>NC_084765.1:3992500-4312500 GCF_028858725.1 Colius striatus | reverse complement strand
CCTCATGAGACCGCATCTGGAATATTGTGTCCAGTTCTGGGCCCCTCAGTTCAAGGAGGACAGGGAGCTGCTGGTGAGAGTTCAGCACAGGGCCTTTTTTTTTAGTCTTTTTTTACAGGGTAAAAAAGGGAGTGGAGCATCTCCCTTATGATGAAAGGCTGAGGGAGCTGGGGCTCTTCAGCTTGGAGGATACTGAGGGGTGACCTCATTAATGTTTACAAATACATAAAGTGTCAGGAGGATGGAGCCAGGATGTTCTCAGTGATGGCCAATAATAGGACAAGGGGCAACGAGTGCAAGCTGGATCATAAGAGGTTCCAAAGAAACACAAGGAAAAGCTTCTTCACTGTTCAGGTGAGGGAGCACTGGAAGGGGCTGCCCAGATGGGCTGTGTAATCTCCTCTGGAAATATTCAGAACCCAACTGGACGAGTTTCTGTGTGACCTACTCTAGGTGATCCTGCTCTGGCAGGGATGTTGGACTAGATGATCTCTAAGGGTCCCTTCCAACCCTTAAGATTCTGTGATTCTGTGAAGGTGGAACTGTGTTTAAATGAATCAACATGTGTGACTTGTCAATCTGCTGATGCAAGAATACATAAAAGTTAAGGTTTTGTAGCAGAGCTCAAATATTATGAGGACAGGACACTTTTTTTTTGCACCTATCAAAGTTGCAATGAAAAGGCTTGCAGAGTTTTGGAGGGTGTAGTACAGGTGATAAGAAAGTCAGAAAAAATTAGCATTCTTCTCTCAATTTGCTGTTTGCAAAGAGACAAGCTGTTATGTTCCCCTGTGGATCAAGCACTTTCATGACTTACATACAAGCTTTAGTTTATGTACAAGTTTCTAATTAAGCAAATGCTACAAAAAGGATGAACACTAGTATATTTTAAGCTTTAACAGAGCAGAGATGACTGTTGCTTCTCACTGAAAGTAAACAGAATATTTCCCTAGTTGCAGTTCACCCAACAAAGTCAGTCAGTGCTGACTGAGATTCTTAGAAATAGATATCTAAAAACTGCCTTCTAAAACCATGTCTTGGTATCTAAATTACTAAACAGTTTGCTCTCAGAATGCTGAAAACCAGCCTCCTCAGTGTGTTTAACTAGGACAAATGAGTTCTCAATACTTCAGATGGAAAAAAAAAAGAAAAAAGGTAGTCTAAAAAGGTAGTTCTTTATGTCACTCCTGTGTATTTGTCTTCAGTTTAATCCTTTAGCCTCACAAAAATACTACAGTATTTTTACGTGGAAGGAAGTGATCAAATCTTTATACCCTTCAAAGAGTGCAACTACAATGTTATATTTACTCTCAACACACAGAATCAATTTTTATTTGAAAGCAAAAATGGCAACTAGTGGATCATCGTTTCCTGAGGCACCTATGTTACTCCCTGGAGATATTCTACCATAATAGTGATCACAATAGACCACACTTGTCTTATGAGATCTGACAAGATCACAACCTGAGTACCTTTGGCTGTAACTATACCTTCTTATACCAGCAAAACACTGCACAGCATAAAGATTCCACTGCTGAGACAAAAGATAAAACAATTATGCTGTGTGTTGCTCAGGCTGTTGCAACTAACTTATCAAAGGATTATGACAGTATGACTTTATGTTGTATTTCCATCACTTAAGTAGAAACTAGTAAGGATTTAGATACACAAATATATCCGTGAGACTGGAAAAAACCCAACAACCCTCATGATGTTCATTCAAATATGGAATTTTTCTCTATTAAGACTTCTGGCCCAAATGCATTTTTAAAGTCACAGTCACAGAAAAGCAAACGGTATGTGCTACTATCCAAGAAAAATGGGGACTGAAGTATAAGATTATCCAAGAAAATTGATGCAAGAGAAGTACCTTTTCTCAAAAAAAAATCCAAAAACTTAGAACATAATTTTAAGAGATAATAGAAGCTGTAATCTGTAGTACCCAAAATCATCAAACACTACAAAAAGCACTGCAGAAATACACTGGAGATTCAGAACAGAGGCCCCGAGGGGATGAGTCACATTCATTTTCTGGCTCCCATCTCAATGTTAACCAGCAACTGACTCACAAAGCGCTACCTAAAGTCTCTCTGCTGTGGGTAGTAGGATACTGTCTTCAGTCTTTGGTAAAGCATGAGATAATTAAGGAGGAAAGCAAAACACCAGGTGTGAGGAATGTCTGCAAAAATCAATCTGTAGAAGGTGGCACAACAAAATCGCAATGAAGTTCCGTGTTTAGCTTGAGCACCTAACACTGACAAGACAAATGTGTATGTATGCACCCAATGAGCCAAATGGAGCTGAAGAACCTCAATTCATGCAGGAAGCATAAAACTTTAGGAGGATTAGAATGTTTCTCCAGAAAAAGCGAGACAGAAGTCAAATGAGAGAGAAAATGAGAAATGAGAGTCAAGCAATGGTGAACTTGGAAAGAACAAGTTTCTTGTTCATAAGAAACCTCCACAAAACACACGTAGCTATGCCTATCACCTGCTGTTGTACTGCTTTCAATTTAATTCCAGTGTATATTCCAGGGAAGAAAAGGAGGACTATATGGAGCACTCCAGTTCAGAAAAGGGAGTAATGATGCTGTTAGCTAAACTGTGCACAGATCTTCCTGCAGAGCATATCCAGTGGAGAAAGCATGATCCAGGAGTGAGAACATCTGGCACAGTCTGAATTCTCCTTTTCCCTCTCATTAACTGACTACATGACTTGGTGACTAAAATACTTTTGCCACCTCCTTTTTTAAAGCAATGGGTAGAAAGAAGTTATGTTAGTACAAAACTCTACTTATGTAATGAAACTGCTTACCAACAGACAAGAATGGGAAAGAGGCTGGATTTGGAATATTTGATCTGTTTGAAACATAAAAGCAGAAATCTAAGCAAAACCTGATATATATAATTGTTAGGTGACAGGTAAATTTTATGACATGCTAGAACATCACTACCATTTCAGGGACAGCTAGTATGTACAAAAGTTAGCACATAATCAAGAGACAATTTGAAAAAGGTTCCTGATAATCACTTAATGAGACAAGGAATGACTGAAACACGTCTGACAAAAGCCTACTGGGAAAGTGATGTAAACTTCTCACAGGTTAAGCATTAGAGAATCACTGTAAAATTACGTGGAGGAAGATGTCAGGAGGTACATACTCAGACTTTAACTTCACAGAATTTCTAGAAATAAAAAGATTAAATGCTTTTATTATTTAAATGAAGACATACTTTACACATGAAATAATATTCCTGCTCTAGATATTATCTCCAACTTCTCAAATGTATTTTGTTGTCTTCAGTGACATTCCTAGAAGAACAACCTTATACAGAGAGGAAAACACCAGGTTACTGGTTCTGCTGTCCCACACTCTACAGGCAGGAGAAGCAAAGGAAGTGATACTAATACTGCTTGCACATAGCTTTGATAAAGACTGTCATTCCAGTGCTTCTAACATCTTCCATTTAACGGGCTCAAACCCAATTACAATCATTAACAACCAGCACCTCATGTGTCACTTCTGTCGTGTGACAAATGCCTGTGAACCACAGAGAAGACTGATACAGAGAAGAGGTATATGCCTTTCCAAAGAATCCCAGAGCTATGCAGCACAAATGCTGAAATCAGCACTAAATTAGCATTAGAGTAATTAAGCAACTTTTTCCCCACATAAGACTATGAAGCTTTTGATTTAAAACTACTGCTCAGAAGACCTGAACACATAGACAGGGCCTGCAGCATCACACTGATAAATTCCCTGGAGGAAATCTGCCACAAGCTCCCATACATACAGACGAGACACCAGCTAAGAGCCTTCCATCTAATCTCCATTTTACAGTGACAGCAGCAGGACTCTTATGCATAACAGTCACAAGCACTCCAATGTCACAGGAAGAGATCAGCGAATTAAGATGTTAAAAATTAATGGTAATTTGAATAGTTAAATATTAATAGTTTCATTTGAAAGGAGAGAGAAAAAGGCTTTCTTTTGTTACCAATTTGACCCCACATCCTGGGTGACCTCACAATGAAAATTATGGGTAAAACAAATTAGTGTAACAAAACAATTGCCTGGAACCACAAATTGAATTTGAATGGGATACCTCATGCCGCTACAACCCAAGGAAGTCATCTTGTGGGGCACACCTCACTGGCTTCACATGCAGTTTAGAAAATTAATAGGATAAAAATGTGTTTCAAATATTTAACAAGAGGCAAGGTAAGGTCAGCTAGGAACAATCTTACAGCTGAGAAATTCTACATAAATAGTATTGATGCTTTTAACTCTCCTGGAATGAGAGGAAAGTAATCTTTTTCAACCAGAAAGAGCTTTTCTAATTGGTATGTTTGGCATCCTAAAAAGTATCCATACTGGCAAAGATAAAGGACATGTCACTAGTCCCATCACCAGTGACTGCACCAACACTGGCAAAACTGCTGTATTTCTGTCGTGGTTTAGGCCCATCAGGGAACAAAGGCCACGATTAGCCTCGAGTACCGAAGAGGCTGAGGATTGCTCGAAGGCAGGGAGAGCTTAATTGCCGCTTAAGGTTCAGGACAAAACAGACCAGGCTACTCGGTTTGGGGAAGAAAACAGAAAATCATTTAATGCAAAATCAACTAAAACATAACCCCAAAAACCCAAAACATAACCAAAATGAAACAACCCAGAGTAATACATCAATGAAGAGTCCAACCAGCCTTTTTAAGAACACCTTCTTGCCACCCCTCCCCTCTTCCCGGGCTCAGAGCCCTGATCCCGGTGTTTTTACCTTGCCCCCCCCGAACGGTTCGGGGGGGCAGGCAGTGGGGGTTTCAGTTAGTCTGTTCCCGATAGCTTCTGCTGTTTGTCCCTCTTCAGGATGGGTGAACTCCACACCAGTCCTCCCTGCAAGTCCGTGGGGTAACTCACACGCATGGCAGCCCTGCACGGGCTGCTCCGATGCGCACTTATTCCAAAGGCTGCAGCTCCTCTCTGCCTCTCGTGTGGGGCTGCTCTGCGGCGTGCAGGCTCTCCAACACGGCCTGGGCCATGGCCATCTCCCCACACAGTCCCTCGCCCGTCCGGGCTCACTCACATGGAGCTGTTGGTGGCTCTCAGTCTTGCCACGGATCTCCATAGGTTGCAGGGGCACAGCTTGTATTCTCGCCACGGCTTGCAGAAGGGTCTCCGGTCTACTGCTCCTCCTTCCTTCCTCCTTCTCTGGCTGAAGGGTCCGCGTCGTCGCCTCCATCTTGTATCACTCTTACACCTCCCGACTCGCATTTCAAATTCCCGTCCCCTAAATAGTGATCGCAGAGGCGCCAGATTGGCCCAGCCGGGCCGGAGGTGGGTCTGAACCTAGGAGCCGGGGGAGGGTCTTCACTGCAACCCGCTCCCCCTGTTACTAAACCAAAAGCTGCTCCTTGCTAAACCAGAACAATTTCCAAAGAGCTAACAAAAAGCAGTCATGCAAAGTAGGATGAGAAGTTCAGTGGACTTAATCCCATGAGCGACCTGAGTAACACTGTGTAATGCAGCCTGGCATTGAATTCTTACTTCCAACAAGAATTGTGTCCAGCTGTGGGGCCTTCGGAAACAGCCCAACGCAGCTCAGCAGATCCTGCTGGAGGAGTAACTATGAGAAGAAAATAAGCATTGGGAGCTCTCGTTTTCAGCAAAAAACTTGAATAAATAACTGTGGCACAACATAGGGGAAATGTGTCTTAAAATCAAAAATGTTTAATGTGGCAAATGATGGCTTAAGATAAGCCTGTAGCATACTGTAGTGAAGAGTCAGCTGCACTAGACATTTTCTCATTTCAGCATCACTCTGCAATTTCAGGAGACTCAGCATCCACAAGGAAGGTGGTACATGTGAACCAATGGTTATTTTTGGTTCCAGACCCAAAATAATTTATATCTTTTGTCTAACATACAGAGGAGTGACAATTTTAGGCTCATGATCTTAGTCTCCATTCTTTTTCTGATCAGTTCATGGGGAAAATTAATATTTTCAGCTTATTGTCGTTGAAGTAATTACTTGGCATTATTACAGCCTGTGACTTTGTGTTGCAAGGTTTTAAGAACCCTTTTCAAAAAGAAACATTTGTTTTTCTGTGATGCTCACTGAGTGCCATTTCTTGCTTGAGAAGGCACAATGTAAGTTGTATAATAAAAATAGAGCTATCAAAAGAAGATCATTAACTACAGCAGGATTACCACCTCTTCTTGGGACTGGCTTTTCTCATTTTCTGTGTAAGCTGGAAGGGATCACCACATCTCTGAGCAATGTTGACATGATAACCATTGGGCCAGACATAGAAATGTAACAGGATTCAAAGACAATAAACAGCCCTAAAAGGAAACAAACCTGAAAATGGGGTGGTCCTGAACTACATGTACACAAGAGGAAATCTCACAACTTACAATTTCCATCAGTTGTACACAGAAGAAAGAGGCAGCATAGGAGTATAATACAAACTGGTTTCATTTCCCACTAAGATTCATGAGGATAAAGTCATGAGACGTAATATAACAAAATGCAAACAGCTTTAGATTCTCTGAAACATCATGAGCTAACACGTCACAAATGCAACTTGGTACTTAAAAATATGTAATGTTGAGGCTCATAAAGAAAAAAACCTCAAATGAAAATTAATTGAGATGACTTAGAATACTATTTTTTAGTATTAACAGTATTTTTTGTAAGCAAAACAAAAATGTGTATACTTTGAATGCTAACTGAAAACATCCAAAAATGAACAAATATGTCTCCACAACCACTATAATTCTTAGAGTTTTGCATATTCTTTGTAGTTATTATAAAAGAAAGATGAAACAGCATTTTAAAAGCAGAGGAGCATCAGGAACATGGCTGTCTGCACCAATTCATGAATGTCAAGAAAAAAATGCAGATGACATCATTTTATCAAGTCTGAGATTGATGCTTCACTAAGGCTCAACTATCCTGCCCTCGCATTGCAGTTCTGTCCAGTTTGTGGGTTGTCATTTCTAAAAAGTGGGACAGAGACATTTACAGGAGGAAAAAATAATCCCTGCAATAGGATTTCTCTGTAATCTGTGCTTAATTGAAAAACTAAGGTAACCGATTCATAAAAGACTCTAAGCTATCCAACACACTCTTGTTTTGAAGAATCTTTAAGGATTCAAATGGAAATATCTTAGGAATACAATTAGTGTTGCTGCTGCTGTTAAAGACATTCTGGCTATTATACTCCTTTGACTGTTGTCTCTAACAGATTGGTTTAGGCCACACCAGGTTTGCTTAATGTAATTAGATTAGGTATTTCATATTAACCTGACTGCCTCTGCAGACACAAGTTTATTTTTATCATCTGTTAAATAATCACATTTTTATACTAGAGCTTAAAATGCAAGGACATTGAAAATAATGTATTGTGGCCAATTGAAATTATATCAACAAATAGCATTTGAAGGATTTAAACAGATAGCAGCAATTATCCTCTTCTTTGTGGAGCATGAAAGTGATAAAAATGATTATTCTTCCAAGATCACTATAATATTCATGTATCTACTTAACTTCCTTCCTTGGAAGGTCCCATTTGTTTTCTTTAAAGAAATGAATAAAAAGATTTAAAAGATTATGATTACTCAGTACATATGAGAAAATTAATTGCAGCTACAGCAACAGTATGTAAAACAAGTAACAGAATGGAGAAAACTGTCTTACTCTAAATAAAAATTACTTTCTTGCTTGGTGAAGGTAAAGGTGAAAGAGTGGACAGACAGAAACAGTCATTTTAAAGAACAGGTCTATCTGATAAACTACCTTACATGGTAGTGAGTTTAAATCAAATGATATTCAAAATAGTAGCCTCTTCATGTACATGAATAGCATGGAGGTTTTTTTACCTAGGATTTAATTATGAAACTACCAATCGTTATAGTTCAAGGCACAAAATGATCATTAAATGGAATCAAGCAAAGAGATTCCTTCTATGTTGTATTGTAGTTGCAGGGAGCCTACATCTTTTCTGAAGCAACCAACTTTGCTGGCAGAGAGTAAGTACCAGGTCAACTGCAGGTCAGGATGCCAGGTTCTAATAAAAAGGCAATTAATTTAATCTGAAAAAGAGAAACAATCATGGATTTTAGAGTGTTATCTGAGGAGATTTTGTGTAGGAGGGTATCCAGGATTATTGTAGACTACAATGGCCATTCCATCTTAAACCACTGTTAAGTATTTGTACTTTGTGAGTTCAGCTGCCAAAAGACCAAATTTATAGTCAGACTGGTTCCAGGGAGGAAGTTGGAAGTTGGCTGTCTTGGCTTCATCTGAGGCTGGCTGAGCCAGTTCATGCAGCAGTACACAACTACTCAAATCCATTTGAGCAGGTGTCACTGAGACTCTGAACGTGCACTCCATACTCTCGCTCCTGATGATTCTTAGCTAACATAGAAAGGGCAGGTGGTGCATTGACCTATGAATCATGCAAATAAAGACATCATTGAAAGCAAAAAGACAGCAAGCACTTCAAAGATTAGATTTGCATTTTCCTTTATCAGGAGGCATTGAGAAAGAGGAATTTTCTTAATAATTTGCATTAGAAAAGGCTCATGTGTTCAGTCACGTTATAAAAAGACAACATACTGAATGAACAAAAATTATCATCTTTCATTTTAGGCAAAGCAAGCAATGCAGCAGAAATCACTAAATCTTTTGTAACAGTGGAGAAGACTCACAGTTTTATTCTCTGCAATTCTGGTCTTGAAGAGCTTACACAAGAGCTTTGAGAAGCCATGAAAGTTTGCCTGTGCAGGGTGCTGGATTAATTCAGTATTCATATACCATTTTGAAGCTACCTCATGTCATGCCCTGTGTCATATCCAGAGGACAGTAGTTTAGGTTTATTCTTCCTATGGTACCTATCATCTTATTTTTACAATGTTTGTTTCTAAAAGGTAACGTCATATTGAATTGTGAATAAATGGAGAGCTAAAACACTACCACAGGATCTTCAGACTATTATTCCTCTTCTGGCAAATGTGAACTGTGTAAAAATGAACATCTAATACTAGGAATTAATAAAAGACTAATAATAAAACACTAATAAGGTAAGAAACATCACCTGTATACATTTTAGAGCTTAAAAAGGGGATTCTAGCTTTATATTCCTAAGACTTAATGAAATTATATAAGAAAAATAACCCAAAGGGCTATTTTTAGAAGATATGAAAGAAAAGATAAGGTCAGAAGATCTTTCTCTGCAAAGAATTATTATGAACATAGAGCTGTCACCAAGGAGAAACACAAGCAGGATTCATTAAAGAAGTCCCTGGAAAAAGTCCTCCATGCTAGCTATTTCCTTCTTTGTTTTAGCATCATAAAAGAGACGTAGCTTGCTTTTTTAATAAGCAATCTATGTTCAAAAACTAGCTTGCTCTCCTAATTTACATCTGTTTAGAGGAAGAACAAGTCTGAGATATTAAAAGACTAAAATAATAATAGTGCAAGGTCCAGCTGTTTACAAAGTTAATGTCCTCAATCACCACCTAAACTTGCTTCATTTCTATTCCCATGCAGCGCATAGAAAGAAGAGATGGAAAACTTAATCAAGCAGAGTCTAAAACATATGTAATATAGAGTCTATCCAGAGATGTGCTGACAACCCACTACCCACATTAATGTTCACAACGGGAAGGAAGTAAGTTTTGCAGCAGATGCTTAATACTTTGCAGGCTCAGATGCAGTTTGACAAGTTTTACTTTTGACTGGAAAGCCAACACATGCCTGCAGTAGCATCCAGTAGGAACAATCAGCTCAGCCCCTTACAAAATCTTTCCAGTCATTTGAGTAGGTCTTAAGTCTTAGCCCAACTTTCTGTAAGGCATATATGCATTCTGTCCTTTGGTATACAAATCATGAACCATTAAGAGTTGCACCATGATTATAAAACAGCAATAAGAGCTTTTCATTTTGGTAGACATTTCATAGAGTCATAGAATGGTAGGGGTTGGAAGGGACCTTTAGAGACCATATAGTCCAACCCCCCTGCAGAAGCAGGTCCACCTAGATCAGGTCTGTTTCTAGAAAACCTAACTAGGACCATCTACACTACAGGATTCAAAATTCATCTGTTAACGTCCTTCAAGAGCTGTCAAAACATATTCATATGCCAAGCACAATAAGCACTTACACTTTAATATAGTGTTAATTTCTGTATTTTGTTACTATACTAGGTTTCTGTATTTTGCTAATCTGTTTTAAACTCAACATCTCAGGTTAACTGTGTTAAGAACACTGAGATTTCCACTGGAATGAAAATTTGTACTAGGCAGGCAGTTAACCCATTGAAATAATGTAAGAAAATAATCTTTACAGACTTCAGAAAAAACTATTAGGTAAGGGCTTCATCTTTCAAAAGGAGCATGAATTCATTTTGCCAGCAAATTAATTAGGCTCTTTTCTGCAGTGCAAAACCAAAATCCACATTGGGTAATAACTGCTCTTGGTCCCTGATCCAATTTATGGATCCTGACAGGCAGTCTAATGGCACAGATGATTTTTAATAAATCAACAATCTCAGAGTAACAAATCAAAAGCAGCAGCAACCAAAGAAACTTCAGAATCCAGTTTGACAGTAGACCTAAATAAGCATATATGGCCTGATTTCTACCAGCAATAAACTCAGCCTGCGGATTTTGGGGATTTGTAGGTAACCCCACTTTCAGCAACCTCAGTGTTGACTGTTACCTGAGAATTTAGCCATGTAATCTTTTTATATGGAGCCACATGCAAAAACATTATATATAATCCCCTAATTTTCACAGTTGAGTTTCTTCCAAGTCAAAAACATTTAATGACTGTTCATTGATAAAATATATGCAAAAAGCTGCATCCTTGAAATATTATGTATTACACATGACAATACTAAAGGGCTGCTAAATTCTCCATTCTCACTATAGTCTCTTGTCTCCAAAGTTGCCTTAAAAGACAGTTACATTTCAAATCTCATTAATTCTTGGGTTAAGTCTTTCCAGATGACTTTTTATATAACTTCTTCAGTTCCCGTGCAGTAAAGAAGCTTCGTGCTGTCTTTACAAGTATCATCAATAATGTTCAGCTGTGGATTCTCAGTCACTCAAAACTGGTCATAAGTTTTAGCAACACAGATGGTACAAGGCTGCTCTGTTGCCCTTTGAAAGTCTTGTCTGCTTCTTCTGAAAGCATCGACCATGAAAGACAGCATGCGTGTTTATATGTCTCACTCCACCTGCTGCCCAAAGCATACAATTCTGTGAAATCCATCCCTTTTTTTTACTGTCAGACATTTCACATCAGCTAGGAATTTTACCTAATCTTTTTCTTCCATTTTCACCTCTAATTCCTTTATTTTTAATAATCCCAGTCAGTGATTAAACTCTGACAATAGAAAAAAAAAAAAAAACTGAGAGGAATATACATCTCGCTGGACCTTGCAACAGTTAGAAATCCCAGATCTGGGCAGAGAAGAGTCACTTGGAGTATGGATTTTGAATCCTCACTGAGGAGCTGAATAAACCTAGTTTCCCAAGTATGAAGTGGAACGATCAAAACACTGCAGGAAGTTATTTTAGCATGCCAGGCAGAGAAACAGGGAACTGAATATGCTTTTAATATGTTTAGCTTCCCTTGTTCCTAGAGAGAAAGGATTAACCTCCAAAGACTGAAGACCAAGCTTGACGGAGCCATGATAGTAACGACACATTGAGCCGACTGACATCCACACAGTGCCTTGTTCCTCAAAAGGCGCACCCTGGTCTAAGCTTAGATCATAAATGGGACTGTGGCTGGGATATCACTACAGTTTCAGAAATGTTAAGTTTCCTGCACTGTTGCTCAAGACTGGGCATATCCCAGGAGCCTTCCAGTACCTCAGGAGCAGATACAGCCTGCTGCCGCTCACAGAGCAGAGCTCATATGTGCTAACTGTGTGCACCTCTGTGTAAGCTCTCCCAAAGGTGAGCAAGTATATGATGAAATGAGGGCAAGGAGTGAAGGGACCTACACAGAAAAGCGGGATGTACAACAGTAGAGCAAGATTAGAAGGAGTCTACCTTCTTGTTTTTCCCCAGTGTGTTTTATGAAGTGCAGCCAGATACTGCAAAGCCAAGCAAGAAAACTATTTACATTTTCTATTCATAAATCACTTATAATGGAGGATTTTGCATAATGCATTGCAGGGTTTGTGGGACTCTTAAAAGCACGTAAAGAGTGAAGTGAAAGGACAGAGTATTTCTCTTTGTACTGAACAGATAGTACTAGCACACGCAAAAAAAAAAGACACTAACATTTTATGTTGTGGTGAAATGTGATTACATTTGGAATGCCTTTGCTTTATTGCAGAGCCGTATTTATAGCCTAATTAAAATACAGGATGCAGTTCAGAATGGGATAGATACCGAGTAATCCATCTGAAAAAAGTCTCCAAAGATCACAGGGCTCCTTTGTCCCTTTGTGGACTGTATGTGTGCTTAAATATAAAAATTGTTCGTTTAGTGAATTCGTTATGTCAGATATTCCACAGAATTCCACTTCCAACATTTGTGGTATTTTGAAAGCGAAAAACAAGTAAACCAAAAATCAACACAAAGGACAAATACTGGCAGGCAGTTCAGCATCAAAAGCTGACATGCATTACATTTTGTCAAATAAAACTCTCCATTACGATAGCAAACTAAACCAAATCCCCAGGATCATGAAAATATAGAAACTTTTCTTCACCATAAATAAATAGGAACATAATGTTTTACTCTTACAGGTCATTAAGCTGTCTCTCTGTGGCCATCTATATCCTTTGCTTGGCAGCCCTGTTTTCTGGCCCCTTCTGCTATCATCTGTCATAACAGGAAAGCCTTCCCCAAAACACCTGATTATCTCAGGCTAGCAGCATGAGCTGTATTTTCTAAAAATGAACTTTATTTGTAAGCTCTGAAAAGAAAAATTAAAAAAAGATCTAACCACATAAGAATCACAGTAGTCTATTCTAATGGGAGCACAATTAGCAAGGCTGTGTCATCCATTTGCCTAGCTCTGTCCCACTTCTCTGACGATGAAGAATAAGAGTTATTTCTGGGAGAGTCGGAAAAATGCCCAGTTTGAGCAATTATTACACGTAATCATGTAACTAAATAGGAAGTTTCATACTGGGAGGCAAAAAGCCTACAGTAGAAAGCATGAAAACATTAACTACAAAGTGATAGATCAAAGCACCTCTCCCCCTCCTTGCCCTATTCCCAAAGGCTGTATTTCTTAAGGACCAAGCAAGTCTGCTTGCCAGTGGCAGCTCCTTTACACCTTTTAAAATTATTTCCCAAACATTTCAAAAAGGCAACACTACCTGACTTATGGTTATTTCACTGATGTTTACAAATACAGAAATAAAATTAGGACAGCTAGGTTATGACATCCTAGCATTCATCTGCAAATACTACCCAATATTCTTGTTCATCAAGAGAAGAGAAAGGTCTTCCAAAACCAGGATGAGACCACTCAAAAGGACAAACCCCACTGCACACCTTCAGAGCAATACAAACTGCCCCGTGCCCCATCCCCTAGCACTCATATTTCTAATGAAAAAAAAGTATTCTTACAATTATCTGGAGAGCTGCAGAATCAGCAAAGCAAGAGCTGGACAATCTACAATGCATGTCTAAACAAGACTTACACAAAACCTCAGCTACTTCAAACAAAAAACAGATGCTCATCATTGAACCAGGGTCCTGAGGTCATTTCAATATCTAAGACTGCTCAGAAGGTGATTCTTTGATCACTCGTATACACTAATAGATTCTCAAGAACCTATAGCTGTTAATAAAATATTAGCTTTCTCCCAATCAATATGCACACGTCTATGAAATATTTAGAACAGATCTAAAAATGAGATCATAGCAAAGTGAGTAATGTAAAGATATTATTTCCTTGGGTATAAAATGCAAAGTTAGATTTAACAAAGAAGAAAACCCAAGACCTGCAAAAACCTCCATCATACACATTTCTCACTGTCAGACATAAGCACCACAAATGTTACTGAAAACTTTCTGTTAAGCTCAACAAGCTTTACACAAATTCTTTGTTTCATATATAAAAGCCTTACTCTGGAAATCTTAAATCCAAGCAGCAAATACAAAAACTGCAACTGCTGCACATTTCACAGATGTATAAGTTGTTCCTTGGCAGACCAGTCTCATCCACCATGACATACTGTCTCTTAAGGAGGAAATCTCTCAGTTACACACTTGTCAAATCCAAATTCATATACTACAAGCTTATGGCCTTTCTAGAGGTCTAGTGATCACAACTCTGATGATTTCCAGTAGTCCTTAAATGGAAATGGTAAAAATTTGGCACTGCCATTTTCCATTGTGAATGGGTTCTTCTTCTGCATGGGATTTCTTTGGAAGAAATACATATCTATGTGCCATACACTGTACAGATTTTGGTCACACCATGCTCCAGATACTACACACAGCAAGGGATGTACATGCATATTGGAATAGCATTTGAGTCTTTGTTTTCCTAACATTTCCCAACAGTAATACACTCATTACTGAAATCAGACAAGCCATACAACCCAGTCAAGTAGCAAAAGCAAACACTATTGAGAGTCTGCATCTGGCCATTAGTCATCCATCTGACATTTCTTCTTTGACTTGCTGAATAATGCATTTGAGCAAAAGAAGAAGCCATAGCAGGACAAACAGAGAATTTCTCTCCAGCATGGTCAGCACTGTGCCTGGCTAGCCAGCCTTTGGCAGCAGACATTAACACAACTCAGTACTCCGAGATACAATATTGGAGGTTCAGTCCACATCTGCCTGACTTGCCGACTCCACCCACACTGCACCTTCTACCTGAGACCTTTCTTTAGAGCATCTTCCTTGACATAATATCACTGTCTTGAAGTTCAATGCCAAAAGAAAAACTGTCAAACACCTAATGTTTGGGTGTACAGGTCCAGAATGTTCTGAAGGGAAAACATGAAGTTATGAAGAAAACCTCCGTAGAATATTTTTACACCATTCAGTCATAAATCTAAAAACAGGCTTTTAGATTACAGACAAGAAGAATAAAGCATATTCATGAAAACATCTTTTTAATACTAAAAAGGACTGCAAATAGGAAGATCAACAGATTCTCCATGTTCATTAAGAAAATGACAAGAGGTTCCAGGCTTCAGTTGTGGCAAGGGGGATTTTTAAGAACAGGTAAGACAAAGGATGTTTCAGGGTCCATGGATCCTGCCTTGAGGAACAGTGGTTAGCCAGAGGCCTTTCTCTATGATACAATTGCTTGCACAATTTAGTAGGAGAGTTCAGTTTTGTGCCTGAAGAACAAAGAGTTTGTTACAATTGGTTTCTAGCAACAGAATACAGCATAGGAGAATTTCTTTGCTAGTTTGAACAAAGACAATGGCTAACCTTGCCTGTTAGAGCTCCAAAAAGATCAGAATTTAATTGATTAAACTCTTTCCTAGAAGAAGGTATTAACACAATGTGGAAGAGGATGAGCAAAAGATGAGTTTTTTGCTTCAGATCACTGACATTGACCCTGAAGATGCTGCATGTTTTCAGGATAGCATGATTCCACTAAGAAAACAGTGTGACAGCTCCCATTTCATCTCTCACCCCATGGAATGCTTGCAGTAATCACTAGATTAAGTAATCAAAAATTTGTGGACCGTAGAATTGGATTTAGTCCTATTCATAGAATCATAGGGTTGGAAGGGACCTTTAGAGATTATCTAGTCCAACCCCCCTGCAGAAGCAGGGTCACCTAGATCAGGTCACATAGGAACATGTCCAGGTAGGTCTTGAAGACCTCCAAGGAAGGAAACTCCACAACCCCTCTGGGCAGCACGTGCCAGGGCTCCCTCACCTCAACAGTGAAAGAGTTTTTTCTTATGTTTAAGTGGAACTTTTTGTGTTCCATCTTCATCCCATTACCCCTTGTCCTGTTGCTAGCTACTATAGGAAAAAGGGATGTCCCAACCTCCTGACATCCACCATTGAGATATTTCTAAATGTTAATAAGATCTCCCCTCAGTCTCCTCTTTTCTAGAAAACAGCCCCAGGTCCCGCAGCCTTTCCTCATATGAAAGATGTCCCAGTCCCCTGGTATGATATCCTGCCACAAGAGAGCTCAGGACAAATGTTGACAGGGTGGCATACAGAAAGTCTTTCCTCTTGCCTGTTCTTCAGATAGATATCTTCATTCACAGGTCTATGAATGACTATTAAACCAATATTATTATTTTTAAGCATGAGCTTAATGCTTAAGTTTATGCATAAGTATGAACATGCATATGCAAAGCAATTTAAATTACTAAATTTTTTTGATAGCATACATAGCAGCACAAAAGGCTGCAGCTAAGAAATCATGTAAAAATGCTAATTATGCCTAAGTCAAAAAACACAACTATCAGCATGATTTGTAGTCAGCTGTTTAATTAATTTTAGCATTAATAAAGTTACAGAAAATCAATGTGTCAAAAGGACTTGAAAGGATTACCAACTACTTTGGACAAATTAGCAATACTTCCGTGCCTAGAGCACAGGAAAGCACAAAGATGTTTAATTAAACTATTTACCAGTGAGGAATTTAAATCACTAGAAATATTCCATTTTTAGTATATTTTTTCCTCAGATTGAAAGCACTTAGGAACAAATAATATGCAGGTTCCCAACGGCATTTTTTAAAAGGAAGAAATGTAAAAAATGTTGCAGTTAAACCCAGTAAATGAAGGTGAAGACAGGAACAAAAGAATGTAACATGGCATTTAAAATTAGAGGACTGGGGAATAATTTAACTCAAAAGTAACAAAAGATGTTACAAAACCACAAGGAAAGAGGAAGGAGAAGATTTACATCATGAAGGTCAGGTGGTTGCTCAGGGCTCGTGCACACTGTGCTTCAACGGACTGGTATTGTTGCTGATGAAACTATCAGCATCTATGAAAATAAACCTCACTGTTCACTGAGTCTTTGGTGGTATAAGTCTGTGGTATTGCCACATCTGATTTTTCTGACTGCGCTTAATGGACTCTTCCATGCTGTCACTGTCTCAACATGAATTTGGGCAAGATGCTCCACTTCTCAGGGCCTCAGCTTCCCTTTGCCCCAAACAGCAATTTAAATACTTATCAGCCCTCTAGGGATGCATTGAGAAGCTATCTTATCCATGTGAGTACAGCATTTTCTGACAATACAAAAGAATCACCCTTTTCAGTAGTATAATAAACAGAGCCTCCCTATGGCAAGGGTACACTAGTTATCTTTCTATGAGATTTACCTGAAGTCACCATGAATGCCATTGAAAGTTTTTCATTGAGTTTAATGATTTTTAAGTCAAGAGCTGTTTTGCTGGATTGACTGAATACTCTAGTTCTAGTCTTCTAGACTTTCCAAGTGCATTTGGAAATGCCCATGTTGTCCTGAAGATACAATGCAATGAGAAGACAAGCACACAAATCAAGATGGAGCTCCTAGAAGGACAATGGGCTGTCCTCAGCAAGTAGAGGACAGAGTGGATTCCAAAGTAGGGAATACGACATCAACAAATTGGTGTCAATTAACATCAGGAGGGTCCAGATCTGCCTGAGGTCCTTATCCCCAGTCATACCCCAACTCAATATGTTCATAATGCTTCTTAAAAAAGTATGAAGTTCTAGGTAAGTCATAATATCTTTTACAACAGCAAGATCTAAAAAAGACTGTTTCCCAAACATATCTATTCAAAACTATTCTACCACAGATGTTCTTTCACTATTTATTGACCCAGACTTGGGTTTTCAGCTAGCAGACATATCTATCAGTTCCCCAGCTCCAGGAAACCACGTGAACATCAGCAACATTTGTTTACTGACCTCTGTGAACATTCAAGACCCTGCACAGTACTTCAAAAGTTCAAGTGCAATGCCAAAAATATTAATGTTGCTTTCTAGAATGCTAATTTAGTTCACAAAAAAGGGGAAAGGGGGAAAACAGGGTCAGTAGATTACATTGCAGAAATAGCACTGTCTTTCAAAGAGTGACTGTATTATCAATTGACTGCCTAAAAGCTTTTATTCAGGTCTTTTTCAAACACATACAGTGGTTCTGGATGAGAGGCCAGTAACCTTCCACTTCAACGTTGTGAAACTTGCTGCATTATTAGTATTATTATGGGGTCAACTACACCACGTTGAACCTGACAGGTAAACTCCAGTAACAAAAACCTAAAGGCATCAATTTTAGTGATAGCAAACAATTTGAACATTTGTTCTAACCACAGCAGGAAATTTCTGCAGTTGAGTTGCCTTTCACAGACAGGGAGGGGAAAAAGGGAAGAGGAGGACTGCTGGTATTTTCCCTTAAAAATGAGATTTCTCAGAACTCTACACTTTTCTATGCTTTAGGCACAACTTCTACAATAACATGCTGCACAAGGGCTTGTTCTGAAAGGTGCATTACATTCAAAACTGAATGCTGCTCTAGAAACCAGATAGAAGTGAAGGGACCTACAGGATAATCTACCAAAATCATTAGGTTTTCTTATTTCTTCTTCTCTACTCATACTGTAAATCAAACTAGCATATAGAGACTATAGAGCATATAGAGCACAACTTAGTGCAGTGAAGGACGTTTACATGTAGGTCACACCCCACATGGGCAGAACATGCAGAACAGGTTTTCAGTGTCCCATGCAGCCCCAAGGAAAACATTGCAAAGTGAGGGACGTATTTTGTAACAGTTATCATAGGTGTTAAAGGTCAGGAATCTTTATTATGATCATGAATACCTTTGTAGAAAATAAAAGTACTAGGCCAAAAGAGATGAGATGTACCTACAGTGCTTCCTCTTTACATCTGCACGATATATGTAGTTATTACAAATAACTTATGGCCTATTAAGATGAAACAGGATTTGTTTACTTGATTGAATGGCAATGAGACATAGAAACTATATATATAATGCTTTCAAAATATAGAAAATTATATACACACATTATCAAACTCATACCAGAGAACAGATGCAGCACATCTAAAGTAAAATAATGAGATTTTTATTATGTAATGTGTAATGCTTCAAAAAGCACAAAACTAAATAATACATTTTTGAAGCAAACTCCCAAACTGGTATGAAAGCAATCCAAAAGAACTTATTTCTCAACAAGCAGGCACGGTAAAAACCTGGGCAAGTCAATAAAATGCTTTAAATCAGTAGATTCCAGTAAATGAGAACATCTGGAGCAGCAAATCTTGCTGCTATTTTCAGAACAGACAAGACTGTGATTTACCTGAGAACAGACAAACAACTTGTCAGTGTCACAGGAAGAGACTGAAAGAAGTTGCGTAGTCAAGGGTAGCTTTTCTTAATAAAACTGTCTTTCACTGAACAACTCAACATTCAGAGCTCAAAGCTCTGGGAACAGGTGAGCAGAAAAAGCACTGAAGTCCTTTCTAGGTGAAAGTAGGTTGAAGTTATTGCTAGACTGCCTAACCTGTCACAAAGTACCATGTGATGAAGCTCAACACAGCAGGTCTTTTGCTTACATGAGACTGAATATTGGTTCTTTATTAATATAGTCACTACTTAATTTTAAATCATAGCCCAGAACTTCAAATAATTGTAGATTTTCATAGAATCATAGAATGGTAGGGGTTGGAAGGGACCTTTAGAGATCATCTAGTCCATACTCCCTGCTCTCTTGAAGATCTCCAAGGAAGGAGACTCCACAACCCCTCTGGGCAGCCTGTGCCAGGGCTCCCTCACCTCAACAGTGAAATAGTTTTTTCTTATGTTTAAATGGAACTTTTTGTGTTCCAGCTTCATCCCATCACCCCTTGTCCTGTTGCTAGCTACTATAGAAAAAGGGATGTCCCAACCTCCTGACACCCACCCTTTAGATATTTATAAATGTTAATAAGATTCCCCCTCAATCTCCTCTTCTCCAGAATAAACAGCCCCAGTTCCACAGCCTTTCCTTGTATGAAAGATGCTCCATTCCCCTGATCATCTTGGTGGCCCTGCGCTGGACTCTCTCCAGCAGTTCTCTGTCCCTCTTGAGCTGAGGAGCCCAGAACTGGACACAGGACTCCAGATGAGGCCTCACCAGGGCAGAGTAGAGGGGGAGCAGAACGTCCCTCGACCTGCAGCCCATACTCTTCTTGATGCCTCCCAGGATGCCATTGGCCTTCTTGGCCAATTTTGCCCAGAATATTTAGTCACTATGTCTCTGTGACTGCAATTAGCCCAGCACAACACAGTAGCTTCTCACTAATAACCACTGGAAGTTCCTACTCCACAGTTCTCATGATCAGAAATTACTCAAAAACTGTATGGGGGAAAAAGTTTCAATTACAAATTAGTTTAATCTGACCAAGATGAAAGATTATAAGAAAACACACTGGAAGATGCATACAAAAACTGTGCAATATCCAAATGAATTTAATTTTGTCCAATTCCAATTGACACAGCCTTTCAATACTCATTTCATTTGTTTTCATCAAGATAAACTCAAATTGAAATATCTCATTCGGCTTAAAAATTGTTTCTGACTTACAGCTCCCACATATCACCACTTTCCAGCTTTTGAATGAGCACAGATGCCAGGCACCAAGCCTACCAAGCACAAGCCCACTCAGCAACACACAGAATCTGCTCAACAGCAAACAACTTCAGACCTCAAAGAATTAGACTTTGTCTTCCCAAAACACGGTACCTCCTGCCCTATAGAATAACTCTGGTTTTAGCTCAACAGCATATAAAAAAGATGTGCTGCTGTGCACATTGCCTTCAGGGCTTACATTTGAAACTTGTTAGCCCTTATCTTGAACCCATTAAGAGCCTAATCCCATACAGGATTCAGTTATAATCACAATGCAGATCCATAGAATCATAGAATGGTAGGGGTTGGAAAGGACCTTTACAGATCATCTAGTCCAATCCCTCTGCAGAAGCAGGGTCACCTAGATCAGGTCGCATAGGAACATGTCCAGGCAGGTCTTGAAGACCTCCAAGGAAGGAGACTCCACAACCCCTCCGGGCAGCCTGTGCCAGGGCTCCCTCACCTGAACAGTCTCAGGCTTTCAGGTTTGTCTCCAAATGCATGGTTCAATAACGAGGTAATTTCTCATTTATTTTGTTTGAATACATATAAATAAATTGTAAAAACTCAATAACAGCTAATCTGTTTTTCTTGTGCCTGCTATATGGTGGTGCCAGCATGAAGGGGAACTAGTAAAGTATTTGCTGCCTGGATTTTTTATTATTGTTACTTATTTTCTTAAGATTCATTAGAGGTAAAATCTTTGTAAACATAAGGCAAGTTACAGAAACAGGATTAGTGCTTCTGTTGCACAATATTTATTTTAAATACACCTATTATACCATTATTTCTATTTTGAACAGGCAATGAACCAAGTTTCTCCTCACCTTTGTTACATGCTGGCTATGCTTTTTAACTGTGATGTCAAAGAAGTTATTTTAGCAAGATAATAAACCCACAAGAAATAGGTATCTCATTCTATTATTCTGTTCTCATACCCATTCTGGATTTTTTTTTTGTGCATGTACTTTAAATGAATGTTCACCTATTACTGTCAAGCAACTTGTCTTACTAGTTCACAGTTTTTCTGTAAATCACAAATACCCTGCTTTCTAAGCCGTTGGCATGCCTAATGATAATGCCTTGCTGGAAGGAAAGCAACATTAGGAAATTAGTAGTGCATATATGGAAAGCAAGTGTCAGGTTATCAAAAACACTTTCCCCATCACTGTGAAGGTTGCTACCTCACACAGCAAATGCATTTAGAACAAATTTTAATGTCTGAAACTTTTTTGACATGGCAGACTGTAAAAGACCAAGAAAAACTCAAAATTTCACTTACAAGACACAGATTATATAGAAATGGTGCTCTGGGCAAAACAGAAATCAGTTTCCTGACAGCTATTTAGTACCAACCTCTCTCAAGAGGTGGACAGGACTTTCCCATAGTTTTTAGGAACTACATAATCTTAGCTGTAAGACATGCTGTCATCATGAAAGTCAACATTTCCTGTGACCTTCCCTAAGGACAACATGAGTGTTACAATATAATTATTCAGGGCTGGAAATCATTCTTATATTGAATACTCCTGCACCATCTTTCCACATGAGAAAATAGCTCCCCCTACACAATTCTAAATATGTTATTGTGTCAAGCTGACTTATTTCCATTTCAATAAGTCTGTCCAATGTTTTCCTTCTTTGCCAGACAGGTGTACCATCAAAATAATGCTGAGATCAGACTTTCTGAAGTGTTGTGATTAAAAGATGTTATCCAGTCAGACAGAGTTTGGCTGCACATTTCAGCAGCTTCTCACTTTTTGCCAGAGATTTTCCCTTGAAAAGCTCTAGATGGAAATGAGACCTACCTGCTGTCCACTAAGACTTTTCAGAGTTCACTTTACTGACAGGCATTCAGTAAGATTTACTAGGCTAGATTTACTGCCTAATACTATCACACTTCTTGTCTTCTCTAAATAACATGTGTCATAGTCCTGGAGACATTAATTCTCAGCATTAATAACAACTATTTCCAAACCAAATAAGGTGCACTTCAAACATTTCCAGTTTTGCTTTTACACATTTGGCTCAGCCTTGTCCAGAAAACTTCTCCTGGATAATTTTTCATGTTTCAGTCCACTGACCAGTTTCATACCACATGTAATAAAACACTGTTTCCTCTCACTCTGCATGCAATCTCATCTCAGTCTTTGCCCTCACACGCATGTCAGCCATGGGACATGAAGGGGCCACGCCCTGGCTGACAACAGGTCTCAGGGTATGAACCACAGAGCTTCTCGAGTCACCTTCCCAAAGTTAATCCCAAAGCGTCTGCACATAATAAAGGTACCTTATACCACATTCACCTATCTCACTTGCACCTGAAGTTTATGCCATCAGAGGGTCAGGTGGCACTTGGTGTGGCACACGGACTAATTAGAAGCTAAGTAATACACTCAACACAGACTATAACACTACTGTTGCTGGGTATCCAAGAGCTCACCTGTACAGGAGAAATCATCCACACGGACGTATCCTGCGACGCAGTCACAACGATAGGATCCAGGCAAGTTCACACACACAGTATTGGCATGACAATAATGCATCTTGGCAGCACACTCATCAATATCTGCAGGGAAGAACCACCAGGAAGAGTTACAGTCAGCCTTAGCACAATGAAGATCATGACACAACATTAGAGTAAGAAAAATCCCAACCAAAAATCCCAGCAAGCTGGATGAACTCCGGTGTTAAAGAACAAGGCAAATTTAGTACAACAGTATTGCTTAAAACAGAGATAATACTCCTGCATCAAATAAAATTACATCCTGCAATGGGTTTCTTCCACTATTCTTCATTAAATACTTTTTTTAAAAAACTCTGGAAAAGTAGCAAACACTGGGCTGTTTTTCTATGGCAGTGTTAAAAGACAAAAGCCAATGCAGAGTTTTCAAACACAGAAAATAGCGTCAGAATTAAGCAGCACAAAAAACCCTGTTTCATCAGTAAACTACAGCATGAAGGCACAGTAACTTTACAGCATGGTATCAGTTGCAGTGCTGGACAGAGATGACATGGGAAAGTTTATCAAGTCAACACAGGAGATTCAACTGCTGAGTTGATCAGCAAGTTTTCCAGACCTCTAGATTCACCTCAGTGCTCTGACAATGCCTGTTGATCGAAACACACTTCTGCTGCAGGACTGCAGGAGTTATTGAGCAGCACTGTGTGCCACTTCCACATTCCTCACCTAAGCCCATTTTTAGCCTGCTTTACATCATGCCAAAGGTGTAGCAGAACCTCGATCTGATATCTCTGCTTGCTTGAACAATCTCTATTGCTGCTGCAAATGCAAAATTCAAAACTGTTTTCACAATAGTGAATCAAACCTATAATTTACTTGCCTGTTTAACTATCCCAAAGCTCTGTGATATTGTAAACTAAAATATTCCCCCTTCCTTCCCCACAAAACTAGATATTTTACTGAAGAATTCTCTTTATTTTTTTCCTCAGCAGGACAGATTTTCTGCTTAGTAGCACAGATTTTCCATAAAGTAATTCATGGTTTTCAAAAGATTAATTCTAGTGTTACATATGTTCACACAAAGAAAGATGAATCAGACTCATTTTTTCCCCCCTTATTACTTTCTCCTTGTTATTGATTGCTCACAGTCAAAAAAGGTATTAATTAACAACACAGCTGAAGAACTTCCTCAGCCAGGGAGATACAGATGAGTTGGTCACCCCGCAGTGTGGTCTCCTACCACATCCATCTGCACAGCCACCTGCAGAGACAAAGCTACAGTCTCCCTTCTCCCTCACCACATTGTGCTATGGAGACACAATAGAAGTGCTACAATGGGTTACCACCATAACATTGGGATTTGACCCCAGAAGGTGAGAGGGTTTAATTGTACACATGCAGAGCTCTTGGTTGCCTAAATTCGGGTATGCTGTTTAACCTTCCTTCACCAAATTAGCTGCAGCTCAGATACACTCACATTTTCCAGCCTCTGAAAATGAAACACATGCCAGCTATACTCAGACTCTCTATACTACAGACATCTGTCCAGTAGGAACTACTAACTAAATCACTTCATGTTGGCCACCAAACAGCTGTCAGTTGGCAGCAATTTCTGACTGCTGCCAACTTGAGCTGAATTAGAAACGATGGCCTGGAGGCAAAAGACTTTGTATACCATTACAAACACCTTGAACTATCTCATTCCCGTATTTCTGTTGTTTCTGTTGTGGTGCCACTTGATGAAATGAATTTTAAAAAGTCAGAAGCATCAATATATGGAAGATAAAAGCCAAGAAAAATCCTCCCACATGTCTTGTTATCACACCACTGAGTGCTAGAGCCACTTGGGAAACACTCAGGTGTTGACGTGTGTTCACACTGTTCCGCTTGCAGCCTCTTTTTAATAGGCTTTTGGAGCATAGCTTTGAGGAGCTGTGTTCTTGCATATCTAATAAATTTTCTAGCATAAAGGGAAAGGAACAAAAAAAATGTCTGAAATGAAAGAAAGAATGTCAAAACAGCAACTAATTCACCTGAAAATTAACCTTATGCACTACCCTCTATCTCCATCTTCCTCACGGAATTCACTGAACAACACTCCTCTTTCTTCCCCCAAAGAGAAGCAAGAAGATCAAAGGTCTCAAAGGTTAAGGAATTTGAACTTTGATTCATTGCAAGCAAGGCCCCCATTACCATAACATAAAATATGAGCATATCCAGAGATAAAAAGAAAACTTCGAGTGATGACTTGACTAGAAATAGAGGAATTGAGAACAACTGGCACTGGGTTGCTGTAAAGCTCCTTAAGTCCAGGAAGAAAAAGACTGGGCCTAACAAAGGAGGCAGAAAGAACAAAAGATCCCTGTCTTCAAATTTTGCTCATTTATTTAATTCTCTTCTCAATTTTTCTTGGTGTATTTTCCGTAAACTCTGTCAGCATTTCACATTTTCTTTTACCTCTGCAGTATTAGCCTTCTACTAATGGACACATTGCCTCTGCAAAGAATAATATTGAGAGGTCACAACTGGCAATAGTATTTTCTTATTACAGCCTGTAGGGCAATGCTAAAGCTGTTGCTCTGGATCACATTTCTACAAGTTCTTGTAAAAGGTTAGATATTCATCACAAAAAGCTTTAGGTTTTTACTTAATGTTGTTAGAGTAAAATCCATAAAGCACACAGTGGTATATATCAGCTCAGTTGTAATGGAACTCAAATTGTGATTCATGTGTATAGATTGCTTGTCACATTTGAAATATTAGAGCTCATCTTCCAGTGGTCTTTTGAGGTGATAAAAATACATGATTTATGTTTCTCTCCAGACTGGTGAAGTAGTTTGTTTCTCTTTTGAAAAGGTATACTTACAGTCTTTAAAATGAGACTTGATGCAGCATAATGATCATTCACACATCACCATCCTTCATCTACATATGCTAGCTCTTTGCAACAATAAAGACATTTGGGCTTCAGCTTTTCAGTAAGGACAATTTTCGTTTCAGGGTAGGTTTGGTTTGGTGAGTGCTATTCTACCAGGTTCTAGTGTTTCCATAACAGTTAGCAAGATAGAGGTCATTGCTTACACAGAGCTCTCCTTACTGTAGTACTCACCTACCCTCTACAGTTAATCAGTTATCACCATCACTCCTTAACAGTTCTAAATCATGTTTGTGAATTTGGAGAGAAATACACGCATATTATCTGTCGTTATTTGTGCCAGTGCACTCTGTACTGTGAATATACTGGGCCAAAACACAAGAAAAGTATTCCAGTAGAGTTACTCACTTCGCACCTGATATGCTTTTTGCTACACAGCAGGCGCTCACCATCTCATACCAACCATCCAAGTGAAACAAGATGGGAAGGAAAGACAATACAAGTGGTGTTCAACCCATGGCCAGTGAGGGAGGTTTTCTCATCTGCAAAAGTACTTTATGAACTTTAGGAACCACTTAACTCCTTTCATGCCTCACTTAGAATGTAATTGCTAAATATTTCTAATATTTAAAGAAGATAATGAGACAACAAACCATAACTAGAGCATCTTTTTACTGTTCGTCCCCTCTGGCAAGTAGCACTAAATCAAATTCACCTCTGCTGTTAAAGAGGGCACAGTTCCCATTAACAGCAATGCAAGTTTTGTCCATTCACCCAAAAAGTCAACTGGACATAAAATTTTTTAAACTGTTAAGGCTGTAATAAGTATGGTGAACTATCTTGAAACAAAATACTCTGTCTCTGGAACTGCAGATGCCTGCTTGCATGCATTAAATAATCATCTATTTGGACATTGGCAGTATTATCACCTGTTATTTGAGGTATCACAGTTTAACTACTGGAAGATAATAACATTCAAATTAAAACAAAATGAAGCAAATTATGAAGTGTTCCAGAGCACCAACAGATGATATATTTGGAGTCCTACTAAATATCAGAATCAATTACTCCATTTTCAACTCTCTCTCAATTACCCGATCTCTGGTTGGAGAACATATTTTACCAAACTTAATTATACTTTTCAAATACTCTGTAAGGAAGCAAAGACAGAAAAATCAAAGACAGGGTAAAAAAAGGACAGCTTTGCAGAAAGCTCTGATCTCGAATTCATGACTCTCAACTACAAAACATTATTAATGGGGAGTAAGTTCCCCTCGCCTCTTTTTATTCAAGTTAATACTATGTCTTGACTTGAATTGTATTAAAACTTGGTCTAAATAATCTGGATTTGTAAAAACATAAAATCAATCTGTGCTGTATTGAAGTAATGTCAAACCTTACAAAAACATTCACAAGCTGATGGAATCATAGAAGCAAAATTTCCAAAACAGTGGAGCACAACAGCAGTGAAACATGAGAGGTCCTAAAATTTCAGTCATCTGATGCAAAAACGAACATATGCAATTTTCACACCACTGACTTAGGAGCTCTTTGTTCATATTTACTCTTTGTTCTGCAAGTTCTTCCTCATTGTGTCCTATCCTGCTCTTATCTCATTTCCACTGCCAGACTCACTTCAGCTCTGCCTGCCTTTTCTTTTTTTTACCTTCCCACTGCTTGTCATCTTTCGCATATGTCCAAAATACCCCATACCTGGTTTTTACCATTAGCACAGGGTTGGTTTCTCCAATTGTGCAATACAACCCTCAGGGAGCCATAAAGCATTAGACAGGAGTCAGCAGTTCCCTGTGAGCTAGCAGCAGCTCAGCCTCCTTCAGTTGCCTGAGTAAGAAAAGACTACTTACTGGCTGCAAATGATTAGGCAAGCCTTAAAACTGTTTACCAACTTGGACTCATTGTGAGCAATTCATCTCCTCCAAGGTAGGGCAGCAGTGCAAAAACAGGTAACCCTCACCACTCCTTTGACTTTGAGACACAGAGCAAAAGCAAAAACAAAACAAAAGCACGTAAGCCAAAGGAAAATGTCCCTTTCAATAACGCTGAGAAACGTTACCTAACATAGTTAAGTAAATAACTAGCTGAAACTGCCTTCATAAAATAGGACTGGTGCAGCATCACCTGGGAATCCATAAGCAATAAAATAACTATCAATATAATAACATCAGGAAGTACTATCGCTTGACTTTTAGAGCACCATTAAATGGTGCAGCCTCTTCCTCCGGGCACAGCCTAAGTACTTAACATTGATATACCCACTTTACAATCAAAACAAGAGTTATCAATATCCCAAACCTGCTTTCTATCAATTTAACTGCCCCTCTAGGGATGGCAACTGTATAACTATCTGGTTAAACAACCAAATGAATAAATGAATATTTAAAAATGCACACTGACATGCAAACCACACTTGAACAGTCATCTTTTCCAGTGCAGACCAGCCCCCAACTACCAAACCAACCCTGAGAAGGGCAGAAATAAAAATTAAAGTGAAGTTACCTTCCTTCTCTTTATTTCAATATTATTGAAATATACTATAATATAATATACTATACTCAAGAAAGTAACTGGTCATTCTCACACAAAGGTCCAAATTTTAGCACTCCTTTGCTATCTGTTTCTCGGCTGTCTTAGTGAATAGTCCACTCAGTAGTCATACAGCAAAGTGGTTGCTTCCTAAAATCCACTCTGGTGAAATTAAGCCTAGGTACAAGATGAGCTCCCCTCTCCTCCATCCTTGTGAATGCCTACAATGATAAACACACCATTATTCTCTTTAGGTTACAAATTTTTTTGCCATTAAAAACAGAAATAAAAAAAGTAAGGTTTTCATAACCTGAGTCTCCAATGATCTGAGCAACTCTTTGGAGACAGGTTATTTCAGCTACAGTCGTTTTAGTCTTCATTCCTCCAAATATCACAAGTCTATCATGAAAGACAGCACCAAACTCATTAAAGCTTGCTGTCCAAACTATTCTGCTAAATTCTGCTCCTTTCTAAGGAAAAAAGAAACTTTGCAGTTCCACTCTCTCTTCTGCTTTCCATCATTACCCTTGCATTATTAAATGTCTGTGTGGCTGGTTTGGGGTGATGGTCCTCAAGAGCCTTGAGACCGTTTAGAATAAAATCAGTTTATTTAAATTGAACTTCTCATGAAAGATCAATTAAATCAGTTAGAAAGCTGTCGCTGACGTGTTAGCATTAAAGAAAATATAAGCAATGTGGTGCAGTTTTTAACAGAAAGGGGTCACTTTCTTAACCTTAAGTGAATGACTACATTCATTTGATAAATACATTAATAGAAAATGTTCACAGATTTATAAATATTCCTCTTTTAAGTGTTTGCAGCTCTAGCTCTTAGGGATGGTCGATAACTTATTCATAAGGTATCTCTGGCAGTTGCAAATACGTTATTTTTAAAAATAGGGAGCCAGAATTCACATATGATAATGCAGCTTAGAGAACACAGGTTTAAAATAATCACAAAAAGCAGAATGAACCATTCGAGGGAACAGGTTTTGCCTAACAGCAGCAGCTCAGTCATTTGCTCAAACATGTCAAAGCAACTAGGAAAAACAAGTCAAGATTCTTTTATAAAAGCAGCCGCTGTGATGTTCAAAACTGAAGTTAATAAAGATTGCTTTATCCAGGATTATTCCAGTCTTTTAATACTTTTCTAATTACTCTATGAAAATATACTGATATTTGTATTTAGAATATACAGCAGCAGAACAGGCTACTAAGCAGTGTGCCTGAGTGGGTGTAAAGACTTGTCTTTAAAAACACTACTAAATTTGCTCTTCTACTAAGTGGCTTACAAGAGGCTGTGTAAAGAGAAAGCGATTTGCTAGTTTCAGAGTCTGTCTGGCCAGCAGGATTCAGAAACTTTACCTAAGTCAGTGTCACTGTTACCTGCTTTCCAGATACTCTCTGGCCTCATACACAATCAAAGCAGATCTGCTATATCAAAGCTCACTCTTCTATAAGGGATTCATGGATTCTGAGGAACATTCATTACATTCTCACATGGATGCTATGGCAAAGAGGTTCTTCATTACTACCACATGTTTTCACACACTCAGGAATACCCAGCAGTATTCCTGCACAGTTTCCTGTGGATAGTTTCCTGTGTGACCTGGTCAAGATGAATCTGCTTTAGCGGGATGTTTGACTGCATGATCTCTAGAAGTCCCTTCCAACTCCTACCATTCCATCCTTCAGGAAAGAATTACATATTTCAGGGCAATTAAGTGATGTCTATCAGAAAAAATAAAGAACACTTTTATATGCTCTCAAGCCGTATTAAGACCTCTGATGTGTAATGAGTAAGATGCAACTTCTAGTGATTATAATGAGACCCCTTAAACTAAACTGTAGTTAATCCCTAATAAACTGGTGCTGTCCCTGCAGGAGTTGTTGGCTCTTCAAACTTTGGAGGGGCAAGTCTACAACAGGAGAAGTTGTCCATTCTTTGACTGAGAGTACCCAGGAGATTTCATGGGTTACAAAACTATTGCTGTATCCCTCAGGAACAGGACTACACACTGAAGCAGCAGGGATTTGTGCTATCTCTATCTATACTGAGAGTAATATTCTTAACAATACTGCCAAGGACAACGTGATAGGCAAGAGTTAAGTTCAGAGAAAGACAAAAGATAAACTCAGAAAAATAATGCAATTCAAATATGACACATTTTGAAATCTTCTCATATAAAAACATGAAATTAGAAATAAGACCATGGAGCTGTAAGTCCCATGATGGCATCAGATTATTATTTCATATTAGTTCTGTTAAAAAAACCAGCTCAAAAACTGTTTGCTGTTCTCTTTTATTATTTTTTGGAGGTAGTGTGTTCAAGAGCACACATTATAAATTCCTTCACCTACCATCTACATTCAAAATTAGGAAATAACCATATTTGTACAGGTGACCTTTCTCAGAATAGAAGTTTTCTTAAAGCTTTGCTCCAAATATTAATTCTGGAATGAACAAAAAATCCTACAGATGGGATAAGCAAAACATTGTAGTACACAAGGTTCATCTTCACAAAGGTAATAAAAGCCTGCATGGGTAAAGTGACACGTGTCACAATCAAAAAGAATAATCATATTGCTTAACTTCACCACAGTAATCATGTTTGGCAGTTCAGCAGAAATGAAACAGTACAGGAAACATGACAAGCCATTGGCTCTTTCCATCCTGCAGCAGGCAACAGACTGTAGAAAAAAATGACATTTCTCCCTGATCATACTATGTATCTTTCTCTGAAGTGGGGGATGCTTGGGGAATCTCCTAGCTGTTGAGGAGAAGATGGTGAAAAAACAAGGCTCATCACAACTCATATTGTGGGACAACTTTTTGCCACCAAAGATGATTTGATAAGCCAAACCATAAATTGTCACAGTCTGTCAGCACAGTACATCTCCAGGCAACAGCAAGCTTTAAAGTTTGGAATCAGCAATTTGACATTGTTCTCCATTACTCCCTTGCTAAAACCTGGAGTATTATGACAAGGGTCTGACCTATGCTGTGCTCCTCCAATGAATCCCTGCAGATCAACAAAAACCTAGGTACTTGTGAAGTCTGTTCCCTTACATAAATGATGCTTATCAGTGCAATACAATTTGCCTATCTTGGACACAAGGGGAGTTATGTGCTTTTCCCTGGCAACCCATGATAGAAACCTCAACAAATTTCTACAGGGACAGGAATAGGAAGAGTTATATACAATAAATCTAGCTGGACTACTCTCCCTTAGTATTTAGCATCACTTTTTCACTCATTTTTCTTCTTCAAAGCCTCTTAATGCACAAGAATTCATTCAAAATCTAACTGCTTCATGCTTGGCTGTAAGAGTTACCATTACATAAGTCTATGAGAAATAAAAGATTATGTTACTACTGTTCCAAAATACATTACAGGCCCATTAGAAAACAAAGCACTATATCACCTCACTCTTACAAAAATAGCTCCGTTCCCTAGAAAGCTTGCCTTTAGTTTACTGATTCCATAGAAGTATTCCCAAAGCCTTGCTTGCTTTGGCTTTGATTTCACTTATGAAAGAAACTCCTTTTGGATCTCAGTAAGCACTGATGAAATAAAAACTGCTGTTGGAAAGGGAATGTCAGATTTCTGTGAAAGAGTCACCTCCTTATTTATTGTTATTTTTCATCTTTCTGAGTACCCTTAGAGATACCAGGGGATGCTTTTAGAGGGGAACAGGGAAGGGAAGAGGTGAGAGGAATGCTGTTTTGCTCTCATCTCCCATTCATCTACATGAGCCAAGTAACAAGATGCATTGAAATAACTACATCCATTTTCATTCAGCTAATACCTCACCTTCAATCCGATTTTCCTAACGGCTAAGTGTGAACAATAGATCACTGTATCAAAATGAACAATTCTTTTTCCACGCTGCTATACTGAGAGCAATTACATTAAATACCTGGTTCCATCAGCACTTATCTCATGCCATTGTCCACAATTTTTCCTCCGTTGTTCTATTTTTAGCCCTAATACTCTTCCCTAGTTTGTCTCATTCTATCTATGTCCTGCAATATTGACTGGCTTACTCTTTCAAATCCACACAGATGCTATCTTCAAATGATAAATTGTAGAGGGTTACCCATATAATTGATCTAGAATCCCACACCAACCTTTTACGGTGGCATTTTGAAGGACATTATTATCTCTCAAAAAAATTAAATACTGATAAAAACTGTGTAGTGGTTGGAGTTTATTTTTTTGGGAAGGGGGAGTCTTCACCATGTCTAAAAAAAATCTACAGTCCTTGGTCTGACCATTATAAATTGATGTTGCATTTTATAATGACTTTTAGTATATACTGTTATAACAAATGAGACATGCAATATGGTAGCAGCAAAAAAAAAAACTCAGTACTCCACAATTTTCACACTAATTTGTTCACTCAATGACTATTTGTGCAAAACAATGATCAGGCAATGGAAAAATATTGTCCCTTGTTGGTAAATACTCACTGTGCCCTATCTTCCCTATTTATGGTCTTCACAACACTATTTGCATTTTCCTAAAACATCATTCCAACCATTCGTTATTCATTTGTTTCAATCACATCTTGATTCTCTCTCCAACCCCAATGAAAAAATCCATGTGGAAGCATTGAAAAGTGGCAGACTTCATCAGTGCTAAATTGGCAACTACGTCTCTCTAATGTCACACAAGCCAAACCAGGCACTTGCATGTGACAGAGGATTTACTGATTTCATTTTCATGGGTCCAGATTATTCTCTCTTAATCAGGTTCCACAGACAGTTAGAGACAAATATCTTAGATGAGAAAAATAAAGATCATTGCAAAATAATTCCCTTCCTTGTATCTCTGTAAACCATGTAAACATCTCTATTCTATGTACTACACAATCCAGTCTCATTGTTTGTGCCTATTTAAGTGTAATTTAATCTATAACATAAAACTAAATAAGTAAATATCAGGAGAAGAAAAACACCTGATTTTAGATATAACAAATATTTTTCCCTATAAACATAACCTTAATTGACATAACTGAAAAGTGCAAGATGCATTTCTCATCCAGGCAAATATAGTAATCAGCTGTGATTTATAGCACTGTTACCGAAAACGGCATTTCTGATTTGGAGGTTGCAAGAATACTGCATTCCTTAGGCATAACCTGAGATGAGCTAAACAAGATGAACTGTAAAAGGAGGTGGAGGGGGAAGATTCGAAGAGATGATCACAAAAAATATTCTTTACCTGCAACCCTAATTCCCATCTCAACACTTAATGTGATGTTTTATTTTAATCGCTTGGAGCTATGAAATTGAACTGGTGATTTAATGCTTTCCCCTTTGATAACATAGTCAAACTTTGGCTGCATTTTAAAAGAAGAAATTGTGACACTCAGGTCCTTACTACGTCTTTCTAATAACTCTGCATCCAAATTGCTATGTCCACTATCATCACAGTGATGTCTTACTTGCATTTCCTTTATCAGTGTCAGCTACTGAGTATTTCACTCCCTAAAGTTCCACCAAGACAGACTAGTGGTCAGAGACCAACAAAAAGGGACAGCAGAGAGATGCTGAGCCCCATGGCCACCTAAGCTAATCACGAGCACGTCCATTGTTTGGTTGATGTTTAAATGCAAGAACTTGAAGGGGTACACTATCCTCTACAGAGCCTTACTGTAAACAAGTTTCCCAAGACTTTTCCAGAAGCAGGATTTCAATTTATAATGCATAGCACCCTGATCTTGGGAGTGAAGGTCAGGAACAGAGGCAGCATTATGTTTCTAGTCATGCTATTAAATTACTATTTTATTACCAGCATCATTACATACATTTCAGAGCATGTTATCAACAGTAAGTCCCAATTCTTGCATTACTAAGACAAGCTTTTACCAACTATGAGCAATTCTCTCAAAACCCAGTAGAATTTGCTTTGAAATTCAGACCTTTACAGCAGGGCAGTGACAGAAGCACACATCAGGTTAAAGCAATCCTTGTGAAAGAGAAAGACACTATGAATTCAAAGGCATTTGAACCAACCTTTTGACTAGCGTGTGTGTATAAACACATACTTGCACACTGCAGTGAGATCACTGACAGTGATCTCACCCTGAATGAGGAGGAAGAAAAGGAGAGTTGAAGCAGCATTACTGCTTTGAAATGCTGTGCTCTGTCTCAATTTTTAAGCTACATTAGGTTTTATTTAAAAGCAAAATAGTAACTCTCAGATTGCTGTTGATGAAAGCTTCATGGTTTTTGTTCCTGGAGAGAATCATTATGAAGACAATGTGAGCTTCCAATACCGATATACAGATGTAGGCTTCTATAGACATCTAAAGTGCATTTTCACCATCTCATTTAAGCAGCAAACTTCTAGCCTGATTTCATTCATCATTCTACATTGTCCGTAAATAACTATGAAAAAATAAAGACAGCAGAACTAGGCAAGGAAATAAATACCAAAACTCAGTGAGAAAGAATCCACATCTCCAATGGTTTCCAACACTTTCTCTTCCCTCTACATGCATTTCAAGCAACTTTTCTGTTTTTAATATCACAGAATCTTAAGGGTTGGAAGAGAACTTGAAATATCTAGTCTATCATCTAGTTTGGGCAGTTAGACTAGATGATCTCTAAAGGTCCCTTCCAGCTCCTACCATTCCATGGTTCTATGAAATACGAGTCTAGCTGTTAAGATACCGAGTCCAAGGAGTACATCCATGAGAACAGTTAGCTAACAAAGAGGACAGGCTACAGTTCCTGGTGATGAGATGCAAAAATAGACTGAAATGGTTGTATAACTGAAAGGGGACTAACACAAAACATCCCATTTCCACAAGAGTCAAAGCCTGTATGCCATGATGCAATGGTGGTTTTCGTCCTCAACAGCCTAAATAGAAGTGCTTCTTCTCCTGAGAAAGTGTAGAAAGAAAGTGCTCTAGTCATGATCCCTTAGGCCACATGACTTCCTGTAGAAAACAAACTCTCTTATTTGTATTTGAGTGGCAAGGTTTTATTAGCAGAGGTGGCTGCAGGGGTGGCTTCTTTGAGAAAATGCCAGAAGCTGCCCTCATATCTGACAGAGCCAATCCAGCCATCTCTGAGACAAATCCACTGCTGGACAAAGCTAAGTCCACTAGCAACATTAGTAGCACCTCTGTGACAATATTTGAGAATGGGTATAAAACACTGATCAATAGCAGCCAGGAGAAAACACTGAGAATATGAGAAACAAATCTGTAGACACCAAGGTCAGTGAAGGAGGAGGGAGATAAGGTTATCCAGGCACCGAAGCAGAAGCCCATGGTGAACACCATGGTGAGGCAGGTCCTGCCTTTGCAGACATGAAGGTCCATAGGAGAGCAGATTTACACATGCAACCCACAGAGGACCATACACTGGAGCAGGTGGATATGCCCTGAAGAAAGCTGTGACTCCATGGATAGTCCACACTGGAGCAGACTCCTGACAGAAACTATGTGCAGATACAAAGGAGCCCACACCTGAGAAGGTCTTCTGGCAGGACCTGAAGTCCTTCCTGAAGGATTGTAACCAGTGGAAAGGACCCTCGCTGGAGGAGTTCATGAGGAAGTGTGATCTGTGGGAAGGACTCACATTGGAGTTCATGGAGAACTGTCTCCCACAGGATGGGCCCTGCTCCTGAGCAGGGGAAGAGTATTAGGAGTCCTCCCCCATTAAGAGTGACGTTGAGCCCAGAAAGAAGGGAGAGGTGGAGGGAAGGTGTTTTTTAGAGTTGTTTGTATTTCTCATTATCCTACTTTGATTTGATTGGCAATAAATTAAACTGATTTTGGCAAGTGGAATCTGTTTTGCCCACGATGGAAAAAAAAAAAAAATCTTCCTGTCCTTATCTCAACCCACAAGCTTTTCATTGTATTTTCTCCCACCATCTTCTTGAGGAGGGGGAGTGATTGAGCAGCTTGGTGGGCACCTGGCAGCTCGCCAAGGTCAACCTATTTCATTTACTTATTTTAAACTAAGGAAATTTATTGCCTTTACCCTGTGAAAAAGTAATCTAAGCAATTATATCACCAGGTTTGGTATCTCTTAAGTACTAAAGAATGAAGAATTAGAGACCCATTTAAGATGGAAATGCAAAATCAAGGTTTTTCAAGTTTCCACTCTACTTAAGTCCTGTAAGAATGATGCTAATAACTGTAATCTTAACCGCTGATAGATGTAATTTTAATTAGTTAGGCATTGTTTTTCATTAAGGTGAGTGATGTGCTGAAGCCCTACTGAGTCATAAAACCATCATTTAACACAACTGGCAGCCTTTTTGAGGCAATTCACTTGACAATCTATTAAATCAAAGGAAAGGTGTGACTACTGGATCTAGACTGCATACAGACTGCTGCATCTGTATTTCTGCCTACAATAAATGTCAAGGAAAAAACGAGTAACACACAATAACAAGATTTGTACACAGAGCACATGCTGCTTTCCCACAAAACATTGATAATCAAGATTTTAAAAAGACCTTTTTTTTTTTTTCAAAAGAAGAAAAAAAAGTCATCCACCTTCTTCCTAGAAAAAACAGCTTCTAGTCTTCCTGGTCTGCTTTCACAAATCCAAATATAAATAAGTGAAATAATCTATTGACATAACAAACTGATCAATCCCATGTTCTAACAGAGTTGAATATATACAGAAATTTCTCAACAATCAGTTTCTCTTTAGCTTCCAGTTTTTCAGAAATCTTTAACAATTTTGTTCTGTAGTTTTACCTTCTCATTATCTTGGCAGCCCTAAAACACTTCTTTTGTCTAGCCCACAATCCTGAATTCACCAAAAGCTGCTCTCTGACTGTTCATGCACATATTTGAAGACAGTTAACTTCATTCTATTTCTTCAATCAAGCCATACATATCCAACTTCTGGTCTCGCCTCATAAATCAGTTCCTACAATCCCTTCATCATTTTTAGTCTTTTCTGAATAGCTTTCTATTTATTAATTTTAAATTATCTAATGGCATATGCCATTTGCTTCAACATGTCACGTGCTCTTAACTCTGCTTCTCAATCTTCACAAAGATTTTGGAAGGGTAAAATCATATGCTGCTTTGACCTTGGAAATTTATCATAGAACCTGATTCTGTTAAAAGAGTTTCATATTGAAATAGTGAAATTGTTGTGTTTAAATTATTTTGGTGTTTATACAGTGGCATAAAAACCTCCTAACTAAAGGAAGACTCATTTCTTATTAAATACGATTGCACAGCATATAATTTTCACTGATTCATATTTATACAGATATTTTTTTATGTTTTCCAACTAGGTAGTAGGTTCTTGTACTCTGATAAATCCCTCATAAATCTGCTATGACTTAAAGTACAAGGAAGATACATCACCCCAAAGATGATTGTTAAAGGATGTTCTTTTTGGCTCAAGGACAGGACTGAGCTCACAAGGTGCGCTAAAACATCTACATGCCAAATCTTCATCTGATTAAAAAAACCCAGGTAGCTGACATCATACTATTGGCATATCCACACATATTAATTTTTATGTGAATTAAAACAATCCTCAGTTTCCTCAGACAGATGCAGGAGGGGTTATGTTCCCTAGGTATGCTGAGTTCACCTTAAATAAAGGCATCCTTTCACACTTCAAAATCCTGAAGTCTCCATCTGGGCATCCTAAGCACAGGTGTAAAATTAAGGGGACATCACATACTGCAATTTGTTCAGGAATCAGAAACAAAAGATAAGCACTAACACAAAGCAGATAAAAATTCAAAAGCATCCATCTTCATCCAGTCATAGGGAGCTTTTAAGACTTGGCTAGCAAATACTAAGAGCACATCCAGTGTATTACTCTACCCATATACTAAAATCTGGTTTCAGTTCTATGTCAATGCATTCATTTGCTGCAGTATCGTGTATTAAAACATCTGATTAGCCATGTTGTTGATCTAATATTAATAACATTTTTGAATCATCATTCAAGTATCTACTGAGAGATGAACAGCTTGTTTCTGAGGTGATCTAAGTGAATCATATTCCTTACCAAATTTCCCCAGGAAAAAAATAGAATTCCTCTACTCACAGCACCTCTCAGTTGCCACTCCCTTCTTAAATTATTATTCTCTATTATTTTTGGAGTTCTCTTGCTTCTTTCTCTCCTGAGAAAACTGTTCCTGATTTGAGTACTAATCTCACTGGTTTATATTTTTGCAGTGTTGCAATTTACCAACGTTACCTTAACCTGACATTTTATATAGTATTCATGTAAATAAATACTGATAATTGATGTCTTACAACCAATCCAAAAGGCCCAGACGTCTTGAAGGTATAAAAGAACTGGTTTGACAATAGCTACTGATGCAAGCTGATGTACAATATTAAAAACATACATTATGGCTTAAAACAATAGTCTCTCTGACTGCCAGACTTCTGGATTACCCACAAGCCACAGAAGATATATTTCTGAACTAAAAAGCACTTTTGGACAAGATATAATTCTACTAATTTCGTGGAAATAGTTGTAAGCAGTTTTGTTTGTGCAGGTGAAGAGAAAGGAGCAAAGAAAGCAGAGCTGCCACAGCAAGGCTACACAGATGGCTGCAGACCAAAGCTGCACAGTCCTTCAGCAACAGACAAGCTCTCCAACCTGGCATCTTCCGTCAACTATAGATGTCAGCACATCATTGTACCTGGACAACAATCCTCTACAGTGTATTGCACAGAAAAAGGAACGTCCTGATGGCCACATCAGGTTTTGATGTCTTAGTTATACTATTAACTATAAAATCATCTCATTGAATTGTTGTAGAGAAAAATTACACAATTCAAAGATCATTTCATTCTCTGCTACGAGCCTGTTAGCCCCAAGATGCAAAGACTTGTAGCAAAAGCCATGGAAGCATATGATGGCAGCATAATAACAAACTCACAGAAGTGAACCACCACATTCCCGCAACAAATGTCAATTCCCACAGCTGTCAATTTGACTGCCATTGTATCTTCAGTTGGTCACTGCAGTGCAGAGACACAGGATCATATGGCACTTGAATATGTTTCAGCCTTGCAAATGTTACCAAAAGTTTTTTGTGGGAAAGACTTCTGTAATTCACAGAGTGGAGGCCCTCTTAGATCCTGATTGGATGAGGCACCTAGACTACCAGGTACATAGTGACAGGCTGAATTTGAACTGAGCAGGTTTCACCACTAGAAGTTGGCTGTGATGTTCTGCTCAGCCTGAAAAGGGGAGGGATGTGGCCATATCTGCCCTCTCTCATTCCCCACCTCATCAGCCACATCCTTATTTTTCCAGCATTGAAGAGCACCAGGGTCACGATGGCAGGAGGCTGTGGAACATCAAATACCTTTGGAAACAAACCACCAGGAACAGCTCAAATCTATGTGGTGTCTCATACAATTCAGGAGAAAATTAGGCTAACTCCTTCCAAATTTGAGAGACAGATGATAACCTACACACAATCGTATATTGCTTCAGAAATCAGTTCCTAAATCTTCCCCAATTTCTGACAACAGCCTAACCTATCAACATGTAAAAGATTGTAAAAAAGCTTTTTAAAATCAGTCTGTCAACATCCCTGTGTCTCAAACCCGGAGCTCAAAGAGACACACTACCTGCCGTCTCACAGAGGAAGTGACAACTTCTGAAAGCACAACAAATGGCTTTTATACGGTGAAAGTATTTCACATGCAATGAACAGTCCTCTGGTAAAATATATTTGCCTTGGTGTTCAGATGCCAATTTCCCCTTAAGCTTCTAAAAGGAAAAAAAACCACCACAATAAAAAACAAAACAAACCACTCATTTCACAGAAGAGAGGGGTCAAGACTAAAAGATTCAACATTGTCTGGTCCCACACACTCACTCGCTGCCATTATTGCTTTTTCTCAGTGGGCAAAGGCAGAGAGTGAGAGTGCAGTGTTTCTCTTTGCAGCTGGTATATTCTGAAGTTTTTGAGATGATAGCCATTTGTCTTGAAAATGTAGATCTGCTGTTCAATCTTAATCAGGCTGCAATCTTTAGAAATAAATGCACTGTTCACATATTACTTCAAGGTAGTAGCACTATCGTGCTTTATTCCTCCAACAGTTTATTTCCACAGCTTTGTCAGGGGTTCTAAGGTTCACAGTATACTGTAGCATCTGTTATCATAGTTGTGGAAAGGAGGTGTGAAATGACCATTATGCTAGACTTATTTGTCCTTACCAGCTAGCTATGCCAAAAGTATCCATAAAGAAAATATATGTGTACAGACTAAATACAAGTAAAATAAAAAAGGGTTATGTTTATTCCCTACTATTCTGATCTCCTGCTTGTACTGTTAAGAACAGAGAGATTGACAGTCATTTTTGGATTGCTAAATATTTTAGAAAGCTTTCCACAGTCCACAGACACAACCTGGAGTTTCTCCCTGAGGAATGGACGAAAGCAGACAAATTTGGTACAAGAACAAGTAGAGGATAAATATTGACTGCCTGTATTGGGGATGGAGAATACGCAGCTTTTCAGGAACACAAAGTTCACAGAACCTGAATTACTCCCTCAAGAATCAAAAAGAGCAAAGAAGTCCAGTAGTAGAAATTATTTATTGGAGGTTTGGGAGGTGTTTAGAAGAGATGGATGACTTATTTTCATTTTTAGTAGATGAGTCACGTCACAAATATAGTTTCATCTTACAAGAAAGCATTTGTGAATTTAGAACAACTTGTGAAAGCAGAGCTGAAACAACATCTTTCAGCCTCACAAGGGAACAAGTCCCACACACAGAAGAGCACGTGGAGAGGTTTCAGCAAGAGTTGCTCCCACTAGGAGATCATCCCAATCACAGTTTGGAGAAACCTAAATAGAAGCAAGATCAAAAGTTCTTCTTGTTTAGGGTAGTGAGTTTACTGTTTTGGGATCATTTATTTGTTTTACAATACTCTTCAAACATTTGAAATTCTTCATTCGCTTTCTATATATTTTTTAATATCTTCATAATTACTCTGTAAAAAGCTGAAACTACCAATTCTGGAGAACAACTTCAAGACTTATAACTTCAGATACATTTTCTGATACCTATTTCAGAGATATTAATACCTATGCAAATCTAACAAGTCCCAAAGGTTTTATATAAGTAAACAAAGCTAATTCAAATACTCAGAAAAATGTGTACCCACCTTTACAAGAAGACTGTGACACCAAATTATGACCTTTAAAAAAAAAATTAAAATCACACATGATTCATATCACCTTTTAGTTATTATTTCTCTCTCAAAAGAAGACTTTATTTTTGAGCTCACAGACTCCCTCAGCATTCTACTCTCTCTGATCCCTCCACCTTGGTCATTACGTTGCTTGCTACATTAGTGGGTTTTTATTAAGTTTGACAATGATGTCTCTTAAAGACAAACTTTAATTGTCCCTTTCTTCCCTTCAATCTGAGTGTGTCTGCAACGGCAATCTTGTCCCTGTATTCTTCTCTTTCTACTCCAATCTCCAATTCTGGGGCCAGTCTTGTTCAACATCCTCATCAACTACCTGGATGAGGGGACAGAGTGTAACTTCAGCAAGTTGGCTGATGACATCAAACTGGGAGGACTGGCTGATTCCCCAGAGACTGTGCTGCCATTCAGCGGGATCTCGACCAGCTTGAGAGTTGGGCAGAGGAACCTCATGAGGTTCAACAAGGACAAGTGCACAGTCCTGCATCTGGGAACGAACAACCCCACACACCAGGACAGGCTGGGGGTCGAACTGTTGAAGAGCAGCTCTGCAGAGAGAGACCTGGGAGTCCTGATTGATAAGAAGCTAAATATGAGCCAGCAATGTGCCCTCGTGGCCAAGAAGGCCAATGGCAGCCTGGGATGCATCAAGAAGAGTGTGGCCAGCAGGTCAAGGTTGGTTCTTCTCCCTCTCTACTCTGCCCTGGTGAGGCCTCATCTGGAGTCCTGTGTCCAGCTCTGGGCTCCTCAGCTCAAGAGGGACAGGGAAGTGCCGGAGAGAGTCCAGCACAGGGCCACCAAGATGATCAGGGGTACAGAACATCTTTCATACGAGGAAAGGCTGCGGGAACTGGGGCTGTTTAGTCTGGAGAAGAGGAGACTGAGGGGAGATCTTATGTACATTTATAAATATCTAAAGGGTGGGTGTCAGGAGGTTGGGACATCCCTCTTTTCTATAGTAGCTAGCAACAGGACAAGGGGTAATGGGATGAAGCTGGAACACAAAAAGTTCCACTAAAACATAAGAAAAAACTCTTTCACTGTTGAGGTGAGGGAGCCCTGGCACAGGCTGCCCAGAGGGGTTGTGGAGTCTCCTTCCTTGGAGATCTTCAAGACCCATCTGGACATGTTCCTATGTGACCTGATCTAGGTGAACCTGCCTCTGCAGGGGGGTTGGACTAGATGATCTCTAAAGGTCCCTTCCAACCCTACCATTCTATGATTCAATCTCAAGATACAAGCAGTGCTTAAAAATGTCAGACATTCTATAAATCTAATGCCTAAAATGTGACTGATGAAATTCCCTTAAGTAGTCCAAATCTAGGACACCTGGGCAATTTCTGTTCTCTTAAACACGTCCTTAGGTATTTCATTTAGAAATATGTTCTAAGATCTAGAGCTTGTCACTAACTCAGCCTTCAAAACACGATTTAAGCAGAAAGACTATGGCAAATTTACATACAAAAAGTCTTTGCACAGATGTCTATGAAGTTGTCAGACTGTGCAATCTCAGTCAGGGAAGTCTGGCTCAGAATTTATATGGAAAACTTGAAAAACCAAAATTAAGTAGAATGGATCTTGAATGTAAAAGCATGTTGAACCACCAGTATGTAATGCCTGGCCCATGTAAAAAGGAGCCATTCTGGTTCTGGGAATGAGGTCTCTTATTCAGGCCATTCATTTTAAAGGTTAGTAAGAGCCAATGGATTTCTCTCTTTTTGCCATACTTCTATTACAGCAATTTACATCTAATTTTCAAGCTGTGATTTCTGTGGGGTTTGGCATGTTTTACAATAGGAAACAAAAAGAATGACACAGCATAGCCACAGAGTTGTTACACTGTGAATTCAATAATTACACAGATAGATTCCATTGTAATTTTTTTTCTGCTTATAACAGTGAATCAAGTAAGTCTGCATATTATTTGTTCTCATATCACTTATCTCATTTGTAATTACATATTTTAGTACTAGAAATTATGCTTACTATCCAGATCATGTTTTCCTTTAAAACTACGGGTGGTTCAACGAAAGAGGTTCTTCTGAACATTCAAATTTCAAAAACTCACAATTACTAAAAATGATTTCTAAGTGAACTAAGGTGCAACAAAATTTTATTAATTGCAGTTATAAATCTGAAACTAAAAATAAAGACAGTTATAAAACAATTAACCTATCTCATTAAAAGATGCAACTTCATAACTTGATCAATCTCCAGAAACTAAGAGTAGAAACCAGAAAACTATACAATATATATGAAGCTGAGAGTAATCCTGTGATCACATCCTATTGACTGAGAGCAAATCAAAAGACAAGAAAAGACTGAAAACATGGTTTTTAGTCATTTCTCTGTGTGTGTGTATGTGTGTGTGAGTTTTTAACCTACTCTGTGAAGTTTTCAGGCTTGTTCTTTTTACCTTTAATCACAGTTGGGCCTCACTGGGAACAACAAGGATGAAGAAATTAAAAGTAGCAACAATTCTATACAAAAGCCACGTAAAGAAAGAAATGGCTCAAATAACTGTATACTGATTTGTCTTTTGACAAGTTAATTACTATATAAGAGGATGCATAAAAATAAGACTACAAAGAAAGTTTGGGGTTTAACAGGACCAACTCTGAATGCCTAAGGAAGTGAACACAACAGATCGGACTACACTAACCTCAAGAATAAAGATAATTAACTTTAATAAAAGGTCAAAACTACTTGGAATGAAGGTGAGAAAAACATAGTAAGAGTGAAAAGCCATTCAAAGAAGATATCAGGACTCAGCAAAAAATTAAAAGGGATGGGGAAAGAGTGATTAATTAACAAGGTAAGCCATGTCTCTTTAGCCACACAGTAAAAATAGTATCTGAGCTCAAAGCTAAATAAAATGAATGGTGAAAGGCTGTGGAAAATAAATAGAACTACTTGTAAAATATTATCTTACTCTCATATAGATTCAATGAAAACATAACTCTGTGCAACCTCAAAACCAGGCAAATGTCCCCTTTTTTCACAAGAATAGAGTCAGGAGCTTTTCCAGCATACTGAAAGAACAAGAAGATGAAAATATAAATTCAGTTGCAAGTTTTTTAATGAAACTTATAAACTAATGGGAACAAAAATTTTCCCATTATACTGGTTAGTTTCATAAACTTGTAGTTGAAAACTTTACGCTTTGTGCATCATAGATCATCAATGCTAGAGTAAAAATTACACTAGAGAACACTGAACATAGGACCTGCATTCCAAGAAAAGAGAAGTGATAAACACATTCTCATGTGATTTCACACTGAATTTGGCAGAGGCGGTAACCAAGGGCATGGAAGTAGATTTGAAGTGGGATTAAAAGAAATGTATTCTCATTACTAGTAGATCACCTGAAAAAATAATATGTTTTCTTGGTAAGATAGTTGAAAACTTAGACAAGGGCAATATAATGCAATTAATACATCTAAATTTAAATTGAGCATCTGATAGTGTCCTATAAGAAATCGCTATTTAAAAGACAATGAGGAATATGAATACATCATAATATGGATACAAAACTTTCTACAAGAGGCACTGCAAGAGTCTATACTGAAAAAACCAGTTCTCAAAATGGAGAAATGTTACTAATAGTATTCCTTAGGAACCACTCTTGGGATTGATTCTGCTTAATATATTCATTAGCAACCTTGGTTCAAGGACTAGATTATGAAATGCAAAGATGACACAGTTATCAGCATGGAAGAAGACAAGACCGTCACACAGGAAGAATGAGACGACCTTGTGAGCTAGGAAACTGAATGGGAGGAAATTTAAAAGCAAAAAGTGCAACATCATGACAAAACTAATGAGAAAGACTTCTGCTCTAAAGTGGAGGCTCATCACTTGTAAGAAATAGAGGAAAAGAAAGCTGGTCGATAGAATGATTATGAGCTACAAATGTGCTGCGTCTGCAGAAAGGTCTAATAAATTTCTGGGATGCATAAGATTTTCAGTCAACTAAGACTAGCTGAAGGGGGACTGGTCAGATCTTATATGAAATAGTGTGGAGATTCCCGATCAACTGTTTTCAAACCAAAACCTGTAAACGTGTCCAGAAAAGCATTTCTAAGGGGATTACAAGAATGGGAAAATAACCTTAATGAAAAGATGCAAGGAAATCTTGCTGAGAATATAGATCATCATAATCTTTTATTATTATATATAAGCTTACTATACTCTGCTTTTTCTCTTGGCTAGTGTTGAAAATGGGTAGAATGCAGAAGTACTAAATAGCCATGTGGAAGCTAGGTCTAACCCATTAGTGAAGAGAAGACCCTGGACAGCACCTAACAGTGCCCAAACACCCTGTCACTGACTGCACACAGAGTCTGAATCCGGCTGCCAATTGATGCTAGCTCCAAGTGGGAGCAAGGCAGGAGAGAGAATCAACTCGGCAAACAACAAATAATCATTCCTATAGATACAGTAACAATAAGCATCTCACCACAGCTGAAGGGTCACTGAGCCCAAAACAAGAACCCCTTACCTTCACATGATTTTTAATGAATCAACATTCCTGCAAACAACAGCTTGGATTCTGTGATGCAAAAAAAAACCCTCTTTCACATAGAAATATTTATCCCCTCAATGGCTAATAGGAGATTTGTCTTCATAACCTGTTCACCCATCAAGTGTCACCTCTTTGGTTAATGGTTTAGATCAAACCAAAGAACACACCTCATAATGTACATAACCAACTGTGTAATGCTACTCAGTGGGGAAATATCCCTCCTGTAACACTGCAGTGATTACCTTATGCCTTGAAGCATGAGAGCTGATGATCTTTACCTTACCTTTCATAACTACAAATGCTACTATTGGTAATAAAATTATCCAAGCACTTCAAAAATTCAGCCACAATATTTGATTTGATGACCCTCTGCACTAGGGACTATCCCAAGCTCACTAGGCATTCAGTGTCTGGTGGGTCATTTGTTTTAAATTACATTTTTATTTTCATATTGTGGAACAGGATTAGAATAACCTTCTATAAGTTTCACTACAGCCTTCATAAAAAATTGTGAGCAGCTAAATCAAACTTTGCTTAAGGGCTTGACTGTGACTTCAACTTATGCTATATGACATAATAAATCCACTCTTGCAGTAGATGCCAACACCTTCCCACCCAGAGCAGGTGGACTAGAAAAGTGAAGAATGCACAGAGACAATATCACACTTCCCCAGATTTCCACATTTCAGCCAGCACAACACTCGCAGTTTGCTGTGGATGTGTCACCAATTGCCTGCTGCTTACAAAACCCAGGAACAAAGTCTAGGGAGACAGAGGTTCTTGGGCCACAATAACTTCTGTGATTAGCTATTCAGTTTAAGCAGCACTTCTTGTTCAGAGAAGTGCCAAAAGGTACATTTAGCCTTAAGTCCTTTTATTTTAATCACATTACCTTGGATGCTTAGGTGTGAAGAATACCAATATTTTCATTTTCAAAAGAAGTCCCCACATCTTTTTCTTTGCTTATTGAGACACAATACTAATCAAGACTCTCAACTGCAGAAAACACTTTAAAAAAGGGCAAAAAAAATACAGGCAGCTCAGAAGATAAAAAGGAAAAAGGCTCAGTTATTAAACAGTAAGTAGCTCACTCGTCATCCTACCCACCCTCCCCACACACACACACACAAGCATACATGCACACAGGCTGCTCTTCTGCTTTATATCCCAGAACTTAAAAAGGGAAAAATGACAGATTGCAAACAAAATTAAAGCAGGTATTCTCAACAAGCAATTCACATGTCTGAAAATTAATTTCTCTGTAAGATTATGTAAGCAAAGACAGATTGCAGTGGCAATCACACTTGCCTTACCAGCTACCAAACAGCTTCTAAAAAAGGAGGAAGACTGGGGGAGAGGGGATAGGAGGTTTATGTATTTATTGAATTCTTTAAAAGTGAAGCTGACTCAGAAAGTTATTTACACAAAAGTAATGACATTTCAAAAAAATAAAAAAGATATTTTATCCCCACGTTCAAACCATTCAGTATAAAATATTCCACAAAACAAGCATCTGTCAAAGCGATCAAAAAGACACCATTTCTTTGCCAGGAGTAACACACTGGAGAGGTTGCTTGCCTGCAAACTGCCATGGCAACCACAATAACACCTGGGGTACAGTGTTCTGAGAAACAAAACCCCTCCCCTTGAGAAATAAATTAACTTTGCAAAGGTACAACAGAAAAGTAATTTTTAAGCAAGGTAAGTAATGTCAGTGACTGCTGAGTCTCTGAACTCCAGAATCAAGCCCACATCAACTCTATTTCTTTACCTAACATCCATATTAAGCCCAGCTGTCACTATAGAGCACAGTAGAATGTATGTTTTGACAGTATACACATAATTTGCCACTTCTATACCTAATTCCACTTAGAAAGCACAAAAGCAGGACAACTCAATGCTTTTTTGGAAACAAGTCAGCAATAGTAGATGCTGTTTCTGCTTCAAAAGCAGAGAAAAAATGAGCCACAATGAAATAGTCCAAGTCAGTTTCCAGCCAAGGCACTGAGGCTTAAAAAACAGCCAGGAGAGGGCATGTGCCTCACTTCCTAGCTGCTAAGGTAGCTCACATTGAAGCATTAAATTGAAAAATGTATGCTGGTACCAAGATTCTTTTCTGCAATTTAGAAATATTATACCCAGAAATAGTCTAACCCCACCTAATTATTAAAGGCCAGAGCAAGGAAAAGAATGTAATATTTTTACACAATTCAAAATATGAAAATACTGGAAACAGCTTTTCATGTCAAATTGACCAACAGTACACGTGCCTTAGCTCAGCTCTTTCCTCCAGGAGACTGCAATGGAGTGATTGTCAGCTTTCGAGTAAAAGCAACTCAAAATTCATGTTCTGAAAACTAACTTTATATAATGCATGCTATCTCAACTCCCACGTTTAGAAGACATTATCATATTATTATTTACTTCCACCATCAGGGAAGGAGGGCAGAAAGTTGAAACAAGTCATTCCCAGAAAGCTTCCTTTCCCTTGGTTTTCTGGCTTTCCGTCTATTCTCCACTCCCAAGGTTAAGGGATAAAGAAATTACACAGATCATCTCAAGCAACAAAAGGGAAAATAGTGGAGATAAATAATACTGCTGACAATGGCACACACCAATTACTTTCTTTTTCTGATACAAGAGTAACTTCCAGTGCTTTTAACTCACAATTTATGAATGTCACTGATTGACATTCAACTTCTGTGTTTCTAGCAGATTCACTTATTGTCATGCTAACATTTTATTGAGTTACTTTTTTACTTTTTCCCCATGGTTTACCTTAACTTTAAAACCTTGCCTGGAATCACTGTGCACGCTGATGCCATCGATAACAAATTGGAACTCAGGGGATTAAACACTGTTAGTGATCCCCACTTAGCAGTCATTTGTTATTGACAGATATCACATACGAAAAATCATGAATATATATGCAATAAATGTATTGACTGATTCTCTTATCACTGTATCAAAAGCCTACAATTAAATAAAATGCTTCCTTTCAACCGCATTTTGCATGCAATTCTCGTAACAAGCATCCATCAATGCTTTGAATTTTTAATTGAATTTATAAATGGAAAAATCTTCAGGCACATAAGACGGTGAACACTGAACGACTGCACAAGAAAAACAGGATTTAAATCAACTGCTTTTTAGGCATTCTGAACAAAGATGGGGTTTCTTTCACATGTAGACCAACTTCTGCTTAACTTGTAACTGTGCTATCTGCCTCAAACACTATTGAAAGCACGTGGCAGCTACAGAAAAAAAGCACTGGCTTAGAAATAAAACTTAAGTCTTTTCTAATTTTAACAATGTAGTGCAGGGAAGCTCTGAATACAAACCAATTGCCCTAAGGACTTCCTCCATCCAGCTTCAATATGCAGTAGTATCTTTAACCATCTTCACCATTATCTATAATTAATCTAACTCCTCTTAGTCACTATGCTTTAAATTCCAAAGCGCTCACGGATGTAAACTTGTTTAAGCTAAAAAGTGATAATACTGGTTACAAATACAACATTGTTCAACAACGATTGGAAGAGCACATGGGAAGTAAATTAAGATATAGCTTCTTCAAAACATAAAGGTGGATCCAGTTTTCTGTGCAGCACGACAAAAGATCTTATAATCAGAACTACGGTAGCTAGTAAGAGTTACAAGCTATTTAGAGTTTCAAGTACAAAAGAGTTTTCTAATGCCAGACATTCAGAAAGTCAGGATCCCACAAAGCTGAACACTTTGAAAATACCCAACAGAAATATCTTCCATGTGTTTAACAGTTATAAAGTCCAAAGGCACAGACTGGCAAAGCACTTCAACACGTTTTCAACTTTAAGCACCTGAGTAGCTCCAGCTAACTCAATGAGACTAGTCATAAGATTAAAAGCTAAACCAAGGCTGACTTAAGCTGCCTGAACTGGGACACAGAAGTCAGACACTGAAGCAATGATCCAGCCACATCAGCTGAGCATGCCCCTACACAACTCCCAAAATATGCAGTGATCACCTGCAGCATTTACACAGCAACAGATACAGTCAATACAGATCACATTTTGAGGTGAGAATGAACAGTAGCTGATTCATGATGGGATGTGGGACATTTTAGCCCTTTTCCTCTTTCATTTGTCACTGAAGACCTCAGAGTTATTTCAAGACACTAACAGCTCAACTAAGACACTAAGGATTTCTTGGGACATATGTTGTATTCTGAAAGAATTACTGAACTGCATGTGAAGCTTATATTTGTTTTACTAATTGAAATCCTTATTAAGCACCACTTCCACAGGGTTTACCCTGATTTTCACACTTTTCAATGCTTTTACCTGGATGACAAAATAACAAAAACGCAGACAAATTTTTCCAAGAATGCTACCCCAGAAGGAATTACAGGAACACTGGTGAACATAAGAACTCAAAGCTGTCTTGACAAATTGGAGAAACAATCCTTTAAAAACAGGCTGCAATTCTAAAAGGGCAAGGTTATATACCTACACAGAAATAAACAACTACATCAATACCGGCCAGAAGCAACAACTGGGATCAGTTGTTTTTCCAGCAAAACAGCTAACAAACAAACAAAAATCCCACACGGAACACAAAGGTTAAAAAGGATTATTTCATACTTCTTTACAGCAGCCTTGTATGTATTTGAAGATTGTTACCACATGTACTCTTCCTCAGTAGTCCAACACCACCAGCTCTTTCCATGAATATCATGCTAGCTTAACACGTACTTATTTCTTGGACTTATTCCAGTAAATCCAAACCTGAAGCATCGTGTCCAGCTCCAGAGGAAATGCTTTAAGTGATCTGTTGTAATGCTGAAGGGAACAGAATATATTTACTCTGGTTTGTACTTGCTTCACAATGGAGCTTGCCTAGTTTTGCAACAATCTGATACTACTCACTGGACTGTCAGATACAACACTCTCTAGACCCTCATTTTTTTCTTTCTTAGAACTATCCTATTGAATTAGGAATGAGACTACAGCACAGATTTGGTATCGAAAAAGGTCTTCTAATGCTAAGAGCACCACAGCACTAAAATACATTCCTAAGTGGAAGCTGTAGTGTTTTCAACTCTAGAGGTTTTTTTAGACAAGGTTAGGCAATTATCTGACAGGAATTGCTTTTATTAAACTAATCCATTGCTGAGCAAGGAAAATGTACTGTAGCGGTCTCTCAGACCAGTTTCCTATCTTTCAGCACTAGATTTTCCTATAAAAGCATTAAGCAGAGATACAAAAATACAGGAACGGATGAGACTGATTAATAATATTGTTGATTCTCACATCTACACAGCTCTGGCAGTGGATCTGAGCACCGTCAGGCTAAACAGGGGACAATCATACCTACAATAACTCTTGACATCTTGAACCACTCATGAACATTTAACCTGAACACACTAAAGGACATACAAAAAAGGAAGCAGCAGCATGGACCAGAAAGGTAGTATATTTAGATCACATAAAATACTGACAGTCTTTTTTTCCATTCCAGATCAAATGCTATCTTTAAATTGCCCTTGAAGATGTGTAAATAGCTTTGTGAGGTAACAATTACAAGCAATTATGGGGAACTCTACTCAGTTCCTCAGGATCTGACTTCAACAGATCTTTGATGCGTGGGGAGAATATCTACCAACATTTTCACAAATCTCAGACCTCATTATAGAGGTGAGGCCACACAAGCAGTGGAGAAGGTGCTAATTTGTAAAAACACATACAAAATGTTAGGTACTGGTGTGGATTCTACTTAGACATTGTTGCAATGAGTAAAACATGATATAGAGAAGAATTCCATGCTGTGAAACTGTCCCCAGTATTCTATTTCAGACGATCCACACAAAAAAAATGGAGGGACTTCTAAAAGACCTTGGATCTCTGTAGGTGGTAAAGAATAGCACTTTTAAATCCAGCTCTTGAAACTTGGCATTAAGAAAAGAGTATTCTGTTCTCAAAGGGAATAAAAGAACTCAAACAACCAAGCTTATAAACACTCTGAGCCAAATAAGTTTCAATTTTGCTTTTTGGATGTTTTTTCAAGTTAGGATATAAAGTTACTCATCTTTTAATGAAGACAGTAAATGAAGCATGAGGTATAAAACAGCTGAATATTATAGAAGCCTTATGAAATTATTTCTTCTAACATAACACCACATTCCAGTGTCTTCTGTTTCAACATGAAGCTTCTACTTTCTGGTTTTTGCATTTTCCAATATGTCCAATCAGAATATTCATCTACCAACAACCACAGTATCAATGCATGTAATTGAAACATTATCTTTTCAGAGAAGAAATGCCAGGAGACTCAGACACAAATTTCTAGTTTTCTGTCATTGTTTGAGTTTTTTTCACGTGTGAATAATTAAGTTCCAAGATTAAGGATGGTCAAGTACTACATGGGGCACTTCCTTAACTTCTGCACACAGAAAGCACCTATTCCTTATGTACTTACTTTCTATTACCCGTCTCTTTCACTAATATCAGCAAAGATGATGGGTTACAAAGCTTTCAGAGATGTTACTACAGGCATCAAAAATTAAACTGGCAAGCATGTGAGCAATCCTTCAGTTGGTCGCCACTCGTTCAACACTCAAATATAATCTGCAAGTCTCCTACCTCTCCTTAAAGGTGATCCAAATGTTATACCAAATTCTATAGAAACTATGCTGTAACTTTTAGAATGTTAGGATCTTACATTGTTCACCTAATTTAAGATGTTAAACTAAGACTACATTCATCCACATTCATCTCCTGGGGAGAAAACTTTCAGTACATCAGTTCACAACATGAGCACAAACATAAATCAGATCTACTGAACTTACTTAAATGTAATTCAATTAAATCTTTTTGCTAGATTAAGCGATCTGTTAAGTAAACAACATACTTCAGAAAAGGCTTGACTTGCTTTGTCTTAGTTTCCTCATCAAGAATAAAACCAAGAATAAAACCACTTTCTCAAACCAGTACCCAAAATTTATTCTTTGTGCTGAGCTCCACTGTGCTATCTTTAGAGAACTATTCCCAAGTGTTTGCTCCTTAGGCCGTTATTAAGGACAACTCACCTGATTTCATACAACTTTTTGAAATATTAAAACTATTTAGTCAAATCATATAGAGGTAGACATAACAAATGTTTGGGTCCAAACTGCTATTTTAGAGGTCCCAACTCCCACATGACTATGACTAGCTCTCTAAGATGTACAGGTGTCTGGTTCCTAGACCAAAACCTAACACACTGAGATAAATGGCCAGGGTCTAAGAGTAGGGCAATTCACAGCACAGGATTCACATCAATGAGCCTGCTGGGCAGGAAGCTGCCCATGGTACTTAACAAGGAAAAATGTAATGTCAAGGGTTTAGCTCAAATCCCACTGCTCCTCCAGGCTTAGAAGCCTCACTTCATTTGACAGGGAAACACCTGCAACGTCATTTTCCTGAGAACAGTGGGCCCAAGTGTGTATGCTTCTAATTCCTACTTAAGCACTTAAAACACCCATTAAAGTCATGAGAATTTAAGGATTTAAACTGAAGATTAAGAGCTGAAATATCTTTAGGGATTGATCCTCCCTCATTCTCTCTCTCAAAAGGTGACAATCTTCTTTTTTTCTTCTTTCCCCCCCCACCTCCCCCCCCCCAGTAGACAGAGGAGAAAGAAGCAGCTTCTTCCCTTTGTGTAACAGCCCAACCATTAAATGCGACCAGACACATTGAGTGTCCAGGTCACTCCTCCACTTCAGAGGATTCACACTGCCATTTCCCTGGCCACCATCCCAACAATCAGAGCAAACTTCTCTGCAGGTGAAATTCGAACTGTTTTATGTTTGCTTATAAAAAGATTCATCAGGAGAGAGTGAAATTTCCTTTGTAAGGCCAATGGTCAAGGCACTTACCAAGGCAAGGGAAAAAGACTGACAGTTGGTCTCTAACATGAGGATTGTACACTTTCTTTAAGCTGAATTCCCTTTCATCACATGCTGTAACTGGTGCCCTATTTGTACACAAGAAAAGCTCCACTATTTTCTCCTCCTCATAGAGCATATTCTTTTTCAACTATACTACAGCATTTATTGGATACAAAAAGTTCAGTCTTAAGTGGACTGTGAGCCCTTTCATCCCCTAGAGAAACAAAACCAGAGAGACTGCTTGGTTGAGGATCTCAAAAAAGCCTTTTGCAGGAGTTTGGGGGTTTTATATCTGGACATATATATTTCAAAACACTAGAATAACACACTGATGATGGAAGAAACATCAAGCTGAGAATTACTCCATTCCAACTGCCGCATCAGGAAACTGTCAGTAGAAAAATTCTTTTATGATTTTAATAATAGTTCCTTACTATATATTGTATTCCCACAAAAACCTCATTTGCTGACCTTAACAGTAGTACCTCATGTGACTTTTAAGTTTGATTAAACTAACATTCAGTGACCCAGGCTGTCACCCAAGATGTGCAGATTACTGTCATTTGAAATGTCACATAATAAACCTTAGATAACTTGATTCAAGTCTGCCCTACTGACTCTGAAGAGCTACGCTGAGTTTTTTTTAATTCTGCCCAACAGCTCATGGAGAGTTTGTTAATTTTATCAGGAAAAGAAGATCTGCAGTGGGCAATTATACTCACAAGAATACTTTTCTTTTGTGAGGCTGTATCACTTATCTGCCTGTACTGCATTTTTTCATCTGCTCTGCCAACTGCAGCAACAGGACTTCTCTGTCTGGTTGCCAGCATTGCTCCTGTCCCTGTGGCAATGGGGAAGTCACTGTATTATTGCTGTTTTGTGAAGCTGACTCCAGGTACCCTGGGAGACCTGTTCTTGGGATCCAGCATGTAGAGAAGTGCAGCAACACAACACTGGGCCCCTGCAATCAGCTGATGCTTTTGTAGAACTACACTGAGCCCTGGTTCCAGGGAAACTGGAATTTAAGAAGCTCATGGAGAGATTAGGAAGCATTTTCAGTACATTCAAAAAATGAGACAATAGGAAAAAAAGTCAACGCAGAGACAATGGAGAAATTACAAGAGGCTTGGGAAAGTATTTATGTTCTGCTCAAACCACTTCTAAATGGCTCTTCAGCTCTCACACCAGGCCCACAGAAACACAAGTAAAGCATGCACAGTTAAAAGCAGAATGTCTAACTATTCATTTGTAGTTCTAGGGCCAGTGACTAAAATTGCTGGACCAAGCTTTACACAAAATATATGCTGATGACAGGATATAGCAAAGTTTGCAGAAGTCTCAACTGAAATCAAGAAGCCTATCCAATAAAAAAGCCCTCAGAATTATAGTCTACATAGCTAACCTGTCCAAAGAAAGAATAATAGTGATAGTCTAGGCATTGCATCAAGTTTGCTGAGACATTTAGAAAAAAACATGACAAACACCTTTTGAAAGGAAAGATACCATTTGTAGCAAATGAGAATTTAGTAAACAATGCAGTGAAAGCAGCTGGTGACCAGGCTTTTCTGGACAGGGACAATTGCAGCTTCTTAGTACAACACAATACTGAAAACAAACAAACAAGACAACTCAAATGTGTCCTGTATCAATAAGTTCCACACAGTTCAAGTGTACTTAGTGCCTCCTTCACATATAGTTTGGTTAGTTCACAGTTGTGATAGTATTTCCATTAGATGCTTTTCATGCAAAAATTAATTACTTCTGTCAGGCATCACTACAATGAGGTTTTGTTTGTTTGTTTCTCTGATGTTTTAATTATTGTAACATGATTACAACAGATGAAACAACAGCCTAAAGGTGCAGATGAAGCTAACATCTAAAAAATACTAGTGTATAAATATGTATGAGCATGCATGCAGCTATGGACGATGCTTCTTTTCATGAATAAGCAACTCACATAATCAAAGCTTAGAACCCTTTTTCTGGTACCTTCACATTTAGTTTATTAACATCCTTCAAAATTGTTTCTCATCACAACAAAGTGACTTTGAAGTAATGAATTAACATCACGTTCTTTTACAGGGGTAAGAAAGGTGACGGAGGGAAACACGTGAAACTTGCTGACTTGTAGTCATTAAATGGAAATGCACAGCACACAAACTGTGAAGAACATAATGATTTGATCATACACTTGCTTACATCTCACTATTCACGTGTCATTCAATCCAGCCTTGATGGTTAATTCCTAAGTGCAGAGGAATATAAGAACAAAACATGGCATTTCACATGAAACTCATCCAAATTCTTTAGGCAATGTTCTGTTCAGTAATTCACAGCAGCAACCCAAGCATGATCCCTGCCTCACCATTTCATCAGGACACTGTTCTGTGGTTCTCTTGTGCCACAGTGCTAGATACAGGAGAAAGCTCTTAAAACTTTTACTGAGTTGTACTTCATCCATGCATCTACCATCATGTCAGCACACAACTACCACAAGCGATCTCATGAGAAACAAAGCTAACTGGTATATAGACTACTGAGCTCAACTCCAGAGGGCAAAAATGCAAGAGAAATCCAGAAGCTGTGTTTGTTCTGCAGAAAAGTCCACATCACATCACATCAGAAAAGTCAAATGTCCAATAGTCAACTGCTTTCAGCTCTAGTTTCTTCCCCAAAGGCCAAGAAGGAATACCAAGACATGGAAAGGATGTACCGTACAGCACTTTGCAGCCCTACTCTCAATATTTTTACCAGTTCTAACATGAAGTTACACAAGTCAAAGTGTGAGTCCAAATTCACATTATTTAAATCCAAGAAAAGATTCAATGTTACTTTCTCTAATATTTTCTTGACTGATTTGCTATATGCCATCTATTTCAAGGGCTATCATATACACTTTCCATTTTACCTATACTCATTTGGTTCTAACTAGAATCAAAATACAAATCATCTTTGACAAGTCATAACTTAAAAAAACCCCACAACAATGAAAACCAAAAAAAATCTGCACACACACTAAAAAGCAAGCACAGCCCCTTACTCTCTCACATTGCACTTGGAATGATAATGCAGAGAGAACTTCAAGTGTAAGATTCCCTTCAAAATCTCCTTAGAATAATCTTTTTCCATGATGCTTAAAAATCCTGACAAATGGTTCCACTATAAGTGTACTCCAACCAGTTCCACATTTGTGCATTTTCCCCATTGTCCATGGTTTCCCATCGTTACCTCCTGACAGTGTTTGACAGGAGGCAGTATGCCACACTACAGCTGTCACTTGGGTGGAAATGAGCTACTGCTACCTTCAAGAAACTACCAGTCCTGGGGAGCAAGGCAGACAGGAAACAGGCTGCCCAGAGGGGTTGTGGAGTCTCCTTCCTTGGAGGTCTTCAAGACCCGTCTGGACATGTTCCTATATGACCTGATCTAGGTGAACCCTCTTCTGCAGGGGAGTTGGAGTGGATCATCTCTAAAGGTCCCTTCCAACCCCTACCATTCTATGATTCTATCATGGACTTTACTCAGGGACAAAGTCAGTTGTGGAAGGTGACAGCTCTCACCTAAGAACTTACTACAACTTCCTACTCTTCAGAGATGCCTCTGCCTCACTTCCATCCCCACATCATCACATATCAATAGAATTATGCTAGGTTTACAAAAATATATTTTAAAGCAAACACTATTCACCTACAGGAGCCAGATTTTACTTAAGCAAAAACAAAGTTGTCCTAGGATTTTAGCTTCAAATCCCTTTCTCACTTTTTTAATCTCCCACCTAAAACAGTCTCTTGCCTTATACCTAGGTTATAAAGCCTCTTGGAAAACAAATCCTATTTTTACCATATATCTGAATAACAGTTATCACAGTGATAGCCTGTGTCCAAAAACATAAGTTCCAGACACTGGAGACCTAAGAGCAGTTATAAGCTCTATCTATAACTCTATCTTTAGATCTTCCCATGCCATGTGATATATGCATACACTTACTGATACATCTAATCATGAGTAAAAAAAAAGTCAAGACTACAACGGCATCCTATAGCTACCCTAAAACTGCAATGGTATCTCTTAAGGAAGGCTAACTATAAAAACTAGCTAAAACCAAAACAGTGGAACCACAAGCACATGGATTCAGGCTAAGAATAAATATATACTTCCATACATATACAGGTTAATTCCTGTCTATAAGCCTACCGCAACCTCATTATTCCTGGAATTCAGCTCAGCAACATGCAGCAGTTTAGTCCTGCTGTTGGTTAAACAACTGCAAGAAAAATACCTTCTCCATTTTTTTCAAACAGCAATGTATTTTTTTCTTTATATACCCAAAGTTCAATCTAATATGTCCCACAACATAAAACTGACTTATAACAAGACATACAACTATTATCTGTTCAAACAAAACTCCCCTAGGGTTTAAATGCACCCCTGATCAGGAATATCAAAGAATAGCATCTGACACTGCTGCAGTTAAGACAGCCCTAACTCAGTTTATCCCCTGTAAGCTCCAGTTTCCATTCCGTCTATGGGCCAAAATACCTCCTGCTGATCTGCAGGGGGGTTGGACTAGATGATCTCTAAAAGGTCCCTTCCAATCCTACCACTCTTTGATTCTATGATATACATATATGTACTTATCAAGGAGTAACAGTGTCAGCTTTCATGCTAGTTGTTAGATATTTATTTTTATGTCCCAATTAAAAAAAATCAGTATCATCTCTTCAATTTAAGGCATATTCTTTTGTAAGACCTGTCAAAGACATTGCACCAATCAACCAGGTTATGGATTCCAACATTTCTTTCAACTAATTCAATTTAGAAAGTAACAGATAATGCATGCCTCCCGTACCCTTAAGACCAGAATGAAGGTATAATGCCCATATCCCAGCTCTCTAGTGCCAGAAGGACCACATCAATCTCCTTTAAGTTTTTCTTTTGAAGACTAGGGAGTTATCAACTATAATAGAAACTCAAGTAAGTTAAAATAAATACTTTCCCACAAATGGGTTGCTTTTCCCTCAGGATTTCTGATTTTCTTCCAGTTTCTAACGTTGACACTTTCTGTCTGTCTCAGGTATTCTCAGCAGCACCAGGTTCTTGAGAATTCAATATGCCTACTGATTTCACAGGGGTCAGATTAAGACTGAAGAAAAGTAAGGGAGAATTTCGCTGTTTCAGTAATAACATAAAAGGAAGAGTCCTCAAGTTGGTCACTTCAGAATTAATTAAAACACAGGAGAGACTACCAGAGAATGGTTTATATTCAAAGGGGATTATGGCTAATGCTAAAATGTTTACAAAATCAATGGGAACCTAGCACAAAACAGATATAGCTCATGGGAATTCATATAGATTAGATTCCCACATAGTTGAAGACACAGTTCTCTTTTCCATGTTCCTCATTAGTTCGTTTCAAGATTTCCTTGAATTACAAAACAGATGTAACTGAGCTCCAGTTATTCATATTGTGTTAACTAAGGAAAAAAATCATTCTACTCACCTGAAACAGAAATTCATTTGTTTCCAAATGTCTAATGAGAGAGGATGGTTCAGCCTGCTCCGCATAAATCATTTGTTGCACGTAATGAATATCCAATAACGCCAATATTAACCAAGAAACAACTGACAGAATCAATTAACACTCCCAGACTGAGTTGCCATTTTCACCATGTACCCACAACACAAAACCAAGTGCTCTTGGCAACCAAACCAGTGTATGGCAAAAGCTGTATGTCTTTATAATATCCAATGTTTTGTAGCCTTTTATGTAGGATAGCAGTGATAGGAAAGACAGCAAAGTGTTAATTACTAAAAGGTATGTTGGTGTGCTGCAGCTGTTGTGTTGTCAGGCGTCAGGTGCCCTACCAGCCACAAAGGCACGTCGTGTTTTAGCCAAATTTGGTATTACTGTTTGTACAGAAAAATCATGAGATGAAAACCACACACAGTGGCAGTGCCAGGCTTTGAACTGATCCTCGTAGAAAAGAAAGACTGGAAAGTGTGCCTTACGTTCCTTCACAAACTGAATGCACTTCAGATTGCTGCTGACCTTTTCACAGCAGCACTGATTCAGACAGTAAGACTGAAAGCCAAAAAGCAAATAAAGTCACCTAAGGAGTAATAGGTTAAAGTAAGCTCCAGAACAGAGTAGATGACCTCACCTTCAAAGGTTAATGTCACTTGTGCCCAAGTAAATGGAGGAAACTCTTCATTACCAACACAGTGTTTCTTAAACAGACATTACTATTCCAGTGGAACAGAGGGATTAACTGAAAAATAATTCACATGCATGAACCTGGCATCTCCAAGAGTCTGAATCAGCCTAATTGTTGGTTATGCAGATTCTAATATCTAGCAGTGATCTTGATCTTCCCACATGCTCGCCCAATTTTCCATTTTGCCAATTAAGTTTGCCAATGCAAGTAAGTATTTCCATTTTGTCTAAGGAATTCATAACAACAAACAAGGTCCATATCCTACTTGTAAGGAAGAGTTTCATGGAGAGAAAATTATTGGGGTCGTTCCTACCCTTGGAAAAGGCAATGCATCAGCAAGAATTTCAGGCTGCCATGGCATCTTACATAAGCCAACTGACAGTGTAGTCACAACATCATGAAGCACAAAAGTCATTAACTCCACACAAAACTGAGTCTTACTGCCTTATGGATGAGGAATTAGAAAGCAAGGAAATAAAGATCCAAGTGATCTGCTCCTGAGGAAACAGAAAAAGCAAGAATGGCAATAGCTGCTTCTTGAACATCCGCCATTACGCCAGGCCCTACTTTTTGATGTTTGTGACACAATTCATAATTTTTCAGTGCAAACTCTTTGTAAATCTGATCTGCTCTCTTTCTGCAAAACACAGCATGTGTCTGAGCTAACACCAACTCACATTCATGTCTGACAATACTACTGTGTATTCATGCAATTATCTCAGCACTAATAGTTACCAGTATGTACAGAGGCATTCTCTGGTGGAAGCTTGAAGGGAAAATATGAGTCATATAAATTAGGGAAATAGAATAATGAAGATGAGAGGTAAACAATCCTAAGGAAGATAAGAGATAAAAAGGAGTTTGCATTGCCAATGTAATCCTAATCAATTTCAAACACTTTCTTAAGCCTGTAAGCAGAGACAAAATTATTTTCTACTATTGAAAGACAGTGATCCCTACAGAGACAATCGGTATGAGGCACAGACAATTTAAGTGAGGGAGTTCAGAACAAGATACAAACACAGCAACATCTTCAGCAAAACCAATAAAAACCCAATTAGGTTAATAAAATTAAATTCATCAGGAACAATCAATGGTGAGAGAAAACTGAGATGTTTAATCTAGAAATCAAAGGTGAAAACTAAAGTACTGAGAAGTATGGATAGTGAAAAATACATTCTAGAACATCCAAAGGGTATTTTGAAATTTGCCCTTTAGATATGAAGAACAAACACAGTAACTAAAAAAATAGCAAAGTACCTTTTTGGAAAAAAAAAAAAGTTCAATACTGCAAAAATATTGTAAGAGTCAGTAAATCAAGAGGAAACTGTCAATAAATGAGTTCTTTGTAGATGCTATACCTACTTTTGTACTTATTTCAATTGCTTGAATCAAAATCACAGAATCACGGAATCTTAAGGGTTGGAAGGGACCTCAAAAGATCATCTATAGTCCAACCCCCTTGCTAGAGCAGGGCCTCCTAGAGTCTCTAACATTTTTAACTCTTTCCTCTCCTCTAAAAAGATTCCGGTACAAAGAAGTAAATTTTTAAGTAGAAATATATATCTTAGAAAAATGCACTTGGAGAGATTTTTCAGAGGCAGCTCCTTACCCAAATGAAATCGATTTGTCTGTCTAAAATCTTACTACGAGAAATCATCTTTCTGAAAATTAAATATGTACATGAATGTTTTATAGAATGCCTTTCCTTAGCTGCCAGTAACATTTAGTCAATTGAAATTTTTTAAACCCCAAATTATTTCTGATTATATAAGCAGCTTGCTTACTGTTCTACACTTACTTCAGTCTATTCTGTGGTATTATTGTGCTGTCTTTTATCAACTACCTTCAACCACTAACCTTCACAATATCCCAGTAAAACAACAAAAAATCTTAGCTAACAATATGATCTCAATTTCCAGACAGCAAACAAAACCAGAAAAATCTTCACAGACATACACCAGAAAACAGGCAGATCCTACATCCATGAAGACCCAGGTAGAGTCTCCTTACTAGGGCAGTACAACTGGTAAAAGTAGTCTTTTTTTAGTTTCATTTAAATCAGGCTCCTCATGCAATACAATAAGAAAATAATACATTGCTCTTTTTCTTAATTAAATTTATAAATGTGTTTCCATAAATGAATTGCACTGAAAAAAAACCCAGGAAATTTATTATCTGAACATAAAACTTAATAGGAACATATAAACCAAATATGTCTTGATTTCAGTTGTAAACAGAAACAGAATATTAAACTTGCTACTCACCCTACTACATCTGAATAATGGCAAAAGCTCAATGCCTATTCATATATTCAGAATAGAGTGCACTCAATACAGATACACCCTGTACAATCAGTATACAACTCCAAATTAATCTGAACAAAAGCCATAAGAAGAAATATTGGAGAAGGATGCAAAATATACACACAAAGTCATAAAAAGAAAGCAGAGAGTTAACCACATAGCAAAGCCCTAGGTTAGCAGTAACTTCTTTTCCTATGATTTGTTAACTTTTGGGCTTTTTTTATATGCCCATTATCTTTGAATACTCAGAACCATATCAGTAAGTCACTAAATCTTGCAAGGAAAAATGTATCACTATAAACTGACATTTGTCATGGATTTAGAGACTCTTGTAATTTTAGAAGCAATTTTGGTTTTCTGTCTAGTGGAAACAAAATATACTCACATAAGGAAAAAGGTAATAGATAATTTTTAGTGGAACAGCCTCCAGTTATGCTATTACCACAGGCAAAACACATTTTCTATTAAAAATAATAAAAAATAAATATTCTTATGATAAACCAGATTATTTTTCCATTTAGGTTTGAGGGGTTTTTCGACTGATGGACAAAAACCTCATTTCATTCAGTAGGTTGCAAAAAAATTCAGGAGGTTGCAAACAGTTCTGGAGAGGAGACAGTTGTTTGGCTCCTTCTCCTTTTGTCTTCTTCTTTTACAACTAACTTCATGTAAAGTAAAGCCTTTAATTTTTCATCATACAACTGATCAACACAAAACATCTGCTAGATGTCCTTTTCTGGGTGCAACAGAGCCGCTGTACTTGTGACCTACTCCAGATCCTGGGCACCATGAGTTGCCTGGCTCCCCAAAGCCCTAGCCTTCCCCCTTCACCTTTGGAGCAACGTTCTTCTCTGTTACCATCTCCCAAGATGGGGTGTTGTAGCTCCAAAGACAGGCTAAGTGTCACTGTGTCTCACACGGTCCTTACCCTCTTATGGCTCAGCAGCTACTCAAGAAGCACAAGAGCCTCAGACCCACTTGTATAGAAGTAGTTGAAACAGCTTTAAAGGGTTAAAATAAAATGCTGACACACCTGCAATGAGAATAGTTCCTGAGAAATTTAATGATATTTTTCCCCAAGATCCCTAATATCTATATTAAAACCTGATAAAATGATTTTCTACATGTACTTTGCTGCTTTCATTATCTCAGGACTCAACACTCTCTAGGTTGCTATCAGAGTCCTTTTTTCCTCTGTTCACAAAGTAGATTGGCAGGGGGAAATGTTCATTTCAGTTTGTAATAAATCTTGCTGTAGGACAATGCACATCCTTCCCTCTTCTGAGCTGCCCACGACAACCTTATAGTCACATTTAGACAGCATCAAACTTGGATCTGTGTTCTGCTACCATATTGCCAGCACAGACCTTGAAGCAGATACATGCTGCCATTTCCAACACGCATTTTCATATGGTCACAGTCAAGCCCAATCCAACAGGTTATCTATAAACTGGCTGTGAGGTCTTCCATTTGGACAACAGACTCTGTGCTCCCAAATCCACTCTTGAAGAGCAATGGAGAAACAGCTTGAGCATCAGAAATGCACATCAAGTCTCTGTCAAGTAGCTGAAAATAAGTTTACAAGTACCAGCATTTAAAAGTAATTATCTTCTTCTCATTTCAAGACTTTCAGCAATGCAAAATAGTTGCCTTTCCATTCCCAAGCACTGCAAAAGGTAACCACAGAACCTTGACAGTACCTCCAGAGCTCTTGATGCAAAACACATTACAGAGGAAGAGACTATAGAATCACCAAAAATCATTTAGGTTGGAAATTACACTTCTGGAGGTCTTCTATTTCAATCCCCTTTTGAATTTCACAGGCCTTTGAGAAAGTTGCTTATTCTGTCAGATCCTGGGTAACTAATAGGAACACACTGTTTTGCATATATGGATACACACACACATCATAGATACACACACACACATATCATTTTTTACCTATTCTAGTTATGCTTCAGATTTTAAAGAAGGCAAAAACTCAATCCCTAAGTTTTAAGACCTAAGCACACAATTTTTAGCAACTTGTACAAAAGTACTGGTAAGTGGCTTCCACTCAAGTCCAAGCAGAACTTCCTGATTTCACATAAATATTTCTCAGCATTTTACAGTCCAGCTCAACCACATGCAAGCTTCTGATCCTCACTACAAGAACAACTCAGAAGTTTTTCTCTGCTTTGCTGCCACATGTTTGATGCAAACAATGACCTGGTCAAAACTGCCACAGTTCCACTAAAAACCCTTCGAACTTTTTCCCTTCTTCACTGATGTCAGCAGAAATGTAACAGAAAATCTCCTGTGTCACAACTTGAAGATAGAATTTTGGCAACATCAGGATCAATACAAGGGCTTAATGGGTAAAGAGCAGCAAAAGTTCTGTTCACAAGGGTTATTATATACATGATAATATATATATTATTGCATGGATTTCTCTTTTTCAGTGCTAGAACACATAATGGGGACAACTTGCTGTAAGGGAATTATCACAATGATAATGCTGCTGATCCAGCAGGAGCATCAAATAATTTTTTCATCCTGTAGCTTTTAAGTGAAATTCTGCTATAATTAGTAGCCAACCTGTCACTTGGCTTTTCCTTAACACATCTAAAATGAGGTAAAGTTCTGTTTTTAAAATGTAGTTAGAAAGGAAGTCTGTTTATGAGGCACTCAGAAACTCCAGGCTACCTCTGGAGGGGTTGTCCCAAAGAGAGGCTGGCTCTCCCATCCCTGCTCCTACCTACAACCCCTCCATTAATGCAGAAATACACTAATGCATCCCTGCCCTCAAATCTGGAAGGTGGTCACACAAAGAGATCTGGAGAGATGGTGAAGTACTTGGAGACAGACAGGGAATTAGATGAGTATTGTTTCATTTTCTATCAGAAATTATCATCCTATTTTGGGCAAATAACAAAAGGTAAAAAGCAAAGCTTTTAAAATGAGATACCTAATCATGTCCAATGCAATTCAGAAGAACACAATCCAAACAGGTAAGAGCATTTGTTGCAGAAGAAACAGCAATTCCAATCCCTCTCTGCGAACAAAAATCTCAGCCTCAGAGCAGGATTTTCATTGCCATTCTGAAGGGGCGAAGAGGTTTTTTCTTTAATAGTAATGATTGTAATCTATTCAAATGCAAGTTACTAACACAAGACCTGACAGTTGCAAGGCTGAATTTCTTTGGAGCCATAATTATTTATGACACTTTATTACAACAACTCCAGAACATATGGTTACCTTATTAGAAATTAAAATTTATTTTCATATAAATCTCAGCATGACATTGCACCAGAAGAGCTAAAGTTACTCCAGGGGATAACAGATAATTTTACTTTCCAGGGTTTGGTGGTTGGAATATGAATTTATAACTAATGCACTTGTAAATATAAAAGCAGTTTTGATAACACAAATAATGCATCTAGAGCCACGTTGGGCATAAACATCATTTTCCAATAAGCTCCTGAATCTTCTTAGTATAAAAATTTAAACATTTGGTTTGAAAACTTTCTTGTCCACTAGCAAGTATATAATCTCTGCCTTTGAACATGCATTTACTTGGCAAGGGGGAGGGTCTATTTTGTTCTTAATTCAGTCTCCTCCACCAGCAGCTCACAGCACAAAAAAACTGCATGCAGGCTCATTTCTTTAAGTCCATAAACCTTCAAATGTAAGAGACTGACAAGAGTTGCCTTTTGATCACGTTATAAAAGATGAATTTGAGGTCAAGTAATGGCCAAGATTACAAAGTGAAATAAAAAGGCCTTTTCTGTGAAAACAGTAGGCAGTACAAATGTATTACTTGCATTATATCACCAAGAGAAGGGACTTTTACTGATAAATAGGATTACATGTATCAGATGATGTTTAAACAGTAGGTTAACAAGTGGCTTTCCAAAAAACTGTGAACTTAAAAAAAGACAAGTTGGAATCAAGTCATATGTTTCTAAAGGGGTGGGGGGGAATGTCTTGTGGGGTTTAAGTCTCCACATGAGGACTTGGTTCCAACTGAAATGCTGTCATTTCAAAGCAGGTTGCATTTGGGGCACACATAATGAGCTTGACTAACATTTTAAGATTATTCTCCTTCCCTCCTCTTTGCTATAATTTCAGTATAAAGAAAAATTCAGTGCATTTGCAATTAGCATAGCCATTTGCCATCAATATTTGTCCCATTTTCTTCAAGTAATTTCATGAAGCATCCAGTATGTACAGTTATGCATATATGTATGCATATGAAGCACAGAATATAAGCTTATGATAGCATATGGTGAATAATAACTGCAAAGAATACAGACATCTTGGGAGGCAGGTTTCTTGAGAGTACAAACAGAAGGCTTATCATTAAAAGCTGACCCAGAAGTCAAGTCAATGGATACTGCCCAAAACCACAGTCATACATCACTGTCACACAGAAGGTTTATATGATACCACATAATGTTAATGTCACCTCCCAAGCCACAAGGCAGTGAAATTAGAGCAGCTGCAATGAAATCACTACAGAGGAGGAAGGGAAAATTCAATAAAACTCAACTTATTTTATACAGCAAGAAATACATCAGCTGTGGAAACTCGGTGGATTGCTGGTAGACATTTACTCTAAAGGCCATGAGTTTTGGGGTTTTTTTCAGTTTAAACTACTTGGGAAAGTTCTGCACATTAAACAACTATCTACATACAGGACGCAATGAGTTGAAGGATTTAACATTAGGGGTCAGCTTTATGAAGTGTTCTCATCTTCAGAACCATAACAGAAACCACATTGTACAATGAAAGATTTTCTTGTTCCTCTGTTTTGTAAAAGTAGTAAATTTTCATCTTTCATTTAAAAATGCTGACAGCAAGGTCTCCACATTTGGAACTAATTCATTAATCCTAAAAGGCTAATTTTCCCTGAGTTCTGTGACAATGGGAAACACTTTTTCCTCTGCATTTGGCAATAATTCTTTTCAAGATGACTCTCAGATACATATTTCCTACCTATCTTTCTGTCAAAAATTTCCTGGCTATCGTAAGTTCAAAGGAGAAGAAACAGGAAGCAGTAAAGATCATTGTATGTGTCTGGAGCACACTTAAAAAGTACAAGGAAATTAGACATGATTATGTATTTAACTAGCAGTAGGACTCTGAGGTTCCAAGCTTCTCTCTGAGGTTGAGAGCTTGAAAGTATTATGTAGGTAATTTAACCAATACACCTGTGTTGGAGAACAATATTTTTCTATAAATTTAAGATATGTAAGAATGCCATCTCTTGCTTTATGGGCTCAAATACTGAAACAACTAACTTGCAGAGGTCTAAATCAAAACACATAAAACACAAAAAACTCTACAAGCAAAGAAAAACAAAAAAGGAGGAGAAGAAATATTAGCCTTTGAATTTTATTGTCAAGGAAATTATATACAAAGCTTTATCTAGTCTGTCTTTAGAGGTCTTGGCCTGAAAACAGAGCTCCTAACCTGTACTGGAGATGTCTCTGACCCTAACCTCAACACCTGCCTGCAAGTCTCCTGGTGCTATGTGCAGTAGCACGCTGTTGGAGAAGGGCAATTGGATGCCTAACAAGAGACCAGAAGCTACAGGAGACCGCCACACAGTGGTATGGCACGTCAGGGAAACAGTTTGCCTGGTCTGTCCATGCTGTATGCTTAGGTCTGTGATCAGAGGCAAATGAGCACTCAGTTTTCTCCCGAGGCTTTCATTCATTTAAAAAATCTACAAGCCCAGTGAAATCATCATAACTCTTCCTTATGCTACAAAATGAGCAGGTTTTCTGAGTTTGGCTAATATTTCACAGCTTATGTGACATTTTTTGAAATGAGCAATAATTTGTTAACAGCAAATTAAGACAACATGTTGGGAGCACAGAAGGGAAAGAGTAACTTAGTCAAGTTCCTTCTGAATGAAAGAATGCTCTAGAAAAACTATGAGGTCAAAAAATAGTGAGAGTTTTCCCAGATATCAAGACATTTATTCAGAGGTAACAGCATTAAGGTGACCTTGAGGGTAAAGTCACATGAGGAAATCTACTATACTGCCTGAATTAAGGTCACAGAAATTTATTCTTCACAGAACTCCTTTCTCTATTAACCCATGAAACTTTACCAGTCAAGGAGAAAAGAAGAAAAAAAGTATGAGTTATTCTCAACACTACACTTGGCCTCAAAACTTGTGGACTTCTCCTTAAGGGCAAAGCAGACGCACCTGGATAACCTGTCCTAACCACTGCCTAACAGACTGCTTTTGCCAGAGAAAGTATTTGGGGTTTTTACACAGCTTGTTTACACTCTTCACATCAATAGCTAGAAGACATCCCAGAGACCATGTGTCATCCTACCTAGGTGATATAGGGAAAGCAAATTTTGCATATTTGCTGATGCCAATGCTCTGACAAAGGTTAGAAACTTGTTAGTTTTTTCACATGTGAACATGAGATATTAAAAGATGACACAAATACATGTCAAAAAAGCAAAGCAGACTCAAACACAATTCTTCAGAGATCTTGAAAAATCAAAATGATGCCATAAGATCCAGCAGGATAAAACTGTGAATCAGAGAGCAGAAATCATAGAATGGTAAAATCATAAGTAAGGTAAAATAACACCATACGTTGGAATTCACATGTATAAGTCTTTCACTGGAAGAGATGAGAAATCCAGAAAGCTCCAAGTTAATGATCTCTGAACTAAAGGTGTCACTTGCCAGCATGTCACACATATGAATTAGTTTAACCTTGCCACCTCAAAGGAAATAGTCATCTTAGTTGTCTTTTAAAACCTAAGAATGATGAAGACAAATTCAGAACTACAGTTGAGAATGACAGTTTCCATGCTTTCGCAGGTGTTTTGTGTGTTTACTACTTGTTGTTCAAGTGTTTTGCAGATTTATTTCTTACACAGTACAAACAGAAATACAAAACTCCACAAAAAAATCCACCCCATACTATACCAAGATCTTGCCAAATTACACCTTCAGATACATGCCTTTGACCTCATTTATTTAAATCACAGCTCCAGCACGCATTTGGGAACATTATACAGCCAACTATGAAATTATTCTATTTAGCAGATTAAGCACATAGATGAGAGAAATGTGGTTAGGGAAGCATAGAAAGAAATTTTGCAGAAAGCTGTTCTGAGGCATAAAAGAAAGCTCTTCATGGGCCTGAAAGGAGTCACCCTTTTGGCTAATCCATTTGTCAGTCTATAGTTCTTGTTAAAGGGCCTTCTCTAGTAAGAGCTGCTCTGCACCTAGTAAACTTTCTTAACATGCAGAAAGCCCATCTATCCCATGGTCTGAGGCAGCAAAAGCAGCTGTGTCTATTCTGTTGCCTTACATTTCATTCACATCAACAGAAGGCAGGGATTTGATTTGCCCTTCTTAAATTTAACACAACATAGGCCAAATACATTGTAACTCCTGCTAATTGCTTCAAAAAGCTCTTCCTTTCTTCACCACTCTCACTAATGCACCCACAACACCTCCGAAAGCATTTGACTCAAGATGTTTAAGTTTTCTCCATACAGAGGACAAAACTTATTACTTATTACTTATTTACTTCTAGGTAAATAAAAACACTGAACACTGATTTTATTTAAAACAGACAAAAAGAGCAAACATTGGATTATGTATCACAGATGATAAAGAGCATTACTGTCTCAGACAAGTCTTTTCAGTACATATAGAGAAGCTCTTCTTACTGTTTTTTGCACAACTACTTACCTTTAAAAAGAAAGGTATAAACTGTTTTCCCAGTCACTGAAAGTGCATATATGGGACCATTCAAGGTTTGTTCATAGAGAACTGACTAAACACCATAAGATTTAGAGTCGCCATTTACCGAATACCTTCATAAAGTGCTACTTAAAGCAGCCCTGCTCACTTACATCCACTAAAAAAAAACCTTTTTATGAAAGCAGGATCATTTCAATCCAGTCCATGCCTCCTTTTTTTCTTTTATCCCATCTTGCCACTCTTACAGTATATTTTAACAGCTTGTCAAAAACACCATCTCCCTTCCATCACCAGTACTAAAAAAAAGAAAAAGAACCTAGAGAAATATTTTACAAAGTAGTTCAAAAACTTCCTATAATGGCCAAAAGATTGAGTATTGCAGCCTGACACTCAAGGGCATCAAGAAAAAAAACCAAAACTACGCAAAGGTAGGAAGGAATGTGGTGTATGTTGCTTCATCAGTTTAATTTGTAGTAACATCATAGCTATGAATAACAGCAAGCTCTAGAAAACAGTAAGAAGCAAAAAGGAGAATAGTGGCCCATCACATTCATTCCTGTGATGGAATAATACATCAACAGAAGTACTTCAGCTACACTCTTCTAAGAAATAGGTCTCTCTTGTATCATAGGAAAACAATTTCAGTCAAGTACCTGTCCCACAGAAGTACTTCAGAAAGGACTGCAGATCCGTCATCTCTATAGTCAAGCCTCGGTACACCTTCACACTTACCTTTGTCACAAATGTCAGCAGAATTCTCACTTCCTAAATTAATTCATCTGACAAAGATGCTGTTCTCTAAAAATACATTTTAGGAGGTGGATGCTACTGTCTGAAAAGCAGTATTTAAACAATGTAATGACAGCATGACCACGGTGTACCAGATCCCAACTGCAACAATGAAGCTTGCCCCTACACAAACCCCTAGGTAATCTCAACAGTCCAGCACCAACTTGTAAACTTAAATCCATATTTATGAAGCCTCCTGTGGTATTCACCATCATGAAATTAAGCTTTGCAAAGAAATTAATTAATTGACTATTTATTTAATATTATGTTTCTAAGTAGGATTGTTAAAGAGACAAGTCTTTGAATATTTTGTTTACCTTCACAATACGCAGAGTCCCCTTGGACAGAAAGATAGCCAGTCTTGCATTCACAAGTAGCTTTTGTGTTCCAGTTTTTGCACTGTGAATTTTCACCACATTTGTGTCCCTCTGCACAGAAGTTATGGCCTGAAATACAGGGAACATGTAACCTAGTATTAAAACATGTTTATTTCAGATATTCAAGTTTAATTTTACATTGACTGAATTAGTCTGAAAAACTTGGGCACGTTACATTCCATAAATTCTCTCTAGAAACCTATCTGGTGCACACAGGCTTTTTGGATTCTTCCATCAGTTCATTCTCAGTAAAATCATTTTGTTCAAAAATGTATTTGTATGACTACTTTTAGTCAGAAGGAAGAACAAAGTTGAAAGCCATGGAAATACATTAGCCTTTTTAAGGAACCCGTGTAGGATAAAATGTCACCTTATCTCTGATGCCAAGAAGTGTAAAACTAACTAACAACAAAAGGATAATACAGTATAATATTAAAAAAGTCTTTCACAGTGCATAATCAATCCATCCAATCAATCCAATAATCAAGCATGAGTTTAAGAAGAGCAAAAATGAGATGCTGCTGCATTAGGAAACAAAACTACACCGGTAGTCAAAACAACACTGCCTTGTAATTCTGTCATCAAAAATATGCTGGATTGTTTCTACAGTTTGTAATCAATCCATGCAGCATGCTTTATAGGGGAGAATTTTTATTAATCTCTCCTTTTGCCTTGACACAAATTCTGAGTAGCTTCTTTGTGCAGTTTCTTTTATTCCATACAAACTCATCTCTACAAGCACGATGAACTTTCCTACTTTCATCTATAAAGACACAACTGGCTGAAGTTCTTTCTTATGCATTTTCAATATTTCTCAACCATGTGTCAAAATATCTCTTTGCTGGTCTAAAGTGAAAGTAATTGCAACTTTATCTCTTTAAAGGCACTCCATTGGAAGCACTGTAAGAGATAACTAAATACCTTACAGAATTTGACGAGTTTTTTTTCCCCACCATTGGAGGATTTTTAATGGATTTTTCTCTATTAGTATCAAATATCTATTTGCCTAAGACAAATAAAAAGCCATTTGGTTATTCTTCTTTTTCCTGAATTTACTCTCCTAGAGGAAGGGAAACCAGAATCCCAGACATATATTCCATTTGCACTTATAAGAATACAAGAACAGTTTCTGCCAATTCTTCTTGGTCATAAAGGAGGAAACTAAATGTTCTACTTCATCGACCCTAAACTTTCCTAACATCCCCTAAAGACAACTATGAAAAAGATGAGTTGGACTTTTAAGACCTAAATGCCAGATTCAGATCTTTGTTGGTGTCCCTTCCTTTGATGTTCTTTAGGAACCTCGGAAGGCTTTAGCTTATGCTAAATATAGTTTTCATCTACAATGAGAGCATTTTCACAGGGGTATATCCTGAAGCTGTTGCTTATTGAGGGGAGGGGGGTTATTTGTTTTTAAACATGTACTTAAGCTATCTACTAATTCAAAACTCTTTTTCCATTTAAGCACACTCCAGCTTTAAGAGTCTGAGCATCTAGCACTGGGCTGTGAGGTCATTTTTTCAAAAAGTGTAACACTTGTGAGCAAGGAGGACACTTTCTCAGTGTCAACATACAACACTTAACCTTCAGATTGACTTTATTAACAATCAATGTATCATCCTTGTGCTCATTTAGCCTGTTCTTTTATTGTAACCCAACTTGCAAAAAAGAACCAACTTCGTTAATGAAAACTGCAGATATCCCTTGTAGTCTTCATTCATTTCACAGTCCAGTAAAATCACTCAAGTATTCCAGATACAGCCTTGTCAAGACTCAGTACACTTTATACTGGTAAAAACCAGAGCACAGTTACACTGTCTTTTTGCTATTTATGCAATCACAGTAGTTGACTTCTCATTTTTACCTTTATCATTATAATCGAAACTGAACACTGGAACCCATCTCCTCAAACTTATCCATTCAGCATCTAATTTATACTCCCCAAGCAGGATTACTATTCTATCGGCATGATAGATACAATGCAAGAGAAGTTTTCTAACGTTTCCTTTGTTACTGTTTCCCCTAAGACTATGACACCCCTGTTAATTTCCTGTTTATTTACAACAATAATTCCCCTTTGAACTCATACACAGTACTTGTTTTATATTTTATTATTATTGGTAGCTACTACTACTCAGAACCAATGTAATTTATCAGTGGTTTAAACTAGGCACTATAAAAATACCACAATAATACCACCACTGTGGATTGTTACTCTTGTCTCAGGATAATTTATTTCTATTTTATCTATAAATATTTATACATCCTCTCATTCGTCATTTTAGTTACAATTAGTTCTTATATAGCTTTCTACACCAAAAAAATGCTTTGTTTCTAGACTCTTTATTTTAACTTGTGATTAGTTCATGGCAAATTTAACACAATTAGCCAAAGGAACAGCTTTTAAGTGTTAACTTTAACCACAAGTCCTAAGTCCCTGATCAACCACTTTCTCTAATAGCACTTCCTCCCAAGCTCGAGGTGCTGATTAGTTTACAGTATCACATCACGGGCCCATGATTTCTCCACTCTATTTGACACTTCTGAAATTCATCAGTAGATTACCCTATCCGTTTTTTACCACTACAGCTGTCACCTTCTTAAGAAAAAAAAACTTCTGGAGAGAACTGCATTGCTTTTGTTCCCTTGTTGTCAACTCAGAAAACGAACTGACTCCATTCAGAACTAGATAGTCATGCTTTTCAAGCTTTAAGGCTTTTAAAAGAACATGGAAGAAAAATCACTCCTGTTCTGTAACTGGCATAATTAGAAGCTCTAAAGAATTTTGCATTGTTCTCTTCTCATTAGGAATACACAATGATAGGACACTTACTACACCTCTAGATTGTCTTGGCATTTATTATTATAAAAGACCTGTGAAGCACTGTTTCCTAGCTTTTAAAAATGCTGACTAAAAGTGACTCAACTTCAATTTCCCACAGCATTTCATAAAATTTGTTCAGTGTCTAAGTGAAAAGTGGAAGGCATTCCTGTTAAGAGCATGCATGGTGCTACAACACTGTTACCAAGCTTTTACAAAACAAATGTCATTTAAAGCTTACTATCAGGAAAAAAAATATGTCCTTGATGGTAGAGAAAAGCAGATTCATTGTGCCTCTGTTCAGAGAAGGCATACCATTGATTGGATCACAGGCTTTTCCAAGTACTTTGCTTTTGCAATCAAGATGCATATTTAGCATTTCGGAAGAGCCAAGAGGTTCATACCAAGGACATGTTGTTCTTGTATTTCTTAGACCCTGGACTGCATTCTCCCCAGATGGGGTTTTTAAGTCAAGAAAGGGACAAAATGTTAACTACTCTATCTTAGTTCATATTAGGCCTGAGTTATTTTCCTGCTCCTCTGGCAAATAAAGGCCACCTCATATTTGGACTGTAATGTGAAGAAATAACTTAGCTGTGCTCTCACATTTAACAATCCTAATACAACATCTAACTTAAAATACTTTCATTCATTCTTACTCAGCAAAACAGTCAGGAATGCACACAGGGCCACCGGCTGAGATAACCATGCTTATATTCCTGGCTAAACAAGGAAGGATGTAAGCACCAACTTAAATACTAATCTACTCACGGCCAACCTATTCATGGGAGCAATTAACTTATCCCCCAAGCATGCAGAATATAAAAGAACGCAAACATCTAATTTTGATTAGTTCTTTGGTGTGACATGTATTACAGAGCTCCTTTAAAATACCTACAGAGATGGCAAAACCACCCATTAATACCATAGTAGGATCTCTCCATGTTAACCAGGGGTGCATGCATCCAGTTGTGCAGGTTAAAATAACTGAATTACTTTAGAATATTCAGTAAAGTCTTATCTGAGACAGGCTGCTCCTCTCTAAATATAAGAAATGGCTTAAAATAGAATCATCACATCTGAGCAAGCAGGCAATTGGAGAGGATTTGACAGAAGCACACAAAATCTTAAATAGTTCTGATAATATAAACTAATTTCAGGCCAACACAGATGACAAGGCAAGTGAGCATGAATTAAAATTACAGATAAACACATTCAGAACAGATGTCAGAAACTATTTTCCCCACACATACACACACAGAGTCATAAATGTGCACAACAGTCCTTCAAAGTCATTCAAGACATTCAAGATACAGTTAGATACTACCAACAGGGGAATTAAGTACTGAAGAGTGTGTTTAGATGTTTTGATGGGCCTGATGACCTCTGTTCCTTCCCCAAACATTTCTGATAACATTCCTCTCTTCCTTTATCCAAACTGATAAATATTAGCTTCAATTTTTCTTAAGAATGTATTTATATCTTTCCAGGTCTTTCTTCCGACTGTAGTACATTTATCAACAGTCATTATAAGACAATTATGAAAAAGATCAGACTTCATGCTAGCAGACCGAAAAGTAGCACTTCTGCAGCTTCAGGAACTCCACAGCTGGCTAAGGTTTAGTGATCCCAAGTCAGACTAGCTAAAATCAAACATTTATTCCCTTTTGAGACACTTGAATATTGCTTTTATTTATCCACATTTCCCAACACCTTCAGGTTCTGGTTCTCAGAACCAGCTTTGCCAGAGCAGCATGCTAAGCTATTTAGTACTGTCACACAGTTCTTTAAGTCCCTAACATATTTGGCAATTTGGCTTAAATATTGATTGAAGAATGCAAGAACTCATTCAAGACTACAACTGGAATCAATTTATCTTATACCCCTACCTCCTCCTGCTTTTCATTCTTTTTATAGGCAACATTAATATGCCTCTAATTTTTCTGAGGCTTTCCTTATAATATCTGTAATGTTTTCTGTACTACTTATGACATTCCTACCACTTCACTTCCAAAACTGTAAACCCCCTGTTCTTTTGCTGTTCAAGCTACCCTTCAGCAACTCTCACCTCACTATTTCAATTTCAGAGGCTTTCAAAAGGAACACTGATGGTGCTTCCATTAATAGCACCAGCCATGTTCAAAAGGTTCAAAGTAATTTCAACCGTAAAATCTTGCCTATTGTTACAATATAACCCCACAGTTAGAACACAGAGGTGTAAAGTAAATCTAGAGGACAACTCCTAGCAAGAGTCATAAATTTGCACTAGCGATTATGCCCTTTCATGATCTGAATCAGTTTTTAATGAGTCACGAGCAATGAAGCACTTGGAACAGCAGCTTTTACACCTTCACAGACTACCCAGAACTCAGTGGTCTGGCATAAAACAGCAACTTCATAAATTCTTTCAAGCTGCTGTATCAGTACAAACCTTATTACACACTGCTTATTTGTGTGCTTTAGAATAATGGTATTGCAGAGCCTAACAAGCTTATAAAGTTTCTTTTCTTTCCTCAAATACAGAGCTCTTTAAATCCTAAGTAAGCCCTTAATTATGTTTAGAAATAAACTAATTCCTGTTTATCAACTTCCATGAAACCCTAATAAATCTAAAACCTTGAAACAACTCATATCTCATAGACCTCACAGCAACAAATGAGAGTGAGTCCAAAAAAGCAAAACTGTTTCACAGCTAGATAGGGAGAAATGAGAAACGTGCTATCTGAATAGTCTTCTGATTCTCTAATTGAAAGAATAAAAACTTCCTTGAAACAAACAAAGTAATACAAACAAAGGTGGCAGACACCCCATTTTTAGATTTAAATGTTGTTCCCTGCCATAAAATGCACACTTCAGCTCATCAGTAGGATCCTCCCTTTCCAGCTATCCAGGATCAGCAGGCAATCTAAACCCACCAGCCAAACCATACCACAGGACAGCAAACAAAAATTACTTTCCAGAAACCAACCTACTTTATTATTTCCTCACAATCTCTCTTTTAAGGAGAACATGAATGAAGGTGTTAGGGCTGTTCAGGCTATTCTTACATACAAAAACTGTAAGCGTAACATCAAGATTTTCTCATGGAACTTAATTTGAATCACTCATTCAAAACAGAAAAAGTCTGGTCTTTCAAAATTATATAATGTCTTTGGCAAGGAGAAAAACAGCCAAAGGGAACAATAAAACACTTTTATGATGCTATTTTTCGTATTAGATTTGTCCCTGGACTGTAAAGAAGTAGCAGGCATGCTGTATGAAATATGTGTGCTTCTCAAAAAAGTAGTAAAAATATATCTTTTATTACACAATGATTCTTTGTGAAAATCTAAAATTAACTATAACTTCTGTAAGCCTAAAAAGAGAGTGTAATAATACCACATTGTCCTGCTGAAAAGTATGAAGTAGGCACAGAGTTTAAGCAGATATTTTTATTAAAGCACACAGATGAAGAGTAAAACTAGGTATGCTCTCTAGAACATTCACACATCTGATGAGGCCCATTTTTGTATTCAAGTACATCAAATCACATAAGCTGTCAGCAGAGTTCTTCCATACTACACCTGCCTTGCTGTACACCTTACACAATCATTTCACTGAAATCTATAAATTGGCTTTTAGCAATATATTAGCTTTTGCAATATACATGTAACAAATCTGAAGAAGAAAAGGTATTATTTGCTCTCTTTACTTTTCTAACCATTTACAAATAGTAACAACTATCTTGGAAGCCCACCAGCTGTTTACATTACAGTATTCAACTAAGCCCTTTGCTGACTCACAATTTCCATCACCATAAACACCTCATATTTACTTTTCTCCTCTCATATCCTATTTTACTTTAGGCACTTATCTATTACTCTGGTAGATATTGCAGAAATCCCTGAAGAGAGTACAGTCTCATACCACAGCATCATGAAGTTTCCATATTTCTCTGTGGTTTTTTTTCCTTCTGTTGATCCCCACATTTATCCTTTCATTAAATGTAAATTCCTTTGCTGCAGCTAGAAAATAACAGGCTGCAAACCTCCTGCCCTTGGCCCAATTCCACAAAGGTATTCTATAATTCTACCAAACAGGAAATTCAGCAAAAGTTTTCTGGTTCCACAACTAGATACTGAAGAAAACAGTATCAAATACAAAACAGAATCTACCAGTCACTAGTATGCACTGAGGAAGTTTACATCGAATTATTCTTCTCATTTAATATTACTATCAAATGCTTCCTAAACATCCTGCTGACTAAAGGCCTAGTCATGGGCTAATGCAAAGAATTATCTGTATCATTATGCATATAATGTGATATTTGCACATAATACATGGGGTCTTCCAACAAATGCTGATTACTCAGCACTATATTTACTACAGCATTTCTTTCTCACTAGTTTTGCTTGGATAATAAAAGCTGAATATATTCTCCGAAAGAGGTCATTACTGCTAAACAAAGAAAGACTCTATTGTTTTCCAGTAAGACATGTTGGCACAAGGCAGCACCAGAAGCTATGGCCTGCTTGCCATATCAGAGAGTATTTTTAACACTAGCACTCTATATATAATAACATTATATACTTCAGGCTGTGTGCAAAAGTGTCAAGTAGCATATATTTTACTTCAAGACATAAAAAGCAATTTAGGAGTGCTAACTTCAATTTATGTCTTTGTCAAGTTGACAAAATTAATCACATCTTCAGGCATAATTTTCAAAAGACTTTTAAAAAGCAAAAATGAAATACAAGAGGAGGTGGTACAGTTTTAGCAGTTAGCTCAAGTGGAAGTTTAATGTCTCAATTTGAAAGCACCATGTATTAGAATTCATAGGAAGTGCAAGTACAATTCCTTGCTTAGCTTCTGCAGACCATCACCTAAGTATACATATTCATGCTATTTTATAAATAATAAAACCGGTTTGGGGATGAATATCTAAAAATAGTATCTATCATTAACAATAATACAGATCTGCATAATTACAGAACTTATGTTTCATCAGCTTCGAAGCTTTCAGATTTCTAAGGCTTGTAAGTAATGAAGATCATTTTTTCAGTACTGTACTACATCAAACTGGGCCATCTGTTAAGAAGTATCATTAAGACAGCAAATCCTCTGAGGGACAAAGCAGCAACATTTACTGCTTGCTTAAATAGTTATGGATGTTTCTAGAAACTGTTTGAAAAATTTTATGTGTATATTCTTGAACCAAGATCCAGTAAGTAGTCTCAAATGTGATGGCCCCTGCAACCACATGCATGTGCTGGCAAGTTCAAGGCCTTAGTAAATATTTAACTACGCATATTAAGTAATACTCGCTGGCTAAGGAAGAGCTTCAGAGCCCCTCCATTGGCATCTACAATGACACTGGAGAAATTTATACACCAGCAAGACAAGTAGTCCTGCAGGTCCCAGGAACCATTTAATGCTGGAAGCTTGTAACACTCATTTGGTACAACTGTCACTTTAAATTTCTGAGGTGCATCACTAGAGGCTGACACACAGATCCTGCTCTGAGATACCAGGCTCCTGTTAATATCAGCTACGACTCAGTACCAAGGGGACAGCCAGGAACAGAAGAACAACACATATATATACAGAGAATGCTTATTCTAACACTTTATGAAGAAAGTCTGTTACAGTTCTCCAGCCCTGTGATACCTGCGTTTTCCTCATCTAAGGGGATTTCGTCAATTAACATTCCAGCTATGCCTTTTCAGCCTGGTCCAGTATGCAACCAGGATTCAACAGGGCTGAAAGGGAACAAGCAACAGGAACCTCCATCTCAACACCCCATTTCATCAAGGAAAAATAAGGCTCTGGGTTCTAAGGTTATTTTCTCATTTTTATCCTGTAATTGTTCAGTTTAATTCAGAAATGAGCTCTGAGAGCACCGAGATCTACATCAACCTCCAAATACTGGAATCCTAACATTATTATTGTAATTTTTACATAGAGAGCTTAAATATCCTTTTCCAAAACCATGTACATTCAGTGTAGCTGCAAGCTTCACCAACATAAAATATCTCTTTCAAACATCAGAATTCCCCTTCAGAAGAAGTGAGACTTGGCCTTTTCTCCTCCAACTCATCTTTTTCTCCCCTTTCCCCCTCTAACTCAGAGCACTTATGGCTCTGTATGTGGTAAGTCTTCTGCACAAAGGAGTATCACAGACTGGTTTTAAATGACAACTAATTATGGTCTCAGGTTTATAGCAGGACCTAATATCTCATTCAAAAGGAATTGCTCCTGCCAATGTATTCCCCCATTTAATCAGCCACTTGTATTCCTTCCAAGCATGCACAGTCTCTGTCTTACCTCTACAAACACTGCAACACTGGTTCTCTGGAAGAACATGATCTTTTTCTGAGCAGTTCAACGGTGGACAAGTCTCTGTTACTTTTACCAAAACTCCATTCTGAAAATAAACAACATTTAAAAAATGACACTGATGAAAACATGTGCAATGACAAGGATCACATCAATTTCCCATCAATAACTCTGATAATTCCTAGTGACACCACCAGTAAATTAGTAAATAGCAAGTTAATTTCATTCTTTACATGGAAAATAATGAACTTGGACATTATTATGCCTGGAGTTGAAAGAAAAGGGGGGGGGGGGGGGGAATAGGCATTTAAGATTAAAATGCTACAGTAGTTTTTCCTAATATGTTGCTTCCAAGTCTAGTTGTTTTTCTTCCAAATATTTGAAGGAATTAAAGAATTTCACTCCAGGTTTTTGTTTAAGACACTCTTCCTGCTTTATGCAAGTCCAAGTTTACTCCTCTTATTTCATGTTCTCACTTAGAAGTTACTCAACTCAAAACAGCAGATAAAAGACCAACATTTCCAGATGGGGTGTGTGTGTGTGTTGCTCTGCTATGTCCAATTAAAAGTGCGTGTCTCCTTTACAATTACTGATCACCTAAATAACAAAAATTAGGTCCTTGAAAGGTATGGCAAAGCAGAAATCCCATGTTAAGGTATTCACATAGAAAGTGCTGTGTAAAATCTAAGCCAAGGTCATGATATTTTTATTATTTTGATTTCTGATAGGTCTAGAGTAGGACTGGACATAAGAGGCCTACTGGGGAGATTTTACACCAAATTTTATTCTATCTCCTTCCTATCCAGGAAATCAGCTTCACCATACCTCCAGACCAACAGCTGTTCTGCTATTCAGTTAGTGGTTTTGTAACATCTTGTCCCAAAACAGCTTCTCTTTTTCCTTTATTCCCTCCAGTCTTCCTCATGCCATAACTTACCTCTTCAGCATCCCTTCTGCAGCTGTGCCATCACTGCAAACTGGCAAACAGCAGAAACTAACAACCAGGATTTTTGCTCAATAAGAGTTACAATAACTATCCCACAGGACTGTCCACATCTGAGAAATCCCATTTTCCAAAGGGCTGTGAAATTCCACTAAGAAAGCAGGCAGACTGCTATAGTGCCAATATATCATCTAGTATGAGTCTAGTCCCCACTCCTCCCAAAATATTCTTCCTGATTCCTCAGAAGGTGGAATGAAAAGTGGAAAAAGAATTTCTCTCTCCTAAAAGAAATAAATTACATTTTCAAGCTATCGTGATTGCAGAAAAAAAGAATTTAAAAATATGATCTAAACACATCTAGGGCTAAGAAAGCAGAGGAAAATCAATAGCAAAAATAAAAAGCAAAATAAGTTATTAAAGCCATGATTCTTGTAGTCTGAGAGATCAGATACATGATTTTGAACAGATTAAATTGACAATACCCATGTGTCTAACCTTGTATTAGGAAACAGCCCATATAGAAACAGCCTTGCTAGCCAGAAGCTTCCTTTCTTATCTACAAATGCAATGCCACACTATGCCAAAAGACTAGCTCAGGTGCCAGAACCAGCGCAGGGAAAAGTCTTTGCTGGCTATTAACCTCATCAGCTATGCCACACTGGTTCAGCTACATCACTTCAGACTCCAGAATGAGCTCCAACACCATTAAGCTGCTCTACATGATTACGAACAGAGAAATGCCTGCTGAGTCTACAAGGTGCAAGTGACACAGCAGGACATACAAGTGAGAAGTGCAGCTGACCTAGGGAATACAAAACTCCCTGTTCTAAAATCACTGTCCCCGAGATAGCTATCTTAAGGCTAAGCAGAGTCAAGTCATTTTAATTGCTTCCCAATTGTCATCACTGGCAAGTTGCATCAGTTGCTGTCAGAAAAAATAGGGTGTTCTCTTTTTTAAAAAAAAGACCTTCAGGCATCAGGTTTTCTGGTTTTTTTTTAAAAAAAGAAGCAAAAAAGGTATGTCCCCATAACATCACACAGAGTATGCACCATTGAAGCAAGTGCCCACACAAGAACAGTGAAGTTAATGGAGGTATTAGGTCTCCTTCTGATCTCCCTTCCGTAAGTGAAAGGGAGGAATCCCCTATGGCTGTCTGTGCAACTGCAGCAGCAAAGGTGATAAAAGAACCAGACACACGGAGCCGTCATTTACTATCATGTTATCAAACTACCAGCTGGAAAAGCTGTGGCTATAACTCATCACCTGTTCAGGCTCAGACAAGACAACTGCAGCAGAAAGGGTACAGTATGTCAACATATGGATAAGAAGTGTTGACTGACAACAAATCTGGTCCAAAATGTGGCAAAAAAATCATATGAAAGTCAAATCGGTGATCAGGTTGAGTCAAAAAGCTATAGACAAAGTCAATCCCAGCTCACACCTTCTTTAATGAATCATAAGGACATTTTTTAAAAAAGCATAAAATGAGAATTCTATTTATTTAACCACAGTTAACTTTTATTTCCCTAAGTTTCCCATTTTCACAGAATTTGCATTTTGGCAAAATAAATCAAACATATTTGTAATGCAATTTTAAAACAATTAAACTCATCTGACGTTGACTACTCTTTGGATTAAAATCAATTTGTTAAAAACTTGTACAGATCCAATTATAAGAATTATCATCATTAGATTTCAGATTCTATCCACTGAGATAAGTAAGAACAGTTCACACTTCCAAATTATTGCTTCAGGCAGTCTTAGAAATGTTACTAACTTCTTATACCCAATTCACATATGTAGTCATAGAATCTGGACAGAAATAGATGTCAAAAAGACACTCTTCTGGAATAAATAAGCCAAGCTCCAACTGTGACAAAATCTACAAAGACTGAGATCTGGAGTCAAAACTTTACAACAAAATAAATTTCTTGTAATTGCAAAGGTAAGTACATAAAAAAGGATTGGCTGTAAGCCTCATTGGTGACACACAGTGAGAATCTAAAGCATCAACAGTTCATCTCTGATGATCTGCTTTGGAAAAATAATAGCAAGATTTAACATAAGGTCAGTTTGTATTTTAGTTGTTGTTTGAAGCCTTTTCCTCCTCTTCTTGTTTCAGCTGTTATTGATCAGCCTTTCAGGAGAAAGTTCTAAATAGAGTTCTTAGGTGTCACTCACATTGCTCTTTATGAATAACTTTTTAGTTCAGCTTCCTGAAAGTCAGTGGAGTCCTGTCCACCTCTTCTAGCATGTGTATGACTCTCTCTGACTGCCAGCTCCCAGTATTAATGAAGAAGAATTTATTCCCTTTGCTGTCAAACCAATGGTCCAGCTACGATGCCTGTTCATATAATTCTCAGGCATTAACCCATAGTCAGTTGATCAGCAGTAAACTCTCAGTCCAACAAAAGGCATAGAATTCTTTCCATTTACTTCAAATGAGCCACATGACCACACTGATGAAATCCACAAACCAAAATAACCGCTTGTTGAACGCAGAATGGCTCAGCTTTTCAAAGCACACACTTGCTTTTTTTTTTTCAGAAAGACTTCAACAGGCTGAAGAAATGGGACAACAGGAACTTCAAGGAGTTCAACAAGTGCAAAGCCCTGCACTTGGGAAGGAACAACCGCATACAGCAGCACGTGCTGGGGTCACCCTGCTAGCAAGCAGCTTGGCAGAAAAAGAGCTGGGAGTCATGAGGGAAAGCAAGGTAAACATGAGCCAGTCATATACTCTTGCAGCAAGGAAGTAACAAGGTATCACCAGCAAATTGAGGGATACAGTCCTTCCCCTTTGCTCAGCACTGGCGAGGCCACACCTGGAGTGCTGAACCCAGTGCCAGCCTCCCCAGTACAAGAGAGAGATGGAACTGGAGACACACCAGCCGTGAGGGTAAGAGAATTGAGCATCTCTCATGGGCAGAAAGACTGAGAGCTGGGATTGTTTAGCCTGGAGAACATGTGACTCAGGAGACATCTTACCAATGCATATTAATACCTGAAGGAGGCTGCAAAGAAAACAGAGACAGGCTCTTTTCAGTGGTTGTGAGTGACAGGATCAGAAGCAATGGGCACAAATTGAAACACAGCAGGGTTCATCGGAACATCAGGAAACACTTTTTCAGTGTGAGGCTGACCAAGAACTGGCACAAGTTGCCCAAAGAAGTTGTGGAGACTTCATCCTTGGAGATATTTAAAAGCCCCCAGGACATAGTCCTAGGCACATGGCTCTAGATAGTCTTGCTTGAGCAGCAGGACTGCACAAGGTGATGGTCAAAAGTCCCTTCTAACCTCAATCAGTGTGTGATTCTTAGAAAAACTTGTGCACTTGTGTCACTGTGTCATTGTAGATTAATCTAGAAAGTGTTTGTGGGCAGGATTCCAGCTGGGAATGACTGTCCATCACTAACAGCTGTGCTTACAGTTAAGAGGATGTGCATCATAACTAATCCAGACTAAAAATGCTTTTATCTGAACTAAAAAAAACCCTACTTACAGCCTGATGAAGAAAATCTTTTATCTATGTGGATCCATCAGTATTATTATTTTTGTTAGATGGAAAAAATACAGAGTTAAAAGCCTCTTAAACTTGGATCAGTACCTCTGCAAAGAATATCTATCTTCAAGTAGAAATGTGAAATACCAACTTTATCCTTTTGACATTACACCATCTACAAGTATATCCTCCTTTACAGATAGAAGAGCTTTTCCCAAAGAGTTTTAAATCATCTTTATCAACACTAATAAATTGACAGCTGATGTGTACCCTCTACTGCATTCCTTCATGGATCAACAGTCTTCAAAATTTGATGCATTTTTCAAGTCTCGAAAATTAAACCACATTATTTTTTTATCCTTTCCATAGCTCAAATCTCTTCCTTTATTCATACAACATCTTGTCCAGCAATAGGCCTGCACAGGACAGGAAACAACTACAGCCACAGTTCAACTCATCACCATTCATCCTTTACCTATTTGAGGCAGTACATAAGGATGTGTTTTGGTTACAGCTTTAAGAGGTCATGCTGAAGAGACATCCAATAAGCTTTCTGTCTGGAAACACATCATTTCATAGAAGCAGAGATAAGAACACACTGATGCCTGAGTCAGAATGGCTCAGCTTTGCCAGTCAAATTTGAACATATCTGTGGAATTTTATTTAGAGACATGGACCAATTGTTTTTTCATGGTACTGTATTTGCTGTTCCAAATACCTATCAATACTCTCCATTCAATACTTCTCCATACTCTCCATTAAGACAGAAATTGCATCTTACAGCCATTAGCCCTGCCACAGCATTTTCCTTTAACAATAAATAAAATACAAGAGCTCTTGTAATTATTTTAGTCATTGTTAATCTGTCAGCTATTTGATGATCAGTATTTGCTTTTAATGTTCATCAATGTATTATCCTACTCATAGCAAGGAATACAACACTTATTTACAGTATTGAAAAGTTGCATAGATATGATTCAGATCACTCTCTCCACTCTCACTTTAAGATATAAATCCTCTTCTTCTCATTTCATACACGCACCTTCCCTCCCGAATAGACATTCTATGTCATATTATAAATAACTGGCACCTTAGTCTGTCCTCAAGGCAATGACCTTGCCCACGTATTTGTACACACAACATTGAGCACCTCCATGCAGCTAAACACTAGCACCCGTAAAGTAATTCTGTGTAACGAGCTGCTTTCACAACATCTGCAACCAGCTATTGTCCATTTCCATTAGAGAACATAAAATTGCTACTCTGTACACTCAGCTACAAGCACAACAATAACCAGATCATTGTAATCTTTTCCAAATGTTTTTCATAATTGTTCTAGCATACTGATCTGCCAATAAGATTTGTAAGCCTCCCTTTGCCACCCTTCTCCCTCTACAAATTCAACAAGATGTAAACCCAAAAATAGTTGAAAATTACATGTGAGAGCAAATAGCTGTGCCTTTCTGAAGTGATAAATCATATTTAAAGAACATGTACTCTCTCAAAAAAAACCACACAGCAGAGCAACGGGCCTTTTATAATCACCTACTACTCCTCTCTGCTTCCAAGGCTAGTCTTGACAACAACTGCTTTCTGTCACCACGTAGCACATTCTTATATGCACTAACGTTCCCTGAATGTTCCCACCTAACACAGTCTCCACTTACCTGTGTTCTTAAATACTGACTGTAGTTGTCTAAGTGTTATGAACTCGCCAAGAAACATCTTTGTCCAGTTTAATACTTAGTAATTTACCTCAGTTACTACCAGGACTACATATAATTTAAATAATACTACGGAAAATCTAGAGTAACTGGAATAATATAAGCAAAGGCTTCCAAATTTAGCAATTTGGCTGAAATTAGTTACTGAATCAAGATACTGCTGCCTTTCTAGCACTCATGGAAACAAAGATAAAAGAAAACACTCCTCCAAGACATTTTGGCCATGTTTTTAAGATCCTGCAATGGTCATATTCCTGCTTTGGTTTTGTATTTGTAGCTTTGAGTTCTAAGTCACCTTTTGAAGACAACAGATGTCACATTTGCATGAAGGAAGCCTAAAGAAATGCACTAACTTATCACTGTCAGTTTCCAACACCACACGTACATTTAAAATTAGGAGAAGTTTATACAAATGAAACTTACTCGACATTCCCTGCAGCTCTTGGTTAATATTCGTTGACCTTCTGCTAGCACTTTGCCTCCATAGATACACTTTGCTGTAATTTGAGAGAAGGGAGGAGATTAAAAATAAATTAAATTGGTATTTAAATAGTAAACAAATGCAAGGTACATTTGTAAATGTACAAAAGCAAAACCACAGCCAGCTCAGAAGTAAAAGTAGCGTTCACTGAATAGACATAGAAAAGATATGAATACATTAAAACCATGATGCATTTGCTTTCATCAGAAGACAGTATTATGTATAATTACAAAGTAGCTACCAATAAATTCATTTTAAGAGCAAGTAGCATCCTTACACAAACTAAAGAGAAGGAATAAGGGCATAAGACTATACAGGATCAAATTCAAATTCATTTGTATTTGATAGGAAATATTTTCATGTCTGATATTCTCTAGATTAAGAGTATTTGTGTTATTAGAGGTCTTCATGACTCACTACAAGAAATTGAGACATTTATTAGTGTACTGTTCATCAAACAGAACAATCTAAGCACAGATTTCAATTAAACCTTCCTATTTTTTGTGGACATAAAGGTCAAGTCTTCAACCAGCTGGAGCACTGCAAAAGCAGATTAGATGCAGTGAATGACCGTACTAAGTCAACAAACTAAAAATCTGTTTGGAAAAGTATCCTTAAAGCATACAAGAAATAAGCAGATTTCCCAGGAAACTAAAAGCTCCTACTTGAAAAAATTCTTATCTTCTGCTAAAGATAACCAGCACCACAATTGAAGCTACAGACTACAACACGTGAGCACTCCTCATTCACTTTAAGGGCAAGTAAACTAGTTTAGCTTAGGACTTCTGGCACTGTGAGGAAGGAGGTGGCCACCAGCAGGGCTACAGCAGCACACAGCTTGGTCAAGTCTCACCACATCTATCACAGTCTTCTTGGAACTAGATATTTAAATTTCAGTTCCAGTGGACAATAAATCCATTCATTAAAGAGGACGGTTGGACAGTTCCTCCTCCTTCTCTGACTTTGGTGCCTGCAGAGTTTTTGTTCTGACATTCTCACTCCTCTTTTCTGCTTCAGTTTTACACCTGTGCAGTAACTTTCTTCCCTTTCTCAAATATGTTAATCACAGGGGCATTGCCATCAGCACTAATTAGCTCTGTCTTGGCGAGCAACAGGTCTGTCTCGGAGCTGGCCAACACTGGCCCCACCAGACACAAGCATACACAGAGGAAGTGGAAGAGTTCAAAGTATTCAGTTCTCAAAAAAGTCATACTATCTAGCAACAGTTTTACCTCAATTTCTCCACTCTTGAATACCAAGGTAAGGGAAGCAGGCACTTACAGGTACATGTGTGTACTCCCTTGAGGGTGATACCAACAGCAGTATTCCAACAGTAATAACTGTCAGAGCCAGTTTGAATCCCAATTTAAGGACCGCTAGATCAATTTTCATAAACTTTCATGTATAAATTTGTTTCTAAAGACCTTTTTCAAGAACTTACAGTCTTGAAAAAGCTTATTTTAAAAAGATAAAATAGAAGGATGCACAAGATTTTCAGCACTCAGTCTGCATCAACAGCAATGCATTTCAAACACAAGCTTCTTCGTTTTAGCCTAGTTGTCTTCATTTTTCTAAAGGTGCCCTAGTTTTTATGCCTGGGTTATTGTCATCTGACTTGAGAAGAAAACTTCAGAACAGGAAGCTTTATTTAGATCCAGAAGCCCAGTAATTCTTTCTGAGAGAAGTTGAATTGGAGAAATTTCCTTCTTCCTGTCTATTCTCCTGACGTGACTGCTTTTAACAAAAGAATGGATGCATCAGAAAGCAATGATGAGATTTTAAACAAAATTATAGTCATTTGTCAAATATTAGTTGAAAGGCTAACACAAGATGGCAGGGATCAAAACAGAACCACCTCATTTTTAAAACCCTTAACGTATCAGACCTTAGAGCTACTTTGTTCGTTAACCCTCAGCTAAGACAGGAAACTGTTCAATAATCCAGTCATTCAATAATCCCTAGAGACAGTAAATTACAACTGATGATTCTATCAGAACTAAATAGCAAAAGCACAGAGAAATTAACACCTGCAGTGAAGCTCTTTGGAAAGCCTCAGCAATTACTACTATCTACCCAAAAGTGACTGACTGTGGCCCTATCACATCATTCTGTCAAGGAGATGGCATTTACAATCAATTTCAATCAACTTCTATACATCTCTTCCCATTGACTGACATGCTGAGTTCTTGTCAGAATAACGAGTCAAGTTTGTGCCAATCACTGACAAAAGGCGAGTTTGATTGTTCATCTTTCCATTACAAATAACAGGAACACAGATTATTCAATGGGGATATATGTGGAAATCTACAATTTTGTGCCTCACAATTCCTTTTCATCAGGTTTTGGCCGTTGTGCATACATGCATGTCAGCAAAGGAATGTCAGAAGTATCCAGTTTCACAAAAGAACTTTCTAAACTCTCAATGTTACAAACAAAAATATTTTGAGACAAAAATACAGGCCACCGCAGACACTTTGCCACCCAAGTACTCTCTTCATAAACATCTTTTATAATGCAGAATACTCAGGCCAACTTATAGCTGAGAGAAATTAGACTATATGCATAAACCAGATCAAGTGCAAACTCACGGCCAAAGGAAATGTGTGCAGGGGACTAATGAATTCAGCGACTGAAGAAGGGTGACAGAATGCTAAAAAAGCATTATTGTTTTCCTAATAAATTTTAAAATAATTCAATATCCCTGCCTTAATAAATTATTGAAAAACTCATGCATGAAGTTTACTAGTCTCCAAGAACAGGGGCAGGGGTGGGAAGATAATTTTTGCTTCTTAAGACTGGTATCAGTGTTCAGCTTAAATTTCCATATATAAATTGTCTTTGTCCCTTGTATTACTACAGCTGAGGCAGCAAATACTAAATATTCCTTCCTGGAGTGTTATTTAAATCCTTCATTTCCAGAACAAGGAACCGAAAGCCGACAATAACACTGACCACAAAAGTTCCCTTTTTTTTCCTTTCTTCTCATGAATGTATTTTTAAATTAATTATAGCAACACAGTGACACGAATCCAAGGCCTGGAATTCTGTCATGTTTATTTTAAAGAACTTTCAAGCCCAAAACAAAAGACAGGAAGTAAAATAATAGTTCAGTTTCTTACTCATCACTACAGAAAGTTCAGACCACAGGTTTGAACATCAACAGCAGACAATAAGCTGAAGCCAAGTGAGGCTTTCCAATCCTGAATAAAGAGATGAATAGTTTTAACACTGACAATGGGCAAAAAGAGGGTCTTAGAAATTTGCAATGCTTGTTCTGCAATTATTTATTTTCTTCTTAAATCAAGCTTGCCACGGAGAGTCATTTTACCCGAATTACCGGGACCTATCAAAGTTTAACTCTGGTTAAACAGAGGGTGAAACTAAAAACTCTGTGTGATGTACTTACCCTTGCATACTTTGCAGCACTGGCTTTCCACATGCACCGGGAGAGCATCAGGAGGACAATCAAGAGGGGGACAGGACATCCTTCGGCACTCCACAACTCCACTCTAAGAGAGAATTCAACAACAGCTCTCGTAATTAATGAGGATTTTATACAAAACACAGAAGATAAAACTACTTAAACTGAAATGCCATCATGTGTTACTGACCCAGTCTTCAAAAATAAACTCAATCCTATCCAACTACAATCTCAATTCAAAATGCATCTGAAGGTGAATCACCCTGTTTTGATACATATTATTGGTTTTACCCCACTTTCCCCAGGCAAAGGACATTAAGTGGAAAACCTAAGCCCATTTTTACAAGAACATAAGCATTACTTTCTGTAGGCTGTGCCAATCACCTCTGAGATTTTTAACAACCAATTTTCTATTTTCTTGAGCAAACAAAGACTCTCTTTAGATATTTATCAAATAATTTCAATGAGACAAGGTTTACATACTAATTCTCTTCCTTTCCTCAGTTTTTCAGAGTGATAAACACTGAAAACAGAATCTGCATGTTGTTACCATACAAGATGCAACTAAGCATCTATGAATACTATTAAGATAACGCTTCCTTTTTGAAAAAACCCTACTGCAGTGAAAACAATTCCTAACCAGGCACAGACGATGCCACGCTTTCACCCCAAAACTGTAAAGTTCTCACAGATATAATTAGAACAAATAAGAAAGCATTGTCAAGGGAAAGTAGATTTTATTTATGAAGTTTGCACACAAGTAATGACAAATGTTTGTTTATTTATTTTACCACTTCACTCCCTATTGTTCATATTGCCACCAGATGCACATCCAACACATCATAATTCTCGGTTAACATTATGTATTCAAGGACCACTTTCACATTTTAATTAGGTCCTACTCCTTAAACTGTTTAGAAATTCTTACTTTGCAGGTGCAATTCCTGCAGTGATCATCTTCAACCCATGAGTCTTTGTCTCTATAGATCAATCCATTTACTTGACAAGTCTTCTCACAATGACAGTCTTCCAATTGACTCAGCCTGGTTTCTGCATAATTTAACTATAAATGAAAGTAACTTGATGAGATTTCTGCAATTCAAACACATGATTTAAAAAAGCAAATATGAGAAAGCAGTAAACTTATTTTTAGCCGAACCAAGTTTGACTACAACCTTAGAAACACTGAACCACAACGTCAGCAGATATAAACTAACCTACTCCTCGGACTTTGATGGAGCTATCCATGCTGACAACAGTTTGACTCATGCAGTTGGTCAGTTTGTGTCATATACCATAACAAACCCCACTAAGCTCCCACTCTGAAATGTCAGGACACTGCCAAATGTACACAAACTATGATTGTAATTTTTTTTAAAAAAAAGTATATCTTAATTATTTATCAACCTGATGACTTGAAGACTGGCAGACTGACTTTTCCTAATCATCCCCATCTCATCAGTGTTAAGCATCAGCCAAACTAATACTTTCTGACTTTTAAAAAGGTCTCAACCTTAAAAAGGCAAGTGAGATTTAGAGGGGGAAGAAAGTATTTTAGCTCAGTGTAGTATAAACTATCCCCAGACTGTGATTAATGGAGAAGGCATACTGGATTAAACTCTGGGCTGGTGGCTAGCTCTTAACACTCCTTCCTGTTCCCATTACTTCCTCAACTCCAACCACTAAAATGCATATCAAGAAGCTAAAACTGATGCATTTTTTCCAGCTATTACATCTGCATGCTAGCAATTGCTATGTTTACTGATGAGACACTATGGAATAACAAGTGGGGGAGTAGCACCAGCAAAGGACAAGGTCACTTGAACCACTCTCTCTCAAGCCATATGAGAAATCTCCCCTTCATACAGGTAGCATCTTACCATCTGCCAGAAAGAACAACCCTCATCTATACACACCTTGTACCCAGTGATCTCCAATACTTACAAGCATTCAAAATTACTTTCCCATTTACCAGTACTAAAAATAAATAAATATATAAATACAGACTTCATATTCCTACTTAAACATGTGCCTTCTTCAGGCCTCAAAACTGCCACTGCTTAAAAACTACCCTGGTGCTAGCTCAATGAGTTTCTCAGTGTCTTGATTTTTTTTACACTGACATTTGTTTTATGCATATAAGCCATCACACTGCAGCCACTGCAAATAGCAAGGCTACGTAAATCTGGCACAAGATGAATGCATACTCTATTCTGCTATAAACACAATGCTATTACCCTACATTATAGGTTGCTACATTTTAATAGTAGCAAATGTTATTAAAAAAAGGAATGCACAGTGCTGTATTATTTTTTAACATAATGCCATCTACCTAAATTTGATCTATTTCCATCTTCTAAAATTCCATCCACTTTAAGTGAAAATATTCTAATGTCTCCTTCTTCACTCCTGCCAGTACAACAGCCACTTATTTAATGGAAAGAAAAAAAAAATAAATACTAGGGCAGTTTCTGTGAGGTCTGGAGGGATTTTTTTTTGTGTGGTTTTTTTTCCTCTCAGCAGACTTCATGAGAGACAGCCCTAAATAAAAGCTCCTCATTTCTTAAATTGTTATTCTGGAATAATTCTCCCCCAGACTCAGCATGATCTCATGACTTCAAGACTTCTTTTTACATTTAAGAGGAAAACTATCCTCTTGCTGAGCTGCTTGTTTTCAGTAGAAACCCTTTTCCACTTAATTATATTTGTCATTTGCATTATCCTAGTAAGTTTTCTTTATTTAAAAATGATTTACCTCATGTTCTACGAAATATCTTTAACCATAGCAAACCAATCACATAGAAATCACCAGAAAGAAGGCATGTAACAACAGAAGTCAATGAATGTATCACAGCCCACAGAATCTGATCAGAAACAACAGTTAACTGTTACCTACTATACCAGAGTGACCAGAAATATTCCACTTGTTTCTAAACTTCAAGTCTTAATGGAAAAATTTCTACTGAACTCAATAAAACAATTAATTCCTTACAAAGAGGTGAAATATCCTTCCAGATGTTCCCAAATGCATACAACTTGATTTGTTGAACTTTTAAAACATCAGTAGAAAATTCTCAAGCTTCAAACATTTTACAGGTTAAGAATAGAAATAAGCTAATGAGGAAGTATCAGCCTACACCAGAACAAATTTTTTCCACGCATTAAACAAATCGTAAGTTCTCAACATTCAGGAATATTTGGCTCATTATCATTCACAAAATTCAGCTAACACTTTCCTTGCTTCTCCTCTGCCCATACAAATAAAGATGTCAGACTTCTGGCAAAATGAATAACAAAAATATCAAAAAAACCACCCCAAAACTAGCACAATTTACAAGGAAAATTTTATTATTCATAAAAGTATCTATGGCCATATAAATCCATGCTGCAAACAAACCAGATTAACTACTCCATTAATCACAGAATCTTAAGGGTTGGAAGGGAACTGCCAGAGCAGGACCACCTCGAGTAGGTCACACAGGAACTCGTCCAGAGGGGTTTTGAATGTCTCCAGAGAAGGAGACTCAACAACCCATCTGGGCAGCCCCCTCCAGCGCTCCCTCATCTGAACAGTAATAAAGTTTTCCCTTGTGTTTCTTTGAAACCTCTTATATTCCAGCTTGTACCTGTTGCCCCTTGACCTACCACTGGACATCAAGTGCATGATTTCTTTGCTTTAATTTAACTCAAGCTTCAACCTTTCTGACCTCAACCAAGGAACGATTCAGTAGAAAGTTTTGTGCTAGAAGTCTTCAAGTAACAAGCACATTTGAATACAAAGCACATCCTAGCATGGGCCCATAATTTGCTAAAAATAAATTACATTTCACTCAAAGAAATGCAAGAGATGTCCAGACTGAGTTCAGTAGATTGTTCAAGCTGCATAAATTATTTTAACCATTATGTTTACATAGGAACTAACGGCATTCCAGCATAGCAGTTGGGAATCCTGAAATCTAACATCATCCTTTTCTCCTGCAGCAAATTAACCTTTTTGACAGATTTCTAACACTCTGATCTATCTCTGTAAGGACATAAGATTAAATCAATTAAACATATATATTGGAAAGATGCACAATTAATTCAAATTATTATTAAAACAAAATAGGCTTCAAAAGCTATCATTTATTCATCTTTAAAAGCTGTGTCTTCAGAACACATAGGTAAGAAGAGGACATAATGGTGATTAGCTTGTTACAGGTCTTCATTAAATGGTCCTGTACATAGTCCTCCAACAATGTGGTATAAAAATGCCCTCTTGGGCCGCTGATATAGCCCCTATGTCTCATCCTGAGCCAGTATTGGACTCATGAGACCCTGAGGTAAAGCCCAAACATGACTCCTCCTGTCTATGGACTGCATAATTTACACTACTATCAAAATTATTAGTGTTTGAAGCTGCTAGTCCAATGTTTTCTTCCCAGGCAAGTCCTGGTCCAAGTCTTCACAGTTTTACATTATATGAACTGCACATACACGTTCACTGGAAACAACATTCATGGGTCTATTCAACACTGCAATACATCTGAAATCAATCTGTGTTTGAGGAAGAAACTGAAATTCTAGACATAAGGAAGCCTATAAGTAACAACTGAACATGGAACCACAGGCCTCTCTTTTTCTAAATGCCATGTCCGTGCTCCACATCTCTTGGTTTAGGCCTAGTAGCTGGAGTTTATTGCTAATGTACATTAGCAAGTTATTCTCTGATCACTTGCCCTGCTAAACAGAATCTCTGCGGGCAGCTGCCTTATTTTTTGCCTTGCCATACATCATCCTCATCGGATTTACTTCTACCTACATTAGTACCACTTCTGGCTATTGCGGTTAGGTCTGTAAAGCCAGACACAAACCTTAATGCTTCCCTCAAGCCCCTCTATTTTTAACTTGCATTTGTCTACCTAATTAACTTCCTTTCCCATTGAATGCTTTTTTTCCTGGACAACAATATTCTTTCAACAACTACACCAAAATAGTCAGTGTACTGGTGTAACAGAAAAAGAAGTTGCAATGAAGAATTGTCCCAGCACTACTTTATGGAAGCTTTATGGAGTCTTTGCAGTACAAATGCTGCGTTATTTGCTTCCCCTGGTAAAGTACTAGCAAGTAAAAATATAATTAACAGCACAGAAAGCAAGTTACTTTATACAGTGCATAATTGGAACTTGCTCATACCACCAGCAGGGCTCAAAATAATTGCCTCCCTTTCACAGTACAAGCAGCAAACTGAACTAAAAGCTTCACATTTTGCATTCACAGTCAGCCCGTCCAAAGCATGTCAGCTGAGCAAGTGGATTGCCAGTGTTATGTGCACACTCTCTAAAAAACAAAGTTTCCACATTCCTATTAGGAAGGAAAAGAACACTCAAAGGCAGCACAGTAACAAGTATAATGCTCTTAGGGTGGTAGCACTATCCTGGTTTTGAAATTCCTGTTCAGTAACTATACTAAGATAAAAGGCATCTACAGGTTGGTTTTAGTAACATTTAAATCTGTAAGTAATTACTGCATAAGTGCTGTTTCAGATGGGACAAGTCATCACCTTTTACCACAGGCCAGAGGATTCACCAACATTAACCTCAAAAAGTGTTCACAGATTGCCCTTTAACACGCAATCACCTCCAGAACACAGCTTCCTACCCCAAAACTACCCCACAGCCTTAGCTGAAGGGCCTTGGCTAAACACAAAGGTCAACTGTGTATTGCAGGAGTGGAGCCTAAAGAAAATCTCCAAAATCCCAAACAAATAAAAAACCAACTCTACTATCATTTCCTATTCATCCTATTCAGAATCTAAACACACAATCAAAAAGCACCATACCACCTGGAGCTGGGTTAAGTTTTACACTGGTAAAAACCATTGATCAAAGGATATGTCAAAATCAGCACAGTTGGCAGCTTCACAGGCATTTGCATTTTGGTGCCTCATTTCAACTCCCAGGAAGAAGACTACACCAGTCCTGAAGACTTCACAGGACTTCCCACGGGCAAACACACACCCTCTAACAGCATCACATGGTGAGGAAATTGTGGAGGGATTTCAGTCTTTTGTTTCTGCATTTATCCCCCAGCATGAAAAGGAAAACCATGCTAAGGCTTCTTACAAAAACAGAAAAAAAACTACAAATCAAAAATCAGACCCCAGGAATTTTGTCACTATCTTACAAATAATAAAGCAGACAATAGAACCAGTGCAAGGCTTAAGTGACATCCATGAAGCTGTATCCGTAAGTCCGCTGCAGACAGAGCTACTGGCAGGAGAAAAGAAAAATGGCTCTACCATGAAAACACAGAATAATTGAAGAAGAAATAAATACTTCCTTGGTGGTCTTAGCACAGAAGGAAATGGGCAATTGCCAAAGAAGCTTAGGTACCTACTTTTGCGGTCATTTTTGCCAGGAGCTCTTGCAAATCCATGATTCCTTGTACCAGACTTAAGAAATCACTGCAGGTCGGGCACGCTCAATAAAGGAAGGGTAAAAAGAAATGGAAAGGAAGAAAAGACACAATAATCCATAAATAACCAACAGCATAGCAGCCTTGATTTATCTGAACATAAAATGCAATCTGTTTACACTGAATGTTTACACTTCTGCAAGTCAGCACATGCAAAAATGACAAGTCTGAAACTATTACTTTTAAAACAAAGTCATTTATACAAAAAAATCTAAAATAGAGAGAATAAAGAAACTACTACTTACTGCGATTCAGATCGGGACACTGTGTTATATATCCATTAGGTACAAAGATGACTTTCACATCTTGAATAACACCCTTTGTAAAAGAAGAGAAAAATGGTAATACAGATTGCAAGCTTTCACTTAGATCTGTACAAACTGTTTCACAAGTCACTTCTTAAACTGGTACAAAAAATTGACCAGCTCATTCTTCCCATGTGGAAAATAACTGAGGATGGACAAAACAGAACAAGTCCTCCTATCTTCCTGTGTGCTTGGATATCAATTTTTATGCAACACAGAAATAACATTGTTCTGTCTTTTGCAATCACCAAATGTAAGCTGCTTAAATGTCTTAAAACGGGATAAGACTGGTGAAAAAGCAGTGAAATAATAACCCTTACTCAAGCCTATGACACACTTTTCCAAAAGACAAGGAAAAAAACACAGTAATATTTCTTTGTGATTTAGCCAAATAAGCCTGCGAAATCAAATACTATGAAAAGAGAAGTAATAGTAGAAGAGGTAAGTAAGAGTCTGCACTTCAGTTTTTTGGTCTACTAGCTTTGTAGCTCAACAGGCAGTTTGTGTAATTGTGCCATCAGGTAGAATTAAATCCCCTCTCTGATCAGACAGATGGAAAGATCCCTATACAGGACTGGCAGAAATCAGGAATCCAAGGTCGGAGCAGGTTGTATAAGGCCCAGAAAATGAACAGGGCAGGACAGGAGACAGGAAGGATGAAAAGGTGGAGTACCAGTTGCATCCTCTGTTGTTGTCCCTGTCTTGCAACAATACTCCTGATGGAAGCACCAGAAGGGTTGCACAGTGTCCCTGCACATCTGAGTCCCAAAGAACCCTAAATCCTTCAAATAACCTAGAACATGCTGAAGCTTATGTTTGCTCTCTTAAGATCAGTACAAAACTCTCGCTTTGTTTTTGCACAATATACTTATGTCACAAGATCCATGAGGTTTAATAATGTCATGGTCACAAAGGGAAAGTAGCAAGGGAAAACTAGGGACTTCTAGCACTGGTATTTGCACTTTCCCTGCCTGTTAATCAGACATGGTGATGTGGCTCTGTCTCCTCCCAGATACAGAAGAATTTCTGTAATTTGAAGAGAAATTTATCATCATGGCAGTTGCTACCTAATTAAATCACTGAGTTGTAAGACTGTTTTAATTTTCACTTAAATTGCAAGAGAGTGAATTTTGCAAACTGAGAACTTAGTCACTTGCTCAAAACATTGAACTCCATCCATAAATAAAATATAGGTGTTAGATAGCTCTGGAAGCCTGGCAAGTACAGTAAGCAACATTTAACACGTACACGTTCATTTACTCAAGCAGCAGAAAGTAACCAGCAAGCACCACTTGCTTACTATTTCATGATCAAATATTAACTGAAAATATTAATAGACATAATCAGATCACACTGTCTTTCTTGCAGAAATATATACATTTATTAACCTTTTCATCTATGAGATTGATGAAACTATCATAATAATGAGAAGCAATACTGTCACTGGAAATGGAACATCCTGAAAGTCATATTACATATTTTACCCCAGCAGTCATCAGCTAGAAACTAAGAGGTGAGGCACAAAAATACATTACAATGCTTAAGTTTCTCCAGTGAAAACCTCAACCAAGAGTAAATAAGATTACAAAGTTTCACTAGACCACATCACACAGCTAACACGACATCATCCAGAGAGAAGCAAGAAGGTGTTTTCCTCAGCTTGTTTTTTAAAAGTGCATGTTGAACTTCAAACATGTTTGTTGCATCAGTCTCACCACTCAATCACCTTTTGGATAGATTTGCATTTAAATACAATCTGAAAGAGGAAATATGACTACTTTTTGTGTCTTGATTTCTGTCTACATTAAAGCACGTTACCATGGAAAATAGTGCGAACTTCAATTGACCAATATAGTTGTCTTCTAAGCCTATAAACCCTCTGAAGCAGAATTAATAAGATCAAATATAGAAGTGAACCTTGAAAGGCCAGAAATTTTGCTGATGTATTTTTTTAATAGAAAGACTTTATTATAGGCAAACACTTATTACAGCCATAATTATTGTAACTAACACGTGAAAATACTTGGACTCTTCCTCCTTCAGCATTAAGGAGAGCTTTCTATGACCAGAGCCGAAAGGAGAATTAGGCATGCACTGCTCCTCAGGGGAAGCCCATAGACCTCATGCACTCCTGACATCAGGATTTCGTCTTGACAGGATGTCAGCAGTTAAAATCTTCCTGGTTTTCATTTCCCAAGCAGGAATCACTTTCATGTCAGCATTAGAGCATTTGACTAATTACAACCAAAGCTTCAGAGCAGCATCAGGACTCACTAGCTTCAAGAGTCTTGATGGGTAGATTACCAGCTATGAGATTAAATTCAGGCCTGCAGCACTAAATATCAAGCCCGTCTCATGACAACGTAATACAAAAGTTGTCTCATGTCTCTTAAATTGAGGACTCCTCCAAAAGACTCATATACAACATGAGCTCTCCATTTCTGCGTTCTCATTTCCTCCACTGCCTCCTACCCTCTTTAAAACCCACTTCTCCACAGAGATGATGCGCGTCACACAGCTGTACAAGTTGTGTCAGCCAGGGCTAGCGAGAGGCTCTGCACAGAGACACCAACATGTGCCCAAAGCTCTGTGTCTAGGCAATGCTACACCACCACTACTACATCTCCACTAGATCAGCACTGTGCTCCTCTACAGAGTAGGCATGTGCCATGCCACGCATTTGAACAGCTGCCCTTGGCACTGCATTTACCTCACCTTAGTCTGTACAACTCCAAGACCAAAATGACCAGAGACCCAAGTACACACACGATGCTGTATAGCAAAAATATCAACACCCTTCTCAAGCATCTCTATACAATCCCCAGACACAGCAGCAGGATCAGAGCCTGATATGGCAGATACGAAAATCAGCATTGTTAGACGTGAATGACCTACTCAGCAACACACTAATAAGCTCATTTCTGCAGCAGCTCTTTGGAGGGAGCCTTAGGGGTAAGGGTTTCCCCCAGCAATAAAATGAATTTTGCACATAATGCTGATCCTCACAGCTATCAGATCCATCCTAGAGTTAGGGTTCCCTGGGTGTTTGGTAACACTTTCTTCCTCTTTCAGTTGCATTTACTTTTGTTTCCTAATCTCATTATAATGGTATTCTCTAGCCCTAAAATAAATCTTAGGTTTGGGCCACACAGACACCTGAGGGGTCAGCATGTATTTTTCAAAAAAAGTAATTCATGAGCTTCCCTTCAAAGCAAAAAAAGTTATCAAGTCTGCTCTGCATTTGCTCCCACTACTGTTGTACTAAAACCATTCCATCTTGTCTGAACTTCAAATGCTTGGTTGGAGCAGATACAACTAGTAAGAGACAGTAGTCATAATGGGCAAGACTTCAATTCCCTTGGTTATTTCCTAGAGCACTTCACTCCCTAGCAAGGCCACAGACACAGCAGAGCTACTTGTGGAATAATCACTGTAAGAATGTGGAATGAAAGCATAAATAAGAATGGCAGCAACCACTCACAGTGACTTATGAATAGCATATCCCCTCTCTCCTCTTCTGATACACTGAAGAATTATCATCTAAAATAGGCAGGAGAACACAGTCTAAAATGTGCTTTAATACTGTTTATTAATGGAGAGTCACAATAATTAATGAACTATCACTGAAATAAGAAAATTTTTGGAACAGCCAAGATGATCCTCAGAACAGTATCCAGTGCTTTTTGTGACACACATTATCATGGCTCCAACACACATACAAAAATGCTAATTCTTTTTTAACGCTCTTATTTCCCTGCAGATCTCTGTTTACATTACGGAAAATAGATCTATTTTTTTATATGCTAAAACACTAAAACAAATCGCTCTGAAAAAAATAAAAGGGAAGTCCTGCTGAGCATGTAAATATATGGAAAGAGATGTGTACTCTTTAAAAACTGGCAAAATCCCAAGTTTTTGCAATGAGTAGCATTAAAAAAAAGTAAGATTTCCGAAACTCTCAAGCAGGATTTAAAAAATACAACCAATTATATTTCTGCCCTGGAGAAAGTTAGTAAAATACTCGAGCATGCATAAGGCAAAGTAAGGCACTTGTCAGCTTTCATTATGATCAATAAAAACTGTCAGCTCATTAGCATATCATTAGCTACCCTGCTGTTTCCAAAGTGTTAATGCGTAGAAATATTAATTTACAAACATATAATATCCCAGAGTTCTGAGACTCTGACTGCCTGCATAAAATAAGAACTTAAGATGGGCGAATCCTATATAACTCCCTTTTTTTTTTCCTCTGTAGCTATAAACATATGTTTACCATCTGTGGAATTATGGGAAGCAGATGAGGTAAAAAAAACAACAGCTGTAGAACAAAATAATACTATCAATTTCACTTCACAATGACAGCTCAGCTGCTGGAGGATGAAATGTGCTCTAGGTTCAGGGCAACTCTTGGACCATCATTTCAATGAAAAGTCAACTTTTTCCTCTGTTTCACAATTAAATTTGTTAGCTGCTATGCTTAAGTAATTTTAGCATAAAAATAACTTTCCTAAGTTGTTTAAATTTGGGGTCTTCAAAAAACCAGCAACGTGTAAAATTGTCTTATGAACTGACAGCTTCAAAGGGAAACCAAGTAGGTAGTAGATCACTTTTGCAACAAATCCATGCCAATATTGAGCATAGGCAGTTTGGCCTATCACTGCACTATAAATGTACTGATGAACACTTGCATTGTGACTCGTTATCCAAAACTGTAGCAAATACCAGGAACTTTTCTGTAGCCTGTTTACAAAATAAAAGAATAACTTTTCAGGTGGAAGGGGTGGTTATCTTTTGTTGGTAGATTTTGTTCATTGGTTGGCCAAGCAATTCAGCCTTGAACACAAAAAAAACCCCATGTAGCCTCATTAGGGACCAAAAATAGATGAAAGAAAACATATAGAAGGCTTTTCAAGTTGTAGGTCATTTCTCTGTCCTTGGTAATCTTGGAAATGCACTGCCATTTGTCATCTGGGATATGCCATTACTCAAATCCTCTTTTTCTTCTGAAAAGTTCCTCATGCCTATACTGACATACCAACAATGATCTGTTGGGGAGCCTCATAAATGGAAAAACACAAGCTCTCCAGCCAGAAGATAGGAGCGGATTGAGTGCTGCCAGCTAGGCAGCCTTTCAGCCTTACCTGTTAGAAAGCAACAGAAGCTCTGAAGGACAAAAAAGCTCATGAACAAAACTCAGTGATTCACTATTCACTCTCTCCTGACAAACACAGTGAAACACTTAACTGACAAAAATAAAGGGAGGTACTCAAGGAGCAAAAAATTCTCTTATGTAGGAAGGCAAACACACTGCATACAAAAGCTAGCATCTGCCAAAGCCAGAAGAATCATAGGCCATAAGACCTCTGATATAGAAGTCAACGCTGACAGGGACGAGTGAGAGTCACACAAGCCAGAGCACAGAAGGGTGAAGGTATTCTGCACATCAAATCAAGGAGAAAATAGCTTCTGAGAGTGATTAAGACCACCACCGTACCATCTAGCCTGGAGACCACAGCAAAGCTATTGTTTCATGAAGGTTTAAACATAAAATACAAGAATAGACTTTGACACTCCCTGAGCCTCACTCTGTCCCAAGGTGTGGCAAGGTGGAGCACAGCAGGTAGGTGAAACCTGAAGTAAGGAAATCAAACAAAATTCCCAAATACTGGGGACTGCAGTCAGTGGCTACAATACCTTGCAGGAAAACACCCTTTTTCTCCAAGTGTTGGACCTGCCTCAAATCCCAAGTCCACAGTTTCCACTCAAATTCACACAAATTAGATTTCAGAAGTGTAAGACAACTAAATCAGACACACCTTCTTGACTATTTATTACTATCCTCCTTCACATGCTATTTCTTATCTGCTTACCTTAAAGAAACCATGTTTCCTGTTTCTCTGTCCAAGCCATAAACTGCTTTCAGGTGTCAAATTCGTTTCTGGCGGATCAATGACACGTTCATAAATCCTGTGGAGGGAATAAATTGCCATTACTTGCATGCTCTTTTTCCTCTGAAAAGTTCCTAATCAAAATCTGCTAATGATAAAAGACAAGAAGTAGAACAAAAAAACAACTCCTTTTTTTCCCATTAAACACAATGTTTATCATTGACAGTTATGAAGATATATTAAAACTTTCATAGTAAAGAAGAGAAAAAATATTAAAATCATTAATATACCAAGGCTGCACAAAATTTTAAGCTTCCCTTGTGCAACTGTGCAGCACTAGGCTAAAGAAACACAACGTAGAACGCACTGGCATAGGGAAAACAGTAAAATGGGATCATCCTTACATAGGAACATCCTTCAAACTCAACTACTCCTTCTGGAGAAAAAGTGCAGTTACACACAAGATCCAATCAGGAAAACAAGCCTTTAGGATTTTCAGACTTTAGAATTTTGAATGGACAAACTTCATTCCACCTCTACTCCCACAGCCTTTTGTCTCTATGTTTGTGTTACTCATCCTTGCACCCAGACTTTTCCTTTTATCCATACTCCCCGTTTGCTGCTGTTATTGAATTCACTGGGCCTGGGTGCTCACGTGAGCTGCTATTACAGCAAATCCAGCTTGTCCATGTCACTGGCACAACTCTGGCACAGAATAAGACCTTTTTGTATACATTTGGTATCTAGCACTTTAGGGACATTTTCGTGGTTATTCTTCAAGGAACTAGAAATAATAGGAAAAAGAAGTAACAGTGACAAGAAGTAACATGAGGTTCATAAGCAAACAGTATACTGCATAAACTTGCAGATGAATGCAGTAATCTACATACCAAATTTTTAAAATTAATTCATGAAAAATTGCTGCACTACAGCATTTTTATATTCACAAGATAAGTATCTGGAGTTTCAGGAAGTATTTACTTGGATTTTTTATTTATTTTTAGGAAAGCTGTAATGAAGTTTCCACAACACTTCTAAAGGAACTCGGACCACTACAACAACATCATCATTTCAGAATATGAAAAATTCAAGACCCAAGTTACTGACCCTGGACTCTCATATTGCTGTGTCACATCAGTGGGAGTCATAAACTCACTGCTTCATAACAAAAACAGCATGCTTAATAAGGATTATTGAGAAGATGATGAAAGATATTTCCATTACCATCCAGCTCACAAGGAGTATGTATCGCTGTGCAATCACACCAGCGTGACAGCCAACAGAAAACACTCTGAATGTGTCGAGATCTGTAGCTTAAATGAGTGAAATTCTCTGTATATTTTACAAGGGCGAAATTATTTGTCTTCTTTCTTTAAAGCTGTGGCTTTAAAATTAATGGCAAAGAATTGCCACATGTACTAGGTTTGCGTGGCAAGGTTTTAGTAGCAGAGGGTTATAGGGGTGGCTGCTTCTGTGAGAAGCTGCTAGAAGCTTCCCCTGTGTCTAATGGAGCAAATGACAGTCATCTCCAAGATGGAACTAGCACTGGCCAAAGCCAAGCCACTCAGTGACATTAGTAGCATCTCGGTAACAACATATTAAATAAAGGGGGGAAAACTGTTGCCCAACATGAGAGAAACAACTCTGCACACACCGAGGTCAGTGAAGAGGGAGGAAGAGGTGCTGCAGGTGCCAGAGCAAAGATTCTCCTGCAGACGACGGTGAAGACCATGGTAAGGCAGGCTGTGCCCCTGCAACCCATGCCGGAGCAGGCAGATTCTGCAAGACCCATAACCCCATAGAAAGAGGAGCCCACACAGAAACAAGTTCCTGGCCTGACCTGTGATGGCACGAGAGACCTATTCTAAAGTAGTCCATTCCTAAAGGGCTACGTCCCATCAAAAGGACCCACACTGGAGCAGTTCATTCAAGAACTGCAGCACATGGGAAGGACTTGCACTGGAAAGATTTGTGGAGTACTGTCTCCCACAGGATGGACCCCATGCTGAGGAAGGGAAGAATGTGAGGAGGAAAAAGTGTCAGAGACATGATTAATTGACTATTACTCCCATTCCCTGTCCTCTTGTGCTGTTCACAGGGAGGAGGCGAAGAAAATCAGGAGTGAAGTTGAGCCCAGAAAGGAGGAGAGAGGGAGGGAAGATGTTTTAAGATTTAGGTTTATTTCTCATTACCCTATGCAAACAGTAGTAAATTTTTTTCCCCACATCAAGTCTGTTTTGGCATGATGGTAATTGGTGACTGATCTCTCAGTCCTTATCTCAACCCACAAACATTTCATTATATTTCCTCTCCCCTGTTGAGCTGAGAAAGGGGAATGATGGAGCAGTTTGTCTGGACACCGGCTGCCCACCAAGGTCAAACCCATCATACCACATTACTGGAAAATTTGTACATTTACAGAGGCCTAAAACTACCTCCCAATACTGAAAATTTGTAAAGAACTCTATAAAAGTTTTTTCTGTTCAAGTACAAGGAGTCACGTATTCCACCCAGAAAAGGCAAACATCTGTCAAAACCAAATGGAAGCAATCTAGAAAATGCAAGGCAAACACAATGTTTCCTTTAAAACAAAAGAAGTATCAAAAATCTGAAACCCAGGAACAAAATAGTTACATGAAAATTTCAGCTTCAGAATGTGAGTACAGAAGTCAGAAGACTTTTCCATACTAATAATGGTACTGTTTAAGTTTATTAGAATTACCATTAGCCCTAATCCATTGCATTTTTTCAATGTGATACATTCAAAGCTCTATGAAATTTCTGCCTCCACTAGTTAATTACTTCTTACTACTATCTATAAAATTACCATGCTGAGCTATTTCACCTGTTCAAACAGCAAAAAATATAATACTCTTTTAAACCATCTTTTGCGAATTATAAGAACTTTGCATGCACTACCTCTATCAATATTTTGAAATGAAAGCAGATACTTTCTGTCGTCTCTCATACAAAACTGAGGATCTACTTAAATCCAAAACCACTGCAAAATGCTGAACAAGGAACAAAGAATTGACGTGCTCCTTGAGAAAACTGATCACTGAATTGCACTGAATTACATGAGCAATTTCTGTCTGGATATATAACACATCTTTATTCACGACACTAGGTTAATAATGTCCTCACTGGAAAATTTCTCATCTCAAAAGAAGACTAGTCAATATTCTGTAAAGATCTCTATTTCTGCTAACAGACAAAATCCCAACACTGGCCAAGTTCAACAGCACTACTTATTGAAGAATATTTGATTTTTATTCTCCTAGCCTATTTTAAGTTTATAAAGGATCTCTACAATATCTGTCTGCAATTACATACAAAAATCCCCAAACCTGATATTATATGAAAGTTCAACAAATGCAAGTAAAAAAGACAAATCAGAGATTGGCTGAAGTGGTTTATCTTTCCTGATGACTTAACAAAGACTTTCAACCTATATGGTAAGGCCAGAGTCTCTTCAGAAAGTGCCGTTCTTAAGACATAGCTGAGGATTCTCCATATTCCTCTACTCTTCTCTAATTCCATTTCTGAAGCAAGTTTTTACCATAAATTAAGGAAATAATTAAAGGTTGGTTTGTGCCTTTTTTCATATATGTCTGGGAGACTGGTTGATTTTCTTCTCTGTAGATCAGTTCCATGGAGTATGAGGCTCAAGATACAAGAGAAGGTATGAGATGCTGATCAATCCTTGCTTATCTTCCTATGTAAAAAGGTGTTTTCATTCCCACTATTTTGTTTGCAAACAATTGAGTTTACTTTATTACTGCGTACTCTATATCCTTGGGAAATTCAACAGTCAAAAAGCACACTTGAATACAGAACAGTCAAAAAAAAAGAAATCACAAGGAACATAGTTCACTATATGTTACTTATCTAACAAAGGAGAATTAATTTTCTTTTCAAGAAAACCTCCCCCCCCCCAAAAAAAACATAACAAAAACAACCAACAAACACAACACTAAGAGCCCTGCAACTCCTGACAAAAACAGAGTGATTTTAAAAAATCCAAGAGACTTTTCCAGGAAGACCAGAAGCTGCTACACAAAGATAAAACAGTAACACAAAGAAAAACTGGAACTACATGGAAGCTCTTGAATTAATACAAGCAAAGAAACATAACAGCGCTACCAGCTCTCAATCGATGGATTTTATAAAGATGAAAACAAGCATTTTCAAATACCAGTGAACAGACTTTCACCAGCTACACTCATTGGCAGCTGATAGCCAGCAGAGCTAACTGATGTGCTGCTGGAGCAAAGCCAGGAACTGGGCATGTCTTCTGGTTAACAGGTTCATGCTTTAAGTCACAAGAACATCGTAAGCACTGCAGCATTGCTACAGCAGGCATTTTATAAGGACAGAGACTTCATGGGTATTGAAGGCACTCTGTCCATACAAAATTAGTTAGGAACAGAGTTTTCCCCAGGTATTAGGATTACCTATATAAGTATGCCACTCACAACTCTATAAAATACTACTGATTACTCAGGTGATTTTTTTTTTTTTATGAGTTTTCTACACTTAAGCAAACTCCTAAAGCATGAACATTCTGAAACTTACATCAAAGAGTAATGAGAGAAGTTACTACTTAAAGGTGAAATTCCCTTAGAACTACTGCCTGTGAAGTGAGGAAAACCCTTGCTCTGCTCCTCTTCCTGTATTCATTTCCTCTTTTAGGAAAAGTGGTGTTTTTCTAGCTGAAAAACTGCTGTTGCTAAATAGAAACAAAATGATCCTTCTTTTTTTAGAGCTACATTAAGCTTCCACATCACTTATTCCCTCACTTTATTTTCTGGGCTGACACATGTCACCTTCTATGGCTTTATCCATGCTTGACCAATACTTTCTCTTTGGTATATGAATAGCTAAATTAGATCTATTACACTTCCAGTTTACGAAGTGCTGGTCTAGAGCTCCTTGGAGATCAGTAGCCAATGCATATGGCTTTGATACTCACATAGAGAAATGCACAATACACTTCACAAGATCAGGAATGCTTAGAAAGAGGACTCCAGGGAATTGTGGTCTCTAAAATTACTGCAGACTGAATAGCCCCTCCAGCATGAGGAGACCCAGGTCTCTAGGTTAATGGAAGCTCTACTCCATACTTTCAGATTTATGATTACTGCATTCACTTTCCAAGAGAAAGCTTGATTTGCCCCTACTTTATGCTGACATATTTCAAAGCAGCTAAACCATAAACCTGGAATAATATAACCATGAACCAATCCCTCTTTCTTGAAATGTTCATGCTCCGAATACATTCGCTAACCACTGATCCATTTAGCTAAACGTAGTAAGAAAACATCTGTTTTTGACAAAGACCTTTGGTATCCTTGTGGTTTGTACCTGTATCTCTACCTTACCGACACACTCTTATTTATTAACTGTTCTTATGCAATCCTCAGAAACACCCTTTTTAAGAACACATTCCAAGCAGGTATCTGTGACAATGAATATCATACACAAAAAACAGAAAATCTACACAATCCTCAGTAGATCCCTGAAAGGAAACATACCTAAAATATTTGCATGCAAATACACATACATTTATTTTTCTCTGCCCAGAGGAGAAGTCTTTCTAGAAATCAAGCTGTTGGACAAGGAGACCATTCTTTGGACAAGGAGACAGTTCAGTGGCATGCATTCAATCTACGATTATTTTTACCATTTTTATAACATTCTGCTAAAATAGGGAAATATCCTCATTTTATATGTGTATAAATTGAAACCAAAGGTCACAAAGATGAAGTTAGAGAGGGACATTACCCAAGATCTAAGCCATTAGACTAGGCATGACTGAGGTTTAGCTGCCTCACACACTGGGCCACATTCTCTCTGGGAAACAAGTGACATGCAATTGTCTCTTGCAATGAAGATTTCTTACACATAGCTTAAAGAAAAGTTAACATTGGACAGTATTTCCACTTCTGTGAAGATCAAGTTCTACTTCATACATACAATATTTGCCATACCCGAAGCATTTTGGAAATAGCTGAAATATTTAGCAGAACATGAAAATAAACTTTGTGTCTGTTCACATTAGAACACATCAGCCAACACGGACTGCTTGGAGGAGGCAACTGCCTAAAATTCTGAACAGTAAGATAGACTACAACTCCAACAGTTACTAAGAAGTAGCACACCACATCATGAAATTTACAAATTGTCAGGTCTAAAATACTAGTAGCTTACTGAAATAGGAACATGCCTTCTCAAATTTGCAGGCTAGATATGAACCATTAGCAGCAGAATTAGCTGGAGTACAGATACTCTTGTGGCTGAGGCATGACAGGAACCTTATTTCTCAGTCTTCAGTCTCTACTAATCCAAGAGCAGGTTTTTTTGTTCTTGGTATGGTTGTCATACTTACTCTGTGGAAGTTCTACATTTCCATGTAGGGTCCAGGTGTTAAATTCATTGCATTCTATTTTAGATGTCTCAAAACTTTACACCTACAGCAGAGCTAATCTGCTAGACCCACTTATTTAATGAAGAGACATAAGGTAAATGTTCCTAGGGTGTGATTCATCACACATTAAACGAATCACACTCTGAAGGCCCTTCCAATGACTACACAGGAGTCCTTGCTGACATCAAGTTGAATCATCAAAATAGATTTTTCGCAATTCGAAATCTGATCCTCATGACTGCCATTCTCTTGCAACCATTTGTTACCCTGTATATATCCATCTGGATCCTCAGATTCTTTAAATAAACTGAAGGGCATGGAGAAGTCACACAAAGTAACGCACTCTTCATGGCAGAGTCATTGAAAAAGCACTCAACTTTTTCGATAGAAAGTCAAAGGAGAGGGGGAGGTTAGTATCCCCATGTTTTATATCAGTCTTTGTCCTAATATCCAGAGGTGTTGATCACCTTGACTATTGTCACCAGCTGCAGCTGAGGCTGCAAAAACTCAATATATCTGAAATAGCAACAGTTAGCCCTCCTAACACAGTCCATTGTATAAAAGTCACCATCTGCTTCAAGTGCATCCAACATGTTTTCTGAATCCAAACTGTGTTAACTGATGGTACGATATTGGCATTTGTCCTTATGTCCATTCTTCTGAATAGATTAAGAACTGATTTCAAAAAGAAACACAGGGATATCTTTACACATTTCTTGGAATTTATTTTCTTTATGCTTCCCAATGAAAATGTGTCAATACCAACGTGACTGGTTTTTCTTGATAGTGTTTACAGATAGGATGCATTATTTGACACAAATTAGGTTCTGGAGCAACTTTAACTGAATTATTCATCCAGTTTCCAGTGTTCTGGATAATCTTCCTGAAGGAAATTTTGATTTGTTTTTTTTGTGCTATCTCCTCTGTCACAGGGTAGGAGTTCACAATCACTTAACAGAGGGAAGTAATTTAGATTAAAATCTCAGGTTTTGAGGGAAATCTTTTGTTATTAAGTTTTGACTATACAATAGTAACTGTCAACTATTTTATCAAACTTATTGTTCATCTCTGGGAGGAAAAAAACAGAAGGTGTCCAGTAATAGTATATGTTAGGTAAAAGACTCAGAGTGCAATGCTCAATTTTTAAGTTCTCTTCAAACTCTGACACGCAAACAATTCCATTGATTTTCCTGTATAATCATAGAGGCAAAGTTTATGTACTTTGCTTTTCAGTTTAATTATTCCAACCATAAACCTGAATTTAAAAATAAAAATGTATCTAAATAACATTATAGAAGCTATTTGTGGGTTTTTTCATTTAAGAGAAATGCAAATTAACTCCCAAGACCCTTTAATAAACAGGAGGAAACTAAACAAATGCAAGTAAAGATGGTTAGAAGAGCTTGTTTCACTGTCAGATTTGAAGGTTTATTCTCTGCACATAAATTGAATAAGGGTAAATTCACATAGCTATTATCTCTCTGTGTAGGGTTTTCTTTACAGAACACATTAGGCTTTCCAGTTTCCTACAAATTCATAGATAAATTTTGGCAGTATTTCTTAGACATTAAACTAAAGCCAATCGTTGTTGCTGATTCCAAGTAGAGGATCGGAACCACTAACTGATGTGACATTGGCCACATGAAGAGCAGAAATCCTTCTTTCTCAAAATACTACACCTGTGTGGTCTCTTTCATCTGGAGATTGAGTTGAATTCAAACAGCTTTACAAACAAATTCAATATTATTAACTTTACTTTGCTAATGGCATAAGTGTGTTTCTCTGACTATCCCACCGATGAGTAGGCTGGGGGATGAACAAGAAGTGGGAAGGAGACAAAGTCAGGATGGTTAAACTGATCTACAGGATATCCCATGCCATGTGACATCTTACTTAGCAATACAAGCTGGGGCAAAGGAGAAAAGGCCGGAGACATTTGAAGTTATGGTATTTGCCTTCCCAAGTAACTATAATGTGAGATAAAGCCCTGTTTTTCCTGGAAACAGCTAAACACCTGCCAATGGGAGGTCATGAATTAATTCCTTATTTTACTCTACCTATTAAACTACCTTTAATCTCTTGTTGCAGATACACAATTATTTTAGTTAACAACTTATCATCACAATAAGTAGTCAAGCACTCATTAAGCACTTGTTAATCATCTAGTAATAGTTCAATCAATTAGCTAAGCACTTGCAAATAACTAAAACACCTATTGATTAAGTAAGTATTCATTTGAATCACATAAGGATCAAACTGCAAGAGTTACATACCACACCTGTTAGGGACCTGTTACCTTAGCCACGAGAACCTGGTAAATGTATTTGTTTGGTTACCTTAGCTGCTACCTTAACCACAAGACCCCAGTATATGTATTCGTTAGGTTACCTTGGCTGTTACCTTAGTTGTTACTAGAACAAAGGGACTGATATCTTTTTTTGACCAATAACTGTGAGTTTGGAAATTTTGTGATGGTTGGGAACCAATCAAGGTAAAGGGCAAAATTAAGAGATGGACATTTTATGCATGCTTTTGTTGGCAAATGTGATTCTTTTGTTTGAGGCATATAAAAACCCTGAAAATGGTAACTAACAACGAAGCAATTTTGGAGGAGCTATCCCCCGTGTTTTCCCAGTGCTGCAATAATAAATAAGTGCCTGCTTATCTGCATTCCTGTGTAGATAAGTTTTTTGGGACTGTGGATCTGGTCAACAAACTCACTGTCTCCCCTCCTCACTTTCACCTTTCCAATTCTCTTCCCCACCCCACTGAGGGGGTAAGTGGCTGTGTCATGCTTAGCTGCTTACTTAGCTGCTGAGGGAAACAACTTGTAGTTCATGGTCCTGGCATTGCCCATAACATTTGCACGTAATCTACAGGTAGTAGAAGCACTAGAGCAATGTATTTTTTAGTGGTTCTGGTGGAGATGGCAACTTTGATCACACTCTGCCTGCTTGGCTGGGTAAAAAGAACAGCCTTTCTTAAGTGCTGAGGGAAATGTCATCTGCATAAACAAACTTTTCTTCTAAAAAAATCAACATCCATGACTCTTATAAATTGATCTGAATATAGAGTTAAGAGCCATATAGCTCAAATACCACTTTTCAAATAAATATCTGATTCACCAATTGTAGTTTGGCATCATTTAGCACTCGTGAGCAACTATCGTTATCCAAGTACCAGAGCATAAAACATGCAGCACTGGGGTTTCACACTGCACACAAGTATCTACCACAGACAAGGAGATAAATTTACTTACAAATGAAGACAACACTAAAACTCACAGGGTCATTAAATGACACCTTTTAACCTCAGTAAGCTTTGAATCAGGTCTAAATCAGTATACTGAATAAAGTAAACTTAACAAGAAAGCTAAAAGCACAGCACATTCATTTGTTACCATACCAAACGTGAGACCAAAAGCCCATCTCAGGTAAACCAAGTGTTGAAAGTACACCTTAGATGTCAAATATCAGTAAACCAAGACTGAGCAATTAAAAATCAACTCTAAAAATAAATGAATGCCATGAATTCTTTCAAGATAGAAGAAAAGCTCTTCTCACAAATTAAACTAGAAGCCATCAGAGGGAGATGGATATGAGATTTTTCAAAACTATATTAAAGTACCTATGAACCAAGTAGTAAACAATTAAGCCTATCTTACATCAGAAAGCAAGAAGGTAAAAATGTGCATTGTAACAATAACACAAAGCAACACTGGTATTTCAGGTCTTGCAGCAAAATTAACTACAAAATAGAATTCTACCTGAACAAAGAGGTAACACCATGGTTACATGGCTTATGTCATCTCCATTTTGTCACAGGGAGGGTGGGAAAGAAAAGAAATCTAGGTACAGTTGGTATTTGATGCAAGGCATTTGTTAAGTGAGAACTGGCAGTGCTGAAACATTGCTTCTATTACCTCTACCTGCACTCTACAGGGACATGCTGATCCCTGACCCAAGCTCTGTGGCACATGGGTCTTTGCAGCTGGCAGCTACAGTAGCACCTGAAGGACAATAAGCTCACAGCTTAGCAACAGCCCTTTTTCACAAAATACATGCAGCGTTCCTCTTTTCCTCATGCTACTCTCAACCCTGAAGTCACTTTACCTAGTACAATAAGACAGGTGCAACTGCAAGAAGAACCAGGCTTTTTTATTCCAACACCCTTGTGCACTGCTACACACACACACACACACAAGTTTATTTTAAAATAAAAGCCACAAGCAACTTTTCTACTAAACAGGTTCTTCCCAATCCCCCATCCAAAAAAATCTGCTGAGAAGTTAATTGCCTTACAGTGTATCTTGCCACAAGATCACCTCATGAAGGGGCTCATGCCATCACCAAATGATTTGTGTATAATAATAAAATAATCTTCTCCATATTTCAATTTCCTTTCGTAACTGAAGGTAACTTCATTAGCCACCTGCTCTGTAACCCCACAGTGGGCCAGCTCAATCCATCTTCCTCAGTTCTTACTGCAGGTTCATCAGATAACCCACATCTTCATTTTCCCATGGTATTTTTCAACTTCCCATTTTAGTCTTGGTGGTTTGAAAGATAACATTGCACTCTCTCCATAATAACTAATTGGCCATGACTGAGGAGGTGTATGAAACATACAGTAAACATAGAACAAGCCATTATATTGCTTCTAAAATTAAGTTTTGATGGAAACTGTCAGGCAGACAGACAGAAAAGCACTCTCCAGGGACAGTGCTCAGGTTTGTAGCTCATTTCTCACACAATCTGACACATCTGGGAGGTGAAAGCATGGCTCAGCTGAAGTCAACAGAGAGTTTTCACTGCAGGCTTCACTGGGGCCAGGATTTCACCCCAGGGATACTGCACAGCATGTCTTCAGTCAAGTTTAAGGCAAGCAGCTTGGCATGACACAGAAAGATTCGGCTAGGGCTGAGGAAGTCCTTCCAGTTGTATCAGTTGACACAGCACTAGTTATCTGCTTTCATTTTTAACATGCTGAAGGGAATGCCACTAAATTTGCAGCTCAATTAACTAATGCAGCTTCTGCTGATTCTTTCATTACTGGCTGGTCTCAGATAAGAGAGCAACTTATAAGACTGGAAATTGCAAGTTACCTTACAACTTCATTGAGGATCAAATTACCATCTTTAACCTTATTGGTCCTTCAATATATCATTACATTGGTAATACAGACACAGTAATGATTCTTCATATTATTAAATTATTTAAACTGGAAGCAGTGGCCAATATCTGGGTTATGGGGTTTTTTAAAATAAATGAATTCACAAACCATCAAAATCAAAAAACACATCAACCAGCTCACTAAATGTTTATCTGCATAAAAATGGAGTATTTCCTCAACTCCCAGAAATACTTCATCTTCTGAAACATGAGACTGGATTGCCTTTGCCACTCTCTGTTAATCAGCCCATGCAGAGGAGCTCTCATCCATGGCACAGAACCAGAAATTCTATTGTCTCCACAGTCAGTACTGAGGCTGCTTGACATTCTTACTGCTGCAGGACCATTCAAACACAATGGAGGTCTGGATATGCAGTTAAGCCTGAAAATATGCCAAGGAGCTCTGCGTAACACATGAAGTGAGAGATGACTCTACTTTACTGCTGCAGTAAGACCCATGCCACCACTCCACACCCCAGAACCACAACAGCCACACTCACAGCGGTTCCAAGACTTGACACCTTTCACCTCTGAGAATCACTCGTGCCCCCAGCTCTTCACACCCAAGGAACAAACTAAACTGCTCCTGCACCTCCATCTGCCTTTAAGAGTGCTGTCAGTTTGCTCTCACACCAAGTGGTGCCATGATGTGTGCTGTCAGGTTTCGGGCAGTAATAAATGCAGTCAAGCAGTCTCCACCTCCCTGTAGTCAAGGATTTTGACAAGATTGGATTTCTTAAAAGACTTACCTTTTGGCAATTATTGCTGTTCTAAGTTGGCAAAGAGACACACCCAGTATTAAACCACTTCATAAAACTCTGGGCTGGTTTCATAAACTTCAACAGTCTCAGTTATGTGTGTTCAGATGCCCTCTCACACCTCACAGAACTCCAGAGGTTTCAGAACATTTGGAAAAAATCTGTACTATTTTCTATATGGTGACTCAGAGGTCAAGTCAGCTTCTGAATAGTTCAGACGGGTTCTCACCTGCATTTTGGTAAAGGTCCAATGCTTTTATAGTAGTATTTAATTAAAATTACACTACCATTTTCAATTCAGCTCCAGTATTACCCTATGTGACTTCCAGTTCTAAACTCCAGAGTCTGGCTAACTACTTCAAACAGAAGAGTTCATTTATGTTCTGTATCTCAGTTAATCTGCCTGGCTGGAAAAATATAATCGGCTTTTTCATCTGAAAGAAAAAAAAAAAAAACCCTAAAAATATTTGCTCTCTCTGGTTGATTCTCATATTACCATAATCACCTCTCTGTCCATGTGACCTTCATCAGAACTCCATCAAAGAAAAGAAAATAGAACCAAGTAACAGGAGATTTTCCCTGAAAAAAATTCCACAGAAACAAATACATTTCAAATACACAGAAACAGATACATTTTAAACTACATGGGCTAAATTTTCAGAGATTGCTCTTGTAAGCAATCATATCAATTTAAGGGTTTATTGCTTTGACATTACCAGAAAAAAAACTAAGAGTCTAAATGTATATTGGACCAATATAAAAAAAATATTTGAGAATGAGGTAATACACCCATTCACACACTTTCTGAAATGACTAAATCACTTGAGGCTTGTCGGTCTTGATTTAAGATTATTTCCTCTACCATAATCCATCCCCTCTCTCTGATACATCCATAGCATACAAATACAGTGAACGCCAACGGTAAAGCACAACATATTATTCCTGCCCTGTTGAAGTCATCAACTTGTCTATCAACATTTTCCAATTACAGGGAAAGCACTTTGAGTCCTCAGCTTTAAATTAAAAAAAAAAAAAAAAAAAAGACAGAAACATTGTTAAGTCTACATTCAGCATTAGCTGGGCATTGCAGCTACCAAACCCCAGCCCCACAGGTCCCTAAAACTCAGAAGAGTGCCATAAACTCCTATTCAAGCCTCTTAAGCAGCGGCTGACTTCTCAGTAACTGACATCAGCTGGATCTGGATCAGCTCTCAAAAGAAACCACAGCAGATGTCTGGTCCACCCTAGGCAGACGTCCCTCTGCTACAGCACAGTGCCCCAAGTACTGCTACTGACTCTAAGGGGTTGCTGCCTTCTAAGGGTAGTCAAGGACCCAAGACAGGCAGGATCAGGGATGTTAACAGATTGTTAACATTTATTTTCTACAGCATTTTTTCAGCACTTTCAGAAATACTGATGGCCTTCTCCCATTTCTGTCAATTCAGTATACAAAAAAAAAAAGATCAATGGATTTTTCTCAGATTAAAAAAACGAATCATCATCATTAGAGACTGGGATTAAGAACTATTACTCAGTCTTTGATCATACTCAGGTTATCATTCTGCTGATGCATTAACCATTCAATAAAATCCCTGGCTATTACAACATCTCTTTAAAAAAAATATTTCCTCAAGTAACACTGAATGCATCCTGCTCATTGCCTTGCAGCTTAACTGCAACAACTGTAATGATAAAGGCCTGACAGCAGCTGATGTGATATGCCAGCTGTAGATCGCTCATGCTAAAAAGTTTATGGCCTTTCTGTCAAACAAAAGAGACAATCAGGAGGTGAAAATTCACTTCCAATCCACAGTACCACGGATTTGAAGTTGGGTGCACCTGTAATGCACGATTATAGCACTCTACCCAAGTCACCATTTCTCTGACAGCTTTTGCTACAGCTTAAAGAGCAGAGCAGCAATGTGGGTCACAAAATCATATTCAAATACTGAAAGTAAATTACCTAGCTGCATAACACTTCCATCATGCCATCCTCTCTCTCAAGAGTGCATTTTAGAGTAAGTAAAGCAGTGAATCCCTCTTTTAAATACATCCCTTAACCTTCTTTGAATTTATTACATTTTAATTGAAGTCACAGATTTTGTTTAGCTAAGTTGAAAACCTCAGGTTGCCAGACAGACTATCTTATTTAGAACAACTCAGAAGCCTTAGATTCCCATATTTGGATCATGTTGCTTTAATTTATTTATTTTTCCAATTAAGAAGTTCTCACTGTTCATGCATTTTTTATTCCCTAATGCACTATCAGAAAAACATAAAAGAAGCAGACAACATGTTTTTACAGATGGAAACTACTTCCTAGCCTGCTCTAGTTTTATAGTCTATTCTCTCATGCTCTTACCAACCCCCTCCATCAAACAGCTAAGAGTATCCATCAGAACCACAGGCTGTATTCATACTAAAAGGCACTCCAGCACATATTTTCACTGGAAAACATGAATTTTTGCAGCAAAGTGCCTTTCTCCCTTTCTATGCCTCCAGACAGCATTCAAGTAAAGGAATACTGACACTGATCAAGTGAGCATCTTTGTAGCAATATGGTTGGTGAGAAATAAAACAATAAAAGAAAGGAAGCACCTTTCAAGTTTACCTCCCCAGCTTAATTAGACACACTGAGAACAATTGGGAACTTGTACTTCAGAAATAAATTGTCAATAAATACATTTTGATACATCTACCACCTCTTTGTCATTCCCTCACTCTTCTCTTACCATTAGTAGATGCAGCATTTTTCTGTTACTGTTGCAGGGGGCAAGCACTGAAGCAGGCAGTCAGGTACCATGGGCAACATTACAGACTCTACAGCTGAAACTAATTCCCACAGATGCCAAACACCAGCTCTTAGAGGACTGTGATAGTCTCCTGGGATTGCAAATCTCCTGACAATACAAATATGAACAGTAGCACCCTTCACCCCTACTCCCCTAAGAGGCTAAATGTGGCAAGGTGCACGGCAGAGTTCATTTCATTATGTATTAAACCCTTAGTGCCGTATGGTATTTAAGGACTCTCTGACAACGATGCAGTTGTTCTAGCTCAACCTAAACACTCACTAGAAAGCCTCTTATAACTCCTTTTTCCCTAGAGCAGGGAAACACAGATCCTATACATAGCCAATATTTTGAAACAAAGTTTGTTTCCCTAGTGGACTCAACATTGGAGATAAATGGAAATTAAGTCTGCTGCTCTTAATTTCACTGTTACTTTCAGCAGAAGCTTTACTTGTGCATCAGCTGTACATTCATAATTAACATCATCTTTTCATTTTTCTAAGCTTTCAGAACCTTACTAGCATGTTAAAAGCATGTTAGTAAGTATACCTGCTGCTTATTATGCTAACTTTCCAAGACATATCCCTTGCTAGAGGTTACTGCCTGGGTTCAGCACAAAGGCTCTCCAAGTCAATCAGAAGAGTACAGTGACGTAAAACATGTTTTTAATCTGGACTCTAAAGTATCTTCCTGTGTCAGCACCTCCAAGCTGCAGCATCAAACTCAGCTACAATTCTCAGTCCTTGTTCTTGAAGGAGCAAATAAGATGCAGCAGGAGATTATTTCAAAAGGACATGTACTTGAGCAAAATGTGCCTCTGTTGATAGGTATGCCTCCCTCACTATATTACATCTCATTAGAACAGAGACAATTACACTGTTTTTAAAGATGACTCTTAAAAGCACTAAAGGCTTTTACTAGTCTCAAGTACTTTTCCCTTACCTATCCAGGTCTGAAAAACAAAGTCAACTTTGAATTGAATCCAAAAAACAATCAAGTATGAAATGTCAAAGCAATTTTACAAAATCAGAGTAATGTGGGTGATCAGACTAGGAAGAATAAAAGTAGATTCTACTACGTGTTTACTAATTGAAAGTTTCATCTGCAGTGCTTTCTGATCTACTGCAGTTTTTAGAGCTCAGAGAGTAGCTTTGGGTATCAGTACAACTCCTGTCAAAATTGGGTTGTGGCTGGATATTTTGCCCAATGCAAACACTTTCAGTGTACTCTCAAACACAGATTAACATAACGAACACTGCATTCACAAATTGGTCACCCTGAATAGCCTTCCAAATATGCCCCGAATAAAAAGAATAATGCATTTCTATAAATTCAGGCATATCTGTAAGGAAGCAATGTTACAACCTCCTGAGAGAAATCCAGTAGGAATCCAAGAGATTTATTTTGTTAGTCTTTTTTTTTTGTCTTTTTTGCTTTGTTTTGATTTTTTATAAGGGAAAGAACAGCAAGTAAAAAGAAAAAATTTCATTAACTAGACAGATATACTTCAAGCTAAATTCTTCTTCTGATGAACCTGAATCACTGCAAGAGATGGGACACATGAATCTGTTGACTGCAGTTGTATTCTCTTTCCCTGTGACATACTTGTTCAATTAAGTCTGCAGAAGCATCTTTTCTCCTTAGGCATCTGGAACTCTACTGAGAGTCACTGACACTACACTAACCTAAAATGGTAGCATTTACATGTGAAGTCCACGGCTTTCAACACTGGATTCCACGCACACTTTCAGCTGCAGCTTTCCTAACACCAACATGAGGAAGGCTTAGGATTTTCTGTAGTGCTCAGATGTGTCCCTCATTGGCTTGCTCTTCATTTTCAAATCTTTTGATATTTATTTTTTGTAGCATCATCAGAAAATGTTAACAAAAGATGAACAAGATGTTGTCTCCTGAGTGCAAAGATGGAAGGGGTTAAAATATAATAAAGGAAACTATAGCACCAGTATTCACAAAATTCTCTAATTAACCAAACAGAATTGCTACAGGAACTTAAAGAATTGGGAACATGAGTCAAGAAAGACTTCCTTTTTTTTTTCCTTCTCATTTAAATTTCTACTGTCATCTATCCTCAAGTCATGCTTTCAGAACTGTTCCCATTACTCTTCCACAGGAGTTACCCTAAAATACCACAAATATACATATAAAGAGAGGCATTTAGTTATGGATTTATGCTGGAAGTAGCTCTGAGACACACCACCTTCAGGGACACTCTCAGTTGGATCCGGTCTGTTTAGGGCTACCTGACAGAGACAGCTAGACACATTTATCACCTCATATGACAGTACAGCTCATTTCATAATCATATTTTATCTATTGCTGCCTGTTGCTGTGAAGAAAATCAGGTCACAACTAAGATTGTGCAACTCTCATCCCTAGGTAGACTTCTGCACTAGGCATTTTGTGTTTTCTTCTTTTTACATTGTGTGCAAGAAGGCAGTCAGCAAAACAATCTGCTAAACACACTTGCTGTTCATAAGAAAAAAAGATCACAGGAGACAATGAAGAACTTTTCCCAACAAATAAACAAAAACCAGATAAAAGATAAACAAAAAATGGTAAGATAAATACATCACCAATTTTAGACTTCATGGCTCAATGAAATTAAAATCCTTCTAAGCGCTTAATTGCTTCTACGATCCAAATAAAAGGATTCAATAAGCAACCTTCTGCAGATTAGGTTTTTTATGTCAGCAGTTACTGCAGCTCCAGAAAATGGTTATAAGTTCTCCAAACAGTATCTCATAATTACTTTGGTTGAAATTTAAACTTTATCAAGTGTTCCAATAAATATATGCTCCTATAACTTTATGCTCATATAACTTTATTCTGCCTGCCTGAACAAAACAAAGACTTCAGAAAACATATCTGCTACCATCACCCTATCCATTTAAGTGCTACAATTTCAAAATGCCTATGCTGATCATCTCACTGAAGGCCAGGACTATTTTTAAATTCATTCCAGTGCTAGAAGACTTGAAAGTAATGTTTCACTTTCCTCATTCCTAAAGTCTGTTTTGAAGGTCTTGATTTCCAGGTTGAGTTCCCTCATCAACCACTAAGTTAGTAAAAGCCAAAGTCTTCAATATATTGTGAGATCAAGTCCCAAGGGAAGAGAGATTCTAGGAAGTGAGATCCGAAGTTTGCTGCTTTTCATTCCTTGAAATCCTGACAATATGCCATCTTGCAGTCTTGACAACTTTTAAAGGAAAAAAAGTGCAATGACAGATAGAGTACCCTTCAGAAAACAAAAAGCACCAGTTCTAGACATACAAAAAGAAGCTTCCAGGTTTCTCAGAAGTTTCCAATTGGGGCAACGGGTGGAAAAGCAGTTAAAAGTGCATTGCTTGATTATGTAGAAGAGAATTAAAATGCCTCTGACACATCTATTAAGTTTTCAGGTATGCTGAGTGAAGCAGTTCACAACAGAACAGATTGCACATCAATCTATCACACTTAAATGCAATCACAGTCAAACGTAACATCAGCTAGCACCTAAATTACAGAGATACATTTAATACTCCCCAGTAAGCAATCAACCTTTTCCACATTTATTCATAATCACAATGAATTGTTTTGTTTTAATGCTTTGTTTTCCTTCTCTTATCCCATGGCAGTTTACCGTGCTTTTTAAATTAGAAAGTCTTAAAAAACAGAAACGAACTCCTTTTCTCATTTTATTCCTGTGTATAAAACAAGAGAATTTTTTTAATATATACGTAAATCAACATATTTTCTTACCTGTTGCAGTCCACATGGAGCAGAAGGTGGGATGCACTGAGTGACACAGCAATCTTATGCCACTGTCCATCTGCCAGACGGTATGGGAACACCTCTGTTCTTGACTTCCCATTAAACCTGTAGTGATATCTAATCTCATCCCGTAGGCCACTGCTCTCCAGTTCAAAATAGCTGTATTTAAAACATGAAGAAGAATCAGTCCCAGTTTTTGGTTTATTTGTTGCTTCTGTCACTTTCTTCTTAAGTCATGGACTTTTTTTAAGCCAACACCACATGTAAGGTGGACATTTCAAGAAGTTACTCAGCATGGATTAGCTATTAGTTCATTTTTAAAAGATGGATAGAGACAAGACTATACATTCAGTGCACTACAAAGCCAGCAACACCAATTACACAAAAACAGCTCGCATTCAAAACATCATTGACAGTCCTGTAAATCAAAGTCCTCTTTATATCCACAGAACAGGTTCAACTACAAGAAAATAAGCCTTTTTCTTTTCACCAAAATGTTTTGTATGAACACAGGATTTGTAGGAAAAGCAAAAAATAGAGTTGTACTTATTATTACCAATGAACAAACAAAAAGCCATTAAGATAGAAACCACTGGGTAATCATTAAATTTGTATTTACTATTTGCAAATCCACTTCTTTAAAAACACATTTACTTTTAGTGTTCCCCTACATGTAACTGTGCTTAACTCATTCTCTGACTTTTATTGTTACAGCTGCAATTGTTCAGATTTACAAGGAATCAAAACCTCCTAGCTGGACTAGGTGTCTTGACTCCTGGCATAAACAAACAATCAAAACCTTCAGGCGATTGTCACAGTCATAGGACAGCTAACAAAGTACAGCTATTAACTGGCTTCATGCCAGAGGGGGAGCCAATTGTTTTTCTAGGGTAAATTTAGCTCTTCCAGGTGGTAGCATATTGACAGGGTAAATAGTGAAGACTTCTCTTAGCCCTCAGATCACACCAAGTATTTACAGCATATCAAATCAAGGCTCCGTTTCCCCTGCTAAAATGAAGTCCTGGATGTAGAAAGGAGATGCAGACCTTGCAGACCTCCTATTACAGCAGAAACAACTCTCCAACGAAGTGCAGATGTCAGTTGTCCAGCTAGTCCCTACCCTCACCTAACTCCACAGTCTCATAGATTTTCTCTGCTGGACAACATTGATTTAACATGGGAGTTGTAAGATGGATGAAAGTTTGGGGTAAAAAGGAAAAAAAAAAAAGCTAAATCGACTTTCAAACAAGAAATGCAACACAAAATAACTACTTGTCTGCCTAATCTAATTTTCTCATGCACCTTTTACATTGCTTGGCTGTACACAGACCTTAATAGGCAGTGTGCAGAAGTGTTACATGAGGTGTGTGCACTTCATCAAGAATAGCTCTTACCACTAAAGCATAGGCTTTTAAAGAACAGAACTGAAAACAAAAACACAAACCCATGAGATATTTTGGAGAAACTCACTTATGAAATAAAACCCTGGCTAGGAACACATGAAAAGATCGCAACAGGCTAGGATGGGGAACACCAAGACAATAAATCTTGACCAAAAGAGAAACTCAAGCCCCACTCCATCCCAGTAGCGCCTTGACATTGCATTTCTCATGCAACACAGGAGCATCGTCAGGTCATCCAAATCAAAGGCTCAAGTAGCTAAGTGAAAAACACAAGCAGATAAAGGCAAAGCCAAGACTGAAGGAAAACACAGAAGGCAAAGGTACAAATAAAATACGTGCAGTACAGAGTGGACTGTGTAAAAAAGGCTGGTGCTGTGAAGGAACTGGTCTGTTTCATGCACATAAAGACACAAGAATCACAGAGAAACAGGAGCTGTCTAAATAGTGGAGCAGAATATTCATTAATTACTACCACCACCCTCCTCATTAAAATACCTAAATTACATTCATAAGATATCTGGAGAGAATTCTTTTTATTTCATTGTGATGCTCGGTAACAGCATAGTCGATATACAGAAGATAACTGCTGCTGGTGTTTCCAAGCCAGGAAAGCATTGTCAGTGGCATCATACTTACAAAGTTAAATGTTTCATAATTGCCATCTGCTGTCAAAGCACAAAAGGAAGTCATTAAACAGACTTTCTCTCATGTTCAGATAAACAGCAGTGAGGTAGAAAACTAAAAAAAAAAAAAAAAAGAGGGAGAGCTATATAACATTCTGGCATCTCTCCCACACACAAAGTATTTGTATAAATATATATATAATACTTATATTTACATGGTTGATCACTGAAGCTTAAGAGTCTGAGAGCAAGTCAACCTCCTGTTGCAGGCAGCACATTGCTTCCTGCACTCATTCCTCATTATCTCCACTAGTCACCAAGCTAATCGCTTACCACACAATGTTTTGTTTGTTAATAAAAAGGCAACAGTCCAGCCCTGGAAAGGTCAGTCAGGTACTGTACTTAATCACATCTCAGTATTTGAACAGCATAGGGAAATGCAAAGCGATGTAGTTTTTCATCTGACAAGCTTTAGTGTCAATAGTTACTTCAAGACAAAAAACAGCTTGTTGCTTAAGTACTGCGTTTGTTGTCAATTCAATCTCCTGACTTATTTAGAAGTGACTAGTTAAAATGTGTTTTACAGAGCCCTGTTTTACTCAGCAGTGCATTAGGTGTTCATGTATAAAAATATTAGCACTGGCTACTACAGTAAATTTTATGTCTTCTGTGACAGGAAAGAAGGGTGACAGCGTACAAATCCTGCATCTACTTTTCACCACTTTTCAACAAGTGCAATTCAGAAGCAGTAACACTCAAACATCAGTAAACAACAGTCAACAAAATCCCAACAGCAGAAAGTGGCTGGATGAGCCCAACATACATATATCTCAAGTACTTCAAAAATAAAAACGAACATGTTTGCATTCTTTTTTTTTTTTTTGGAACATGCATCAATTCACATTGAGATCTTGACTACAAACACAGAAGTCACTGTGTTCACAATTCAAAAGACCCAGTTGTCTTTTCTCTACCAGAATAATTTATATGCAAATAGCTTTCTCAATACCAAACATCATCTTTTCTTTCCTCCTCCCACCAGACTGGAGGAAAGCCTCTTCGAAAGCAATGACACAAAGGCCATTCACTCCTAGAAATAAATGCACCTGCTCCATGTTCAAATTCTGATCTGCAAATTGTGGAATGGGAGATGAAAGAGAAGAAAAACATAAGCTTAGGAAAGAAATCATCAGCCTGGGAGAAAACAATTAACAAAGTCAGAGAAAATACATGGATTTTTTTTTTTTCAATATCTATGTCATCTTTGACTTGAAATGCCATTGCATAAGTCTCTATCTACTATAAATCAACAAGTAAAAGAGAGAGGAAAATTAACTGAAGCTACCATAGAAGAGGCAAGAAAATTAACAAGCCTCCACCAGGTGTGTCTTTTTGTAGGTACTTGCCAACGTTATGCAAGGAAGAAGAAACCAGAGGAACAGAAGTCATCAAGGTGTCTGAAAGGCGTGCAGCATCTGGGACTGCCTGAATAAATGTATCATCAGTAGGCAAGTGTGACGTTTCAGTGTTGCCATGAAATCCATATCAAAAGCCCAAGAGAGATCCCCAAGAGTTACCACTAGTTCTGTTCCTGGGGCACATCTGAATGAAGCCTGACTAAAATGGATCTAAGATATCTCTTTGCATCCACTTGCTGCTATAGTTAGCCCTCTGCTACTCTCCTCAAGACCTTTTCCAAGAGAGATGTGAGACAGTAATTTACTTGTCAACTTATTAGCACCAAATGATAGTTTCTTGGTTTATTTCTTATTTCTCAATGAGGATTTCTTTATTTTTTAAACAGATGTGGTCAAAAATAATACGCATTTTGACAGATGAAATTCTCAGAACATGCATATTAAGAAGGCTCTCTCCTTATGGAAAAGCAATACATTATGACTTCAGCTGAAATTTTCCTCTTACTAGAATTTCCCCATTTGCAAAGGATGTCATCTACTGCTGGCTTCATTTATACAGTTACAGAACTCAAATGCTTTTATAGGTCTGTCCACAGTCTCTCATTCAAATCCCAATGTGTAACAAAGAAAAATGTTTAAAAGAAGAAAAAAAAACCCCATGTTGCTAAATTCAGATTAATTTTAGTGTCATTAAAAAAGTCAGGATATTTGAAGATCATGCAATGTGCTTTACAGCACAACATTATCCCACAATCAACTCAAGAGATGCTTTACAATTCTTTGACCTATTTTGGAACCCTTATGTACTTCACATAAGTATTGCTATGAAAGGGTAAAGTCTGGCTCAATGAAGTTTAATACTTGCTGCTTTTTTTTTTCCTTTAGTCACAATCTAGTGAATATTTAACTGTGCATTTGACAGCTCATTTCACTTCCAGGTGAAGAGAAAAAGGTGTCTAAAAGTATACTGTAAGCTTGAAACAGCTGCTGTGGATGTAATGACAAAAAAAAAATTGGAAAAAGATATCATCAACATTAAATAAGAGTATATAAGACACCTGAAGCAGAAAAGCAAAGTATTTCTAGAAGGTGAGCTGGCTTAATCCACAATCTATATTAAAGAAATACGCTCATCTATTCATCATCTCTATTACAACAGTGACCTTAATCTGTTCACAAAGGACAGCACATTCCAAAGATGTAAAGATTTTGCTGGTGCCACGTTGTGAAATGGCCAAAGGAGGGAGAACTCAGACTCCAAGTAAGACACAACTCCAATAATAGCTCTGGGATATATGTCCTTCTGAACATCCTTAGTGTATACAGCACTTTTTGTTCTGATCTTTAGAATGCTAACACCTACTACAAGATGCTAAAATATCCCACAAAGAAGACAGGGCACCATCTGGTAAGCACAATAGTGATTAAATGCCCTGATAAGAGCTCTAAAACTAAAGCAAAACTACTTTTTGCATTAAATTCTGGAAATTTTCCCTTTTATCACATTCTAACATAAATAAAGCAGAGTTATTCTGATTTTACAACTTCCATCATCTCTGATCAAGTGCCAGATGAAGCCCCAAAGCCTCTTTCAAGGAGCGGCACCAGCATTTATAGCAGATGCTCTTGGAGCTACTGAACAGATGTCCCAGGGCAAGGCAGCAGGCACAGATGGCATCCCTGCGAATATGTACAAACTTGAGGTTGCTATCAAGTCAAAACACTTGTGCATCTGCTTAACATTGTGTGGGAGAAGGTCACAAAACCACAGGAAGTCAAGAATGAAAGCATTGTTCCCCTTGCACATACTGCAGCCACACTACAATGTCTGGTCTTTTTAATTGCTGGGGTGGGGTGGGTTAATTATGGCCATAATAATCAGGCTGTTATGGAACACAAGCTTCTGGAAAGTTCTGTCAGTCTGAAAAGGGAACAAATTCTTATATTTTTTAATAGCAAAGCAAATACAAGGAACATTCAGCGACCATACTATTTGATGTCATCAGCTAGAAGTTCAGGAAGCTTCTGCACAAATTTGCCTACTTGGACATGTTTATGCATGAAGTTTTATCATTTCACAATAGCACCATGCCAAACAGAGTATCAGAACATTTAATGATGTTTAATGATACAAATGGCTTCAGGCAAGACTGTGCTGTAGCATCTTCACAGAAACACTTGTTGAGGTATTCAGAGACAAACAGCCAACAAATCTGCATCCATTAGCACACAGATTTCAGAATTTTCAATCTACAGAGATTCTATGATGAATCACAGACCATTACACTTCTGGCCTTTTGCTGTTACCACTGATTGGGTCTGTGCACACAGTGGTACACATAGCACATGGTTATTTCGCTTGTGCTGCCAAGGAGCTCAGCCTGGACAGCAACATAAAAGGTAACTGAGATATTGTTCTAATGCTTCCCAGTGGAAGGCAAGTTGTGCCAAGCACAGGCACTGAGTAATCAGTGCTGCAGGTAAGCTGGCAGGCATATGTCCAAGACCATTGCCAGTGACAATGAGGACATATAAAGCAAAAGCAGTGCCTCTGAAACAAGAGATGCATCTCCTCAAACAAAAGTAAACACTCATCTTGCAGTTGTCACCAGCATTCTGTACGGATGCTAAACTAGAACAAGTTACAGCTGTCAAGGCAAAGATCTCAGTCACTTCCACAAGCACCGTTCTCATACCCTAGTTACTATAAAGTGATAGGGTAAGATCCCAAGCTCTGAAGCATTACACACTGTCAAACACTGGATTTTGAAGAAATGCTCTTACAGGCTCAAGCACACATGTCTAGTCCACTGCTACATATGTTTCCTTAAAAACCAAACTAAGCTACTTTTTAACAGCTAAATACAGATAGATTGAGAGGCTGCACCATAGATGGCAAATCTCCACTTATGTGACATTAAAGACTTACTAACTTCTGTGGCAGATTATGTACTGATATAATATCTCATGTGTAAAATCAAACTGACATCAGATATCACAAAAGGTGTCATGAATAGAAGGATCATCTATGACAATGAAGGCATCTTGCTAAAAAAAAAACCACATTAACTTTCTGCAAAAGAAAATGCAAAAGCTGAATCCCATATGCTGCACAAAGACTCTATCATCACCTACCATATTCCACGAGTATTCCTCCTATACAACCAAATCCAAAATAAGCCAGAACTTAATACTAAATCCTTTTAAACCTCTCAAGTAAAAGTCTGAAAGTTCAACTTCACTACGCTGTTGTCTACCTAAATAGGATTCTTTCAAACACTTGAATCCTTACATTTCAATCCATCCAATTAAAGAACTTTATTTTCCCATTCATACCACTGCAAGGACATTGTGACACATGTTAAACCAGCCTAGCTTGAAACATTTAGAAATAAAAACAGACACACTGACATTTTCTATAATAAACACTTGTCTTTTGTTCTACAAATCTTTTACATGGCAGCTGGGAATGTGAACTGAAAGACATTAAGCATTTATGACGTTCAAAATACACATTTGTGTACCTGTGACTAGGCAAAGGTCATCCAAATACAAACTTACTTTCTTCTTTGATCATATGAAGAAAAAACGTAACCCCAACACCTGCCTGGCAGCTGAAAGACAGTTGGAGTCAGAGCTGGTTCAAAGTAGCTGCTCATTTTCATGGCGTGCTTTGTAAGGATTGATCTTAAGCAGGTTTTTTTTTCCATTTCAGATGTCTAAAAATCTGTCTTCACTGTGGCTGCTACCTGCCTACTATCTGAAAAAGACCTGGTCTCTAATATTCATAATAAAACAAGTAGGTAGTACCACAGTGTACCTAAAAATAGTACAGCTTCTCAGCAGGCTTCAGAGCTGTAACAGTCAGGAAAGGGAAAAGTTTATCATCTGAAGTATGGTGAAGCTCTGACTCCTTAGAAAACCACCAATCCACCACTGTCCTCACATACATATAGACACAAACTCCTACAAGAACCAAGACATCTCTACTAAAGGTAGGGATCTGCAAGAAATGTACAAGTCATGGGAGAAACCTGACTGTATTCCCTTACAAAAAGCAGAGGTTGATCTCGCAGTAAGGGATGCAGCCTAGTATAACCACTCCTCAAAGAGATGGCCTCACTCTCCTGCCTTTGCATCACATTCTCACATCATCCTTTGCATCAGATTTAGCCATTCGCTTACAATAAGGCATGTCAACCCGATGAACTACTGTGACAGAAAAGTAACCTGACAAAATAGAAGAATCAGTACCTGACATATCACCACTCCAGAGCCAAGCCACCTTGTACTCACACTATCACTGTAACTCTGGCAAGGAATCCAATCCACAGTAATACTCTCAAGCAGTCCTTGAAGGGCTCATCACCCACAACGCTTGACCAAAGGTCAAGTTTTCCCAGTGCACCAGTGGATTACTTGCAGTCCACAAAGCATTTGTATCCAAGAGCTTTCTGAATTGAGGCTGTCAATATTTTAAAGCTGATCTGGGACTTTGAGCTGGCATTAGCTCAGAGATCACTGCATGTACACACAAGCCTGAAGGTGCTAGTGTGACCACAGAGCCTCCAGTAGATCTGTAACCAAAGCAGAGCGTAGCTTCTATCCAGCCCCCTCCCTCCCTCATATTCATCACTACAGCAAAAACTCAGCTCAGGGAATCCCCAAATCCATAATCTCTAAATGACAGATTTTAATAGAACAAGAGAGGACCACATAGCCTTTTAAATTAACGAGGTCTGCCACCTGAGTCAAACTGAAAACAGATATCCTAATTGCTGTATCCTTAAAAGAAAGGTTCTTCTCTCTGATCTTACTCTCAAATTCAACGACTTCTCAGTGATTTCTTAAGTTAGGACAAATTCCAGACATTTCTGATAGATTCCCTGAAAAAAAATTATCTTTTCCTTTCCCTCTCTCAGGGCCCAGCCACATGTCGGCTCTCTGCTGCTCTCTGGACATCCTCAGTCTCCACCTAACCCTGCAGGCCTCTCCTCCTCCCCTCACTGCTGCCACCTGAGCACTGGCAGCTTTCCCCAGCAGTCATTAGGGCAGGGACTGCCATACTCCATCTCAGAAGGCAAGCAAAGAACACAGGCATCATTAGTAACCTGCAAACAGAACCCAAAAACCAGAGACATCACCCAAACGTTAGTCTAACCAGGCAAATGACCATCTATGAATAACATGTTGCAAACATTTAACCATCTTATTAAATATGAGAGTTATATTCTTAACAAGTAGCCCACATTCAGCAGACACAGCTTTCAGAAACTTTCCTTCAGTGAAAGTCTAAGACATTTCAGTGCTTTTCCTGTATCAGAGGGTCATAAAACAAGCAAACAGAATAACTCAGCATGTTGGCAAAGACTCCTGGGGGACTCACACATCCTGCTCCTGGCTGACCACAACATTCCTGCACTGTCCAAATTCAGTTTTAAAGTGTTTCAAACTGTCAGCTATTCTGCTACAATTGCCAGCAAGGTCCAATCAATGTGTTTCAACAGCTGGTTATCAGTAACATGTTAATACTTCAGAGAGACAAGGATTGTCAGCCTAGTGTACATAAAACACCTGCTCTCAGCAGGGAGCCCCACGATGGAAGGCAGCTCCTGGAGCACTAACTCCTTTTTCACAACACTTAAATCAGTGGAAGATGTATAGATTATATATAACAGTTCTGCCTCATCTTCCTCTTTTGCATAACCCAAGCACAAAAGTGGGTCCAACATTATTTGCATCTCTAATGACCTTTTCGGGGGGGAGGGGGGAAGAAAAAATTGTTAAAGAGGAAAATTCATCTGCCTGTTTCATCAATAAAAAAATTAAGAATAAAAAAAGTGTGTAGATGCCTCACATATTTCACATTACTTCATTCAGAGGGACAAAAGTAAGGTTGGAACTTTATATTCTCTGTACAGCTTTTCAGTTTTGCAATTCTACATATAAATATTAATGAAGATGTGAACTTTACCCTAAAACAAAAAGGTTAATGGATACATTTGCAGAGGTTTTCCTTCCCTTTTTGAATACCAGGCATCTCAAAAACCAATATGCGTATATACATCTTGCAAAGCATCATCTAAAACATAGCATGGGTAAATGCAATCTTTCAGGTTTATAGCTGGGGTCAGAAGTCACTTGCACAGGTTGCTTTTCATTAATTAGGTTTCAGTGTTTAATTTAAGTAGTTTGCTACCCTTTTATGTTTTTAATCAAACCTACTATGGCCTGGTAGCCTTCCAACTGTTATTTGTGAACATATAGCTTTCTAGCTACTCACAAGTTTTAGAAGCTGTTCATGGTGTCACTGGGGGGAAGTATTCAACACTCTAGCAAATTCCCAAAACTGATTTGCTAGGAATAAAAATCTTTCACTATGAGCCTGACATTTCTCATAATCCCTCTAACTATTTATATCAATAAAGCTTGCTGTGAGAAATCATTTCACCATAGCAGAACAGTTAGCTTGTAAATTTCCAAATACCTGGCACAGAATAAATTTCCTGAAGTTAGGCCCTAGATATAGGTTAGAGGAGAGAGAGGAGAGAGAGGAGAGAGAGGAGAGAGAGGAGAGAGAGGAGAGAGAGGAGAGAGAGGAGAGAGAGGAGAGAGAGGAGAGAGAGGAGAGAGAGGAGAGAGAGGAGAGAGAGGAGAGAGAGGAGAGAGAGGAGAGAGAGGAGAGAGAGGAGAGAGAGGAGAGAGAGGAGAGAGAGGAGAGAGAAATCTGTAAGAAGAAAATCTTAGCAACATTAATCTTATGACTCTCTCCTATCATGGTAGGATCTCCCACCTTGAAACACTCTTCAGAAAGAATGACAACACATGGATAGAAAGTTAGAATCAATTAACATGAAACAAACACAAAAGACAGACACGGGACACAAAATAGCAGAAAGGAGCGGGCAAACTGGCATTTTACAAAAGTGTTAGTTTCTCACACTGCCTCTTGAGTAACCAGTAAGAGTAACAATGACTTCTTTGGGAAGGTGAAGGGGGAAGGAGGGACTCACACAACACACAAGACTCGGGGACTCTGAAAAATGCACATAAGGAGAGCCTGAGGAGACACTAAATGATTTGAAAATGTGATAAGCTAGTCAGTAGGATGACCACTCACCAAAAGAATGCTCACCACTCTTTTCCAAGTGCCTTTCCCATTGTTTCTAAGCACCAAAATCTTTGGAATGTATTCAAAGTACACAAATACTTTCCCACTCACTGTAATGCATTATTTTTATTGACAAAGTACAAGAAGAGTTATGGCTAACTTAGGGGGATGTAATTTTCACATCAACAAGAAAAGAAAATATTACAGCAGTCACTCGCTTTAAAATTGTGCCTCAGAGTAGTTGGAAAAATCAGTCAGTTTCTTTGGTGAAAGCCAGTATTTCAAAGCCCGTTAGCCTGGGTAAGTGAAAATCCATGACAGATTGCTCCAGATACTGATCTTCCCAGCAGTGGGAAGGAACCATGAATATATGTCCATCCCATCAAGTAACAAAAGCAATGCTGACTCCATCTAATTTATGTTCTTGGGCTTTGGACTATCCAAGGCCAAAGCAGGTAAGGAGTAGGCAGACAACTTTGGATGAAACTGTATTTAATCACTACTGAAATAAGGATTCATCACGGGTGGGCTTTTAAATATGTTGATGATCTTTTCCAAGCATCTGAGTGGTTTGCAAAGTCAAAGATTGTGAGCAAAATATCTTACAAATATTGAGGATAAAACTACCATAATTCTCCAATGAATGCACTTTCTGCATCCCCAAGTAACATGTTTGTCCATCTTGTATCACATTTTATTAACTATAATTTATGGGGGAAAAAATATCATCTTCAGATTTACCACTGTATCCCAGATAACTATGTACACAGTCAACAGATAGAATCACACTGTTCAATTATACTTAATCTGTGTTACTTAAGCTTTCCATTTTCCAAGTTGTATTTTAATACATTTGGATCATGAAAATGAAGTCTTTGTCATCATTAAGCTGATTCAGCACAATAAAATATTGAAAAATATACATTTATCATCATTGTAGTAAAATCCTGTCCATCAAATGATGATATAAAATAACAGCAAATCTCTAATTGTTGTGAAATATCCATTTCATATAACAAAATATATCTGAATTACTAACTTAAAATAATTTATTGAATACCTTTAGTTTCAAAGTCCATGCTACTAACAGAAAATAAATTCCTGCTAAAACCTACTAGAGACGTGATATACAAACCAAGTATTGTCTGTATTACTATCTTACAGTGGTCATCTCCACCACATATGTCATGCAAAATTGCCTTTTGAATTAGTTACACTTCTCTGCTGGCATAGGTAAATATGTGTGTACACATACATCCGCCTTTTCAGTGCTTGGGAATAAAAGCTCTTTGTAAACTATTAAATCTGTGTGCAACAAAAAAGACATCTCCCATATAGATATGAACTCTTGTACTAACAGCTAATACAGCTGCTTTGAACCAGGTGATGTTGACCTCCTCCACCTTCTGAGGGCTCAAACTTTTACTTGGCCACTTTTGCTTCTCTGATAAGTTAAAAAACATTATGTCCTTAACTACGTTATGTCCTATTTTATGTATAAGGGAAGAATTCTTGGCTTCTCCATAGTCATAAACTACACTAGCTAGATAATAAATGTACCCTTATACATTGTCATGGTCTTAATCACGCTAAAACATAATGATGTTTCATACCCTTTGTATTATCTATCGTTATAGATACATGGAAGGTTGAAAAAACTTGACCAAAAAACTGGATCTCACCATAATAGAACCATGATAATTATCAAAAGCTTAGTAGGAGCATTAATTTTTAAAAGGTTTTCCCATTGTCAAGGGCCTGCACCCATTTCAGTCCATATGCAAAAATAAAGATAAGAGTGAGCTGAGCAGTTAGAGCAACGCAAAAAAAATTATCAGGCTGAAAGTGCTGCTAATACATTGATCCTATCATAAGCAGGGTCCTCTTCAGTAGTGCCTCCAACCTTTGCTCTCTGCTCATCACTGTTAATCCAATGCCATCCACTTCATTTCTGTCATCAAAGACCTAAGGGTTTGAAACCACTTTCCTTATCAAGGTTCAAGCAGCAACTTCAGAAACTAATGAAACAAACCATGATCCTGTTTTAAGTGATACACAATGAACACAGGAAAAAGGATAATTGCAGTAAACCATCTGTCATTCAGAATGTAACAGTCATCAGCAACAATGGTTACTGCTTCTCTCTTACATAGGATTACACAGGCTGAAATTACCTCAGCTACTATGCAGAACAAAGGTTTAATTGAGACTGGCACTCAATCCTCCAACTACATGTATTTTTAAACAGATGTCTGTTAATTTGAAATACTAGAGATAATCTCAGTTCCAAAGACATCAGCAGCACATTTGGTTCAATAAAGATTACTCCTGCATAGCACATCTCTCTACAAGCCTCTGTCTCTGCCCACGAAAGTAGAAGACTTACGTATCTAAATGCAGAAGAGTGTATCTAAAAATCCATGTGCTTTGTTTTGTACAGTCATCATTGCCTGTCTAGTTTGACCTTGGATTTTGTTGAGTGCATCCATGTGTCCCAACATGTGACAGTGTTCCTTCTGTCAGTGGCTCTCCTCAATGTCCTCCTTCTCAAATTTAAAAACAAAACAAAATCAAACCATCCTTAACATGGCAAATTGATCCTGTTAACCATGACTTCAGAGAGCTATAATGTCCTGGAAAAGCTTGGAGGAACTAAAAAGTAATGACAAAAGGAATGACAGAGAGAGAAAAGGGAAACGGGAAGAGTTGGAGGGAGGGATCCTTGTAACATTTAAAACAATATTCTCATCCATTGAGACAATGGCCTGGAAAATGAAATAAGTAAAAAATAAGAGACCAATAAGAAAGTAGAGGTGACAGAAAAGTATGATGATAGAATAAGGAAATAGTGGAGCCCTCCACTTTGCTATCCTTGTCCAGACACCTTTGCTGTAGCACTGACAAAAGCTATCACTGACAATTTGGTCCTAAGAAAGTCACCACCTTCTCCTTCATATACTTTCTCAAGAAGAAGTAAGGAATTGGGCTAATGGTTCTGCATCACAATTCTATGACTGGCACCACATTGAAATGAGAGCAAATCACAGAACATCCTGTGTACAACATCAAGTCAGACTAGATAGAAAAGTCCATCAAGACCTAAGAAACTAGGACAAAAGCATTCACAAAGTTACAAGTTAGAATACTATGTAACATCACACACTTTGAAACATCAAAACATTGGAACCCTGTTATGTGGCATAATATCAAGTACACTTTTTTAGAAACAAACTGAGGTCTGCCTCTGTAATAGTTAATCACAGAATCATAGAATGGTAGGGGTTGGAAGTGACCTTTAGAGATCATCTAGTCCAACCCCCCTGCAGAAGCAGGTCCACCTAGATCAAGTCACACCCTGAACAAGACCTCTCTGTTCTTCCTATACTGACAGCAACAAAAAAACCAAACAACTCACACACAAATTAAAAAAAAGGAAACAAATGAAATAAGAATCTACTGTATTTATGCCAGGAAGAAAACATGCACATCACCATCCGGAAGCACAAGTAGCTTAATTGTTTAATTGCTTAATTGTTGAATCTCAAAAATGGAAACATATTATTTGAAAATGTTATAAAACACAGCAAAGCAGGAAACGTGTAATTTTTACTTGTACAGAAAAGCAGACTCCACAGTGCATATAATAAACCAGTAAAGGAAATAGGCATTACAAGGTTTGTAATTTCCAAAGTGCACTGCATCTGTACTACATTGGTTTTGAGCTTTCTGTTTCAGTTAATTTATTTTACAGACCAGGACACATAAATAATGCATTCCTCCTGTAACAAAAAACAACTGGCAAAAAGTAGCAAACTGTAAACTGTGAACAAAGGCTTTAACTTGCACATCAGATTTTACATCTACCATTCCAAAACATTGTCAAAACAGACCACTGAGTGCTCAGGATCTTTTACTTTGCTACTGCAACGAGAGAGAAACAATTTCCTCTTACCTGTGCTCTAATTCTCGGATGGACAGTATAACTCCAGAAGTCGATGCCTTCTGTTGCAAGGTGGCCAAAAACGTGAACTCACTTTTATTCCGGAAGAGCTGAATTAACTTCTCACTCACATGGGGTGCTGCATGGATTTCTCTTTCTGTATCTAGGAATTTTATTTTTAAAAGAAAAAAAGAAGAAAGAAAGAAAATTTTTAAAGAGGGAAAAAACAGTCCCATGAAAATGCTAAGTCAGAAAGATTTAGATTACAGTTTTCATTTTCCCATCAATATTTTTCATTTTTTAGAGCCATCTACCATGCTCCACCACTGCATTTGTTCAATGAAAAACCCAAACGCCATCTCTGTCAGCATGCCCACTTGTCACTTTGACAAGTTCACAACTGGTCAGCTACTGATTTTCTGACAGAATTTTTAACAGGATGCTGAGCCATTTATGTCTGCTGTGAGCAGATTAAGTTGCTGTAAATAAGGTGTGCTGCAGTCAGATAAATAGGCTCCTAAACTCTGAGAAATCTCAGACATTGCCTCTTCCAACACAATTCACCAAGCTCCAATTTCAGTTTTTACCACTGACTCCTTTACCACCTCTCCATCGTACATCAGAGGAAACCCGTCCTTGCACTGTGTAAGGCAGAGATGTATTATCGCTAATAATGCTATACGGCTGTGCTTCTGCCCAAGAAATAAATACAAGACACACTCGCAATCCACTATCGTTTCAGGGATTTTGCAGTTTAAACAAGCAAAGCGTGACAGCTCATACAATATTTATTAAACTACAGTCTGACCAGGCAGATCCAGAAATACTTTAGTCTCACTAATCCTGCTGATGTCCACATGGCAGCACATCCTTCACAAATTTGATCTTCTAAGATTCAAATGCGCTGTCTCCCACCACATTCATTTTTACCTCATCATCTTATTCTCAATAAATCATCACTATGAAAGACGATTAACGATAAAAGGGAGAAATGGTGGCGTTTCACCTTCCCGCCCCTCACCATGTCTCTCATGCTGGGCCTTCGTCACACATTTGTAGGACCTGTGCCACTTGCGGTTCCTGCATGTCACAACCAATTAGAAGCCCAGTGCGCTTCCTTTCTAAAGGTTTGCTTTGAAGCAAGAAAAACCAGCACAAATTCTCAGCTGGTTAAAAAAACACGTAACTCCACTGAATCCTGAGAATCTGGCCCAGCATGAATGCTGTAACACAGTAAGCAGTGATGAGATTTACAATTCAGAACTCTACTGCAAAAAAAACCACAACTCACATTGTGTCATTAAATGAGGCTTTGCAGACAGAAAGAGGAGAGTTTGGCTTGAAAAACAACCTGAACTTCAAAAATGCAACAACACAAGGAATACCATGGACTGAAACCAAACTCCAAGGAAAACGTATTCAAGCGTGTTTTGTAATTGGGTGTCTGAATTTTTCCTGTGCAGCTTAAAGCCCTTCAAATGAGCCTACACACTCAGAATCAATAACACACTTGCACTCTGAAAAGCTTACCTCTGCTAAGTATTGCAAATTAGACATCAAAAATCACAACTCATCATTTAAAAATCTTTGCCAGAGGCTCAAATCCACCTGATAAATATAATGCCCACTTTACAGGATCAAGCTATTTGTCTGTCCAATGCCACTTTTATCATATCAGAGGATAAAGCTTCAAAGAATTGCAATCATTTCCACAGCCATCAGAAAGGGGAATGGAGGAAATAAACAATCCAGCACAGAGGACCAGATTTTGTTTTTATCTGTAAGATTTCATTATCTGTATCATTATCTTCACCTTGCAGGTGTTATTACTGGTTATAAATACCACTTGGGTTTCTTTTTAGAAAGTTGATGCAGGAGACACAAAACTACGTGTCCCATACACCAGTAAATTCTCTGATATCCCGTTTTCTATCTACACAGACAGACAATCCACCATCACTAAGTTCCAAGACACAAGTAAGATTCCAAGATAATATGTCTAAGAGCTGACAGCTGAAGACAATTATCCTTGTTTTGAAGGTTAAGAACCTTAGTATCTTACTTTTTATTTCCAAATATGTCAATTGCCAGAATTAAAATATGACTTACTAAAGCTTTCAAAAATTCTCTCACATGAAAGTAAGTATGGGCAGTGCTGTCAGTGGATCACAGACATTAAAACTTCAGTTAAGCCTTGCAAAGCCCAACACCTTCTCATTACAGGGGTCCCAGATATCAAGCCACATCACACCATCTATCCACCAAATCTTATACAAAAATATAGGACTCCTTAGTCAGAATCATGAACAGATAATCAATGCACTGACTACTTCAGATAGAAATATACTTTGAAATTCTGTGTTACACCACCACTTCATAATCATGAATACACAAAAATCACACACAACTTACACTCATTCTCTGTTGATTAAAATCAGTAAGATCCAAAGTTCTGAAATTCCACAATCCTGGGTTCAAACTACCAGATAACAACAAGTATTTACATACTGCTTTTTCAACACTAATCTAGTATCATTCATCCAAAGGAAGTTATATATCTAGGCTTTTAAAAGTTGACACGTTTCAAAGTATGGTGCTATTTATTTGGTGTAGGTCTACTCATTACCAGTGCCTAGGAACATCCTTTACCACTAGACAACTGAAAAATGTACTCGCAGATGCAGAAACATCTTCATCACTCAACCTCAGTAACTACAAGTGGATGTTCCGAGCAGTGTTGTGGCAGATGGCAAATGTGACCCAGTACCCAGCGAGTAGGCTCAGCAGCTGAGGAGCTCCCCGAGACTCGTGAGGATCCAGAGGGTACACAACCCAGCATTTCAGAGATGATAAACCTGTTGAGGTGCTGAACACAGCCCTGGGCTTACAACCTGGCAAGGAATCACGTGAGACCTCACCGATGGCATGGCCCAGTCAACACCACATCATTCCAGTTCCTGTGCCCCACAGGACAACCCCCCTGCAGCTGCCTGGCAGTGTTCCTCCTCATCCCATGCCATCACTGGGTATGTCATCTGTGTTTTGTTCCATTTCTGCAGAAAGCACCATACAAATGAAATGGGAGTAAAATCTGCTTAGAATACAAGCTTTGTGTTTTCAGGTTGATTTTCACACTTTAAAAAAAAAAGGAAAACTGAGAATACATACACCCCCTCACTGCAGGTGCCTGAAAGGGAAAATACTTTTTATGCCCTCTATAAAAATAACCGTCTGCTTATAATGAAATGTCATATTTCCTACATAATATAAAACAATATAGGTTTATACAGTAATCTTCAGTGAAACATCACTTCACACTTGAATGATAATGCAATCTCAGCAAAATAAATAAACAAACAAACATAGATAAGACTTTCATGTGCCCTTCAATGTGATTATGTTTTCTTAATTTGAAATACTGACTGTCTGGAGGGGTTTTTTAAACATACCAGACTGTTTTCAAAACAAAACAAGCAAAGAAAGCATACACAGTTACTTGAACATATAACAAATCATCTCAGAGACTCAAATAGACACAACTTTCTACCTTCAGCAAAACAAAGAAGCAGAAGACACACCCATGTCAGAGAGAAATCATAGTTGTAGCTTGATTTCAATTCCTTTTTTTCAACTGCAAGTCCAAGGAAGAAGTGTCAAACACAATGCAATAGTGCAGTTTGTCAGGACAGCCCAAGCCATTTAGCCATTCCTAAGGAGAGGGTCACCTTACCTTCTAGCTGCCTCATCCCACATGAGCCCATTCAGCTCCTGACCAGCAGAGCTCTATCAAGTCAAAAAGAGCTATAAGAGGAACCAGCACCCAGGACTACATTCACACAGAGGGTCAGTAGCCACAGTGTGATTCTGGCCATGATCTGCAGAAGTCCACAGCACTCTACATAGCTGCAGCAGGCTCTTACACCCTCAGGCAACTCGATAAATTCTACTTGCAGCTGCAATTACAATGCTCATTTCCTTCTTGCACCTTCAAAGTAAGCCTCAATATTTTATTTGAGCATAAGTTTGTTTTCACTTCATCATATGACCAGTCCAGATGAATGGTGATGCTGTTCTGAGGCAAATTATGTCAGAGCAAGCTTTTTCTTGTACATATCAAAGGTATTTCATTATACACTAACTTAACTCTACAAGACAAGCAGAATTGAGAAGGTATTGAAAGCTTCCCTTATTCGGAACTTTCTCTCTGAATACCGGACGGCGATCACCTCAAGGAAGACGAGAGACCAGCTTGCTGCAAAAACACGAGGTGGCTTTATTTCGGAGCTTATTTGTGTCTCATACCTCACGCAGGAGATAGAGGAGGTGACCCCGAGGCCCCGGCGGGGAGGGTTTATATAGAGAGGGGAGGAGAGTGGAAAATTCCAGCACATCTGCACATCAATAGTGTGGGGAAGGAGAGAGGAAAATCCCAGCACACCTGCGCAGTTCCATTCGATACAAACCCCAACCATACCGAAACAAACCCCAACATGTCCAGACATGCCCAAACAAGTCAAAACCCAAACAAGCCCCAACCGAGGTCACCCTGATAGCGTGGAGGGGGGAGTAATGTCCTTAGTTTTACCCTGCAGTTTCTGACGCCATTTTGGTTCAATTTTTTTTCCTTTCTTTCAGTATAACAACTCAGGATTAGTATCAGTCCTTACAAACCTGACTGAGCCCCTCAAGTTACGTCTTGCTGTGTAGATTCACCATGCATCACCAGCTCTAGGAACTAAAGATTAAAACCTGAGGCATTAGCTAATATGTTTAGCTAATATGTTCAGCACAGAACATATTAGAGGCCATAAATAAGATAAAGGGAGAAGTTGGCTTCAGCTCCATTAGAAACAGTGTAAAGAAATTATCACCACACAGAAGCAAACAAAATAAGTTAGAGAAAGAAAAGGGGAATGCTAGGAAAGCAGATAAGGTTCATGGCACACTTACTTTGATGACAATGCCAACAATCCGTGGTACAAAGGGAAGTATATGACCACTTAGGCTGGAATTTCAAGCCATGAAAAATGTGCACCAGTTCTTACAAGCCTAATCCCAATCAATGTGGGAAATTGTTTTTCTTTAATAGATGTTTCCATTAGAGAAAAAAATACTAAAATTCAGTTCTAAGTCAACTCATGTTTTCTAAAGCAACAGATATGTTTCATCATTCACTATCCTGCTTGAATACCTTTGCTTTTTACCTCCCTATCTTGGTAGCAAACATATTGCAGAACATATTGTTTTGTTGGTACTTTGAATCATTTAAAAGCTACTTGTTTCAACATACTTTCAGAAGAACCACTGTACAGTCACTCTGCACAAGCAAATTAATGCCGCAACGGCAGAAAACTTGGATTTCAGCTACAGAAATTAAAGAATTTAATATTGCAGCATATTGGTTTTCACCTTCCTATGGGCAACTAAAACCTCTATTAAGAAAAACCAAAAACTCACACAGTGCCCTAGTTTTTCAAGTCATCACCATTTCAAAAATGGAACCAAGGGTAGAAGGAGGGTTCAAGATTATTAACTCCCAGTGTAGACAGTTTCTAAGCATATTTAAGGATGAAAACACACAACAGCATCACAAAACCCTTCTTGTTCACTGAATGTAGGTCCTTCATCAAAGCATCTGAGACCAAGTGGGATCCAGTACACAGACTCCTTTCTACATGTTGGTCCCACAAATCATCTTTTGAAGATGTAATCACAAAAAAAGAAAAAAAAAGGAAAAAAACATCAACCAATCACCCAAAGCACTACTGGTGATAGATGCCTGCTCCTCTAAAACAATTCCTCGCTCCACATCAAGTGTCAAACAGAGCCAAAAGTTCACAGAAGGATGCTAACATGAACCATGAGTATTCTTCTCCAAAAAGAAATCACTTCACTGCCAAGCAGAGACACACTTTAGGTAGGTGTCTCTTCCTGTCTAGCAAGGGCAACATGTAGCTATCTGCAGACAGCACCTATTTTTTATTCTAAGCTGTGAGGAAAAAATTCCCACAAATTTCTCATATGCAAAGGGAAAAAAAAAAGGCTCTGCAACAAGCTCTTATCACAGGAATAGGCACAGGCTCCAGAGGTGCTGAAGCATGTTAAAAGGTCAATGAAGCTGGTGAAGGGCCTAGAGCAGAAGTCCTACGAGGAGTCTGAAAAAAAAAGGAGGCTCAGGGGAAACATGATCACTCTCTACAACCTGAAAGGAGGTTGTAGCGAGGTGGAAGTCTATCTCTTCTCTCAAGTAACAGGAGATAGGACAAGAAGAAATGGCTTCAGGTGGCACCAGGGAAGGTTTATATAGGACACCAGGATTTTTTTTTTCACCAAAAGGGTTGTCAAGCATTGGAACAGGCTGCCCAGGGAAGCAGTTGGGTCACCATCCATAGAAAAATTTAGAAGATGTGTAGATGTGGTGCTTTGGGACATGGTTTAGTGGTAGATGTGGCAGTGCTGGGTTGGACTCAATGATCTTAAAGGTCTTTTCCAATCTAGGTGATTCTATGTCTAATCCCTCAGAGCGCTCTGGGTACTCAATTCAGCTATCAGCACTAAAAGCTTGAGACAGTCCACACCATGCTACAGAGATCCACCAGTCAAGAAGCAGTATATCTAAGACATCATCTAAGCACACACTCAGATCCATTCACCATGCATGCCACTCGCCTACACCGCTTCCAAGTCAGGCTAAAGTATGAGCTTCAGCAGGCTGCCAAAGGAAAATAAATGCAAGCTTATATTAAGGTGCTAAGCGAGCACCATGTTGCCCTCTGGGCCCTTCCCTTGCAACATCTGTCCTACCTAACAGCGACCCAGAGAGAGGGGTGAAAACACCTTACCCTTCTCTTAGAAACTATGCTGCCAGAGAGGATCAAAGAGGGTACAATGTTTTCTTTCTTACATCTCAGCTTCTAGGTATTCTCATTGGTGCAAAAAGACACTGTAAATGTTTTGCCTTGCTAGCTCCACTCAGAGTCAGTAATAAACAGTAGGAAATCATGTTCAACAGCACAGCTTTCTAAATTCTGAGTATTCATTATAAATCACTTTTTACATGTTGCTTCAAACACTGTTTCTCAAGAATAAGATCCGTCTGCAGCGAAATGCTTGGTGATTTTAATATGCAAGCCTCCTACAGAGATGATGTCTCATTTTAATTATTGTTTCGGTTTAATGGGTTTTCATTAAATTAGAGGATGGAGCAATTACCAGGGTGAATAGCTAATGTTACAAAGGTAAGTTCCCATGACTATACAGCAAAAGCAGTTCTGCTAGAGAAGGTGGAAAAATCATCTAATTCAGTGTAAACTCTCCTTTCGTGTGACGCAAAACTACCTTGGCATTAAGCGCTCACCTATTGCTGTCATTTTGATATACATGTTTGTAAACTAGTCTTCAACTAGGTCTCTCCTAACAAAATTAATCTAGCATTTAAAATTATACCTATATTTCATCCCTTTCAGGAAGCTATTGCAAACCCAGTCCTCAAACTCCAGATGCCAGGGACAGTAGAATTTTGAGTTACTAAAAGAAATCAAACTGAGACTACTTACCAAATCATAGTTTCTCCCCAACCAATAATTTAGTTGATTTAGTGGCTTAATGTTGAACTCTTCACTTCTTGAAAATTGGCCCGACTTGAGCACTAGCTAGAATGACCACACTCATGTTAATTAAGTCGTTGTCAGAGAGTCCAAGTCCTTTGTTTGCTTCATCAGCATTTCAAACTGAACCATGGAAATTGAGTCCTCTGGAACAAACAGAGCAGCAGATATTGCGCAAGACTTGGAATTATTACCTGCCAAGAAAGCAAGCTGCCACCTACATTTCTCAAGCCTCAGCCAGCCAAAGGTGCACTAGGTGACAGAAAGCACAGTGGCAAGAAGCTACACTTATATCAAGGAACTGCATCTCTTGCTGCATAGAAGCTTCTTATCTCCAGGATCCTTCCTTGTCTTTTCCACCCAAATGACCAAGGAAAGGCTGGAGCCGTGTCTGCAGCAACAGAAGGGTAAGCAGCAGGCCTGGGCATACCCGTAGTGCAGCAATTGATGCTGTCTTCAAGCCATTTGGCCATTAGGGAACAAAATCAGAAAACTGAAGTAAGCCAAATGGCTTTGCAATAAGCTTCCTGCTGAGAACCACAATCGCCTTGCTACTACTGTGTATCACCTGTTACTCAAGGCAGTCTCTTTAACTTGTTTCAAACATTTTAAGTGGCTCCTGAGCTCAGGCTCACCTTCTCAAGTAGGTTCAGTTCTTTTCTCAAGGGACTCATGCTGAAATCAAGACTATTTACAAGTGGTTCATCTCTTAAATTAAATGCTTAGTAGAAACGCTCCAGAAGTTACACTAACACTAAAAGCACATAATCTGCTCTTCAATCATGTGAGTTAATCGAATTACATGTGTTGTTAGTTAATTAGTTCAGGAGTCACTGATTATAACATCTTTTTCAACTGTTTATCTATACTAGATGAGATATCACATTACTGTGAATATAAAGTTAAAGCTCGCTATTTGCAAATTTGGAAAATCGCAACAACACTGTAACAGAAAGAGCAGTGACTACACCAGCAACACTGTCATGTTTGAATAGAGCCAGTAGCAACATATGTAACATTAGGAAAAGACAGTAATTGCTGAGAATCATTACTGATAACACTGTCAGTTTCACAGGAGTACCATCCACTGCAGCGATCTGATTTAAGAGTATATTAAATGCTCTTGTCACACAACACACTGAGCCACCCAAAAATACTGTTTCTGTTCTGGCTTCATGCAAAAGCAAGCTAAGCAATTTCTCCCTTCCCTTCTACAAGATATTTTCAGGTATTCTGCTAGTCAGATATAGAAGCCAGATTTTGCAAATAATTACTCCTTGTAGCTTGGACTTACTTCCTCCCATTATAACCCTTATTGTGTTTGTAGCCTAGAAACAGAATTTAAGCTTTTTCAATAGTGCATGAAGAGAAGTTGATCCATTTGTAGTCTTAAGAAGTATGTAATCATTTTGGTTTCTCATCTAGCACTCGTCCCTCTTCCAGGTAATAAGATACTGCTCATACTTTATGGCAATAGCATTAAAAATAAATGGTAATATCAAGTACTTCAGAAGTGCTTTAGGATTCCTAAATTTAACATGACACATGCAGTCAACAAGTAATCCAAAACCTGGATTTTCAAAGAAACCTTAAGTATCAGGTCCCACTGAAGCAGGAGAGAAGCTGAACAACTAAATTATTTTGACTTTGTTAAAAAGCCCCAACTTCAGTGAGGCCACGTATAAAACAGAATTTGCCTCCCTGGTGAAAACCTGCATTCTTAAAAGTGTAAATCCAAATACTAGATTTAAATAATTCACCATCAGGGAAGTTTCAACAAAACAGAAACCTCCAACTCAGTTTCTTCACCTACAAAGAGAGGTTGCAATGTCTAACACTACTTACGGCAGCTAACAGACCTGGCTACCCCTACATCAAGGTTTCAATTTCCAGCTCACTAAAGCCTTTTACCACATGAATAATCCAACTAAAGGCAACTAAATTATCCATAAAGTTCAAAGTAAGCATATGCTGAAGTGTTCTCTTGGTTTAAAAACTCCCAAAGACTTGAAACTCTAAATAGTTTTTAATTACTTTGAAAACATTTCACTCATTTATTACTCAAATCTTATGATTTTTTCTTTATCCTCTACATACAATTTGTACAGCAATTAAACAAATGTGTTTCATGAACTAATTCTCCCTTCTGTTTTCTTTCTCTCTGAAAAAAAAAATCACTTCTATGTCATTGCTAAAGCAAATTAAATCCTGGGTGTCTGTTTTATTTATTAACTGCATGATAATAGCATGAGGCTTAATACATTTGTCAAAGCCCTTCTCTACTGAAGTATAATTTCTGCTGTCAGCCTCTTTACATTTATATTCAATATTCTAGTTGTCTGTTTCATGGAACACACATAAGCACACATTTGTATATTCTCCCAAAACCCGTACAAATTCTCTCTGTGAAGTGTTCCCCAAGCCCCCAAAAAGAAGCATAAACACAGCTACTGTACTTAGGCATCCTCCATAAGTTTTAGATGAATTATTTGAGAGATTTAAAAATTTTCCAAAAATGTCACAATAATAACTGTTTTATCTTTGTACACCATAATTATGATTTGGAGCATTGCTTTTCTTATTTCACCCAAGCATACCACAACTCATGAATAAAATATGACAACTTTGATAGCATCCATTGCTGTGGGTTCATCCGTAACGGAAAACGTGCTTGGGGTACTAAGGGCTCCCTCTTGCTCCATAAGCCTTTGTTTCTGAAAATAAGCTTTTATTTAAATATAACTGCCACATGTGTCCCCCTTTTTCACTTTTTTTTTTGCCCTTAGCAATAGCACCAGCAATAATGTTTACTTTTTTTTTTAAGTGACTACATTTTGAAACAATTAGGATGGCACAAAGCTAGAAAGGCAAAATACCCCACCTGAAAGCTTATACTTGCAAGACACCAAAAAACATTTAAAGCATTGCCAGCACCAGAGAACAAAAGGCCAGCACAGAGGACCATGACTTTTAAACATGTGGGCAATACTATTACAAAGAATTAAACTTAACTTTGTTCTGCATTCATAATGAATTAGCATGAAGGGGACTTGCACAACTTCCATCACTCCCATAATAAGATTACTGTAATTAAGACTGCACAGAGCACCTCTACCACAACTTGTCAGTAGATTCCCCTAGAAAGATGACTTGAGATAAAGTGTAGAACATGAGGTCTCCAAATCATTGGCATTTACCAAATTACTCTACAAACATCATGCTTTAAGGTTGTACTGCTTCATTTCCCAAACAGCGTGATGAACATCCATAGAGATCTTCACAGAACAAGAAAAATCATGACACAGACACACAAACCCCACTCTCCTCCCACACATCTTGGCTTTCTGTTTTCTCCAGTCCCCAAGAATAGGCTTTAAAATTTCAACATTGTTATGCACAATGAGCCAAAGTGGAGAGAGACAGAAGCTGAGGCAAGTCTGAATGTCATCTGAAGACAGTCTTTCATCATAGAGGCAATGAGTATTTCACCTCCAAGATCCAGTTTTAGATGTGTTGTGCTCTCAGAGCATCTTTGCTACCTTGAGGTTTACAAAAGAGTTAAAAAAAGAAAAAAGAAGAGGGGACATGACTTTAGAACGTGACATAAAAACACAAACTAGTCTGCTGTAGGTGTTTCTTCCCACTGATGCCAAATAGAAAACTCACAGCTTCAGAGGGAGAAGTCACTCAGATGTGCAAGGGGAAGACAGACTCAGTAAAATAACCCATGCAGCTGCAGGGATCCTGTGTTATTTTTCCCTTATTTATAGCACAGAGGACCAGTGGCAAACTCAGCTGTAACTATGGAGAGAGGACAGGGAACACAAAGGCTGTGATGAGATTTTTAGGAAGCCAAAACACCAGTGTTCAGCTACAGCATTTATTGCTCCAAAACAGTGATTCACAGATCCTTGTTGTCAGAAATACAGAATCAACTTTATTCTTTCAGCAGGTATGCAACATAAGTAACTAAAGATTTTTATTAATGCTTTAGGTGGACATCAGGTGCCAAAACCAATTTTTTTCCTCATCTGTTCCATCAAAAATGAAAAAATCTGATGTTCTGCATTTTGTATCACTGAATAGGCCACAAAAGGCAAAGCAATCACATGGTATAATGCCATAAACCAGCACAGTATGACATGATTACTTCACACCATTTATGTGGCAAAAATGAAAAATAAGAGGAAAAAATGTCCCCCTCGCCTCATTCATACACCCACACCGCAGGTGGCAAGATTAATCTGGAATTTGGCACAGAAGAAGTAGGTTGAGGCCTCAAGTAGCATCTAATTTTTATTCTTGATAGGTAGTTTGAGACAGCAGGGCTTTTCACCACAGGAAATGGTCCATGCCTGGCTCTTGCATTAGGTCTGATTATATCTGCCTTTGTGTACTTTTCAAAGGAGCAAAATCTTAAAAAAAAAAAAAAAATCATTGAATGTGTTTAAATGAGTGTGATAATAATTTCAAGTAACACCATTTCGTTTTACACAAAAGATACAGCTCTGTTTAGAAATAAATTAATCAAGTAGGATGGGTGTGAATATATCAAATGGACATTATCACATTTCTACTAAAATTGTCTTAAAAATGAAGACATCCCTCTTGGGGTCAAAATCAACCATAATAGGCCACTTTGTTTCACTGCCTACAGCAAGAACCCAAGTCTTCCACAATGCTTTTCCCTCCCTCTGTATTTCAAGCAGTTTTAACTCAGCAGTGCCAAGTAATGCTTTGATATTGCTTTCTTACCCCAGCCTCTGTCCAGCAACCCAGATCTACATAATCAGATGCAGAGACTCGCCCTGAACTTAGGCAAGATTCTCCACCCCAGGATACTGTGCAGGGACTCACGTCAAGGCAGTACAACCCATCTACCCATTCAGCTTCATCTCAACTTCACACAGGCCTGTTTGACAAGATGTTATAGAATGATATTCTTACTCCATGGTTTTGTGTAGTTCTCTTACTGGTAAGGGGGAAGGGGGTGTAAAGATGGCTCCTGTAAGAAGTTGTTTGAAACTCTCCCCAGTCAGATCCCCTTCCGGGGCTGAATCAATTAGGCACCTCCGTGATCACTTTTTAAGAAGTCAGAAGAGAAGGGTTATTCCTGTTCCTTCTTGCAATTCCTCCCTTTTTCCCGGATGGTGGTGGTGCAAGGAGTGGAAGAGAGATAAACAACCATGTGGACCCCAAGGTCAGTGAGGGAAAAGAGGAGGAGGTGTGCTGGAGCAGAGACTCCCCTGCATCCTGTGGAGAGGAGTGGTGAAGTAAAGATTTGTTTGCACTTTGTAAAACACCTCGTGTCAGGGGCAGTGACTGTGTCCAGAGGAGGCCGTGTCCCATGGGAGGGCTTGTATTTGCAGAAGCCACAGCTGTTGGGAAGAACTTACACCAGAGATGTTCATTAAGGACTGTGTCCCATGGGAGGGACTCCGTATTGGAGCAGGGGAAGAACGCAAGGAGTCATCTTCATGTGAGAAGAGAGAAGCGGCAGAGTCCATCTGTGAGTGAATGACCACATTCCCCATTCCCTGCCCCCTCTCCGAGTCGTTGAGTGGGGAGGAGGTAGAGATATCAGGAGCACTGAGCTGGGCCCAGGAAGAAAGGAAGGATGGGGGAGGGAGATCTTAAAGCACTGGTTGCATTTTTCTCATCATCCTGCTCTGTTTTTGCTTTTTGTTCCTTTCTGTTTCTTGTAGGTAGTAGAACAAACTTCCCTTACTTTCCCCTCTAAGTCAACTACTGGAGTCTGTTTTGCCCGGAACCATAGTTGGCAGTGAGTCCTCCCTGCCCTTGTCTCAATCCGCAACATCCTTGGTTACCTTTTTTCCTCCCATCTCACTGGGGCCTCTGCCATCCTAAGGAGGGTGGGGGTGGATGGTGGGCAGTGAGCAAGAGACTGTGGTGGTGCTTCATTGCTGGCTGGGCAAAACCACAACAATTTGTCTACTGAACAAGTGGTTAATAAAACCTGATTGCTGGCAGTATGATATAACTTAAGAGTATTGGTTTTCCAAATCCTTTGCTGGAAAAAGATGATTTTTGTTCTATTTCTGTTCTGATGAAGATACAAGAAACTCAAACTGTTATTCTTACTTTCACCTAAATTGATTTACTTCCATTGTAAGGATGTAGATGCTCACAGTGTAGATGCATGTATCACCTACTAGCATTATCAAAAGCTAATTTCTGCATCCTCTTCTCCCACTGAAGAGCTGAGACCTTTGGTTTCCTTTCTGCTTATCTTCATTACAGGACTTTGTCAACAGGTTACCAGAAGCATACAAGGCTTTTAGCACAGTATAGAAATACTGAAGAGCTTATCCCACTTCCCCTCTGTACTTACCACCATGGCAATGAAGACAGACAAGTAGCACAATTACTGTCTCCCAGGAAAGCAAAAATAACTGCCAAGGACAGAGGCAATGTGTGCTCGGAATTCTTTCCTAATCATTACAGATATGATGGAAAACCCAAAAAATGTCAAGTAACAGAAGGCAGCACAACAACATTCAGGATCAAAAAAAAAATAGAAAAAAGTAGAAATTGGTCACTGTGGTTTAATGTGACTGGATTTCTATTTCAGTCTCTACTAACTAGGGGGAGGGGGAGGGTTGTTTGAACTGAGAGGATATAGAACGAGAAACTCTGCGTGGATTTACAAGTAACACCTTCATATCAATATACTGGATAAATTGTACTCCTAGACAGGTTTCTCACACAATTCAAACACTGAACAAGAGTGAAAACAATCACAGATACATACGAGTATTTTAAAAACTCTTTCTGGGAATTGACAAAGTTAACGGTATTTTATGTGTCTTGGAAGCCTCAAAGCATTGTTCAATAATTATGTCTCAAGTGATCTTTAATTTCCTCTACTGAAGACGATTCATCTCATTCGTCCTCTCCTAGCCCATTGTATTCCAGCTGCAGATTGTTTCTCTGTTCTGAAAATGGTCAGTTTCACAAAAGCAAAAAAATCACTTAGCCAAAAAAAATCCACCATTGTGCATACAAAACATTAAAACATTAGCTACATTAAAAAAAAAAACCAAACAAAAAACACAAGTTAGATGTTAGGGTTCAAGTTTCACAGGCAAAATTTACTCAGCTTTCTGAGGATGAGCATTTCAGCACAATTCTTAATTACAGGATCAAATACATAGCTTTCTAGAGGGTCTCAGTCGGTGCACAAAGAACAAAGAGTAAACTACTTATTTATCAAAGATCTGAAGTTCTGCTTTATTTTCATTGTTCAAGGCTCACCTTGAACAGTCAATCTACCGTATTCAAACACTTCTCTGAAGACAGAGCAGACCCTGACCAAGTTAATTATTCCATCACAGTATTGGAGACCTCTACAAATATTAATGAATTCTTTTCACACCCCTATTGTTAGAGGAAAGAGCATTAGTACTTCAGCTTTACAGGTGAACAACCACAGCACAGAAAAATGAAGGTTTTAAATCACTAATAAAAAGCACACATTATCCAAATTGTATCTTTCAAAACAATTTGTTCAATATTAGCACACATCACAAAAACTTCACAGTACTACCAAATCTGAACTTTCAGTGCTTTTTCCTTATTAAGCTCTTCTAATGCTGTCTCTGCTGTAAGCAAACCTTTTCCAGTCCTACTCACTTAGTCTAAGACTGCAGGCCTAGGGTTTCCCATCCATGTCCTAGCTTCTTGCTCCTCTCTCCAGAGTGCTTCTCCCAAACACGGTCTTCGGGTCCCCTTACCATGCTCTTCATCCCTACACCTCATCCCTTCCACTCAAGTCAGTGTGGTGTTCTTGTCACAGTTTCTCTGCCCAGTCATCACCCGCTTCATTCTTGGCCTCCAGCTCTTCACCATAGCTGTTTCTCTTCTCTCCCCTCCATCTCCCTGTCTGAGGCCCAGCTTCATCACCTTGCCTGTCACAGTTAATTTCATCAAGCTGCTGCTTCTCACCACCCACTGCCCAGCACCAATCTGTATCACTTCCTGGCTCTCAGGGGAGCCCATTCATGCCCAATATATTATTATCACTTTACATATCCTCGCCCCTACATTTCCAGCTTTATTTCTCTCTCCTCTCCAGCTTCCACAGCGGTCTGGGAAGGAAGGGGGGAAATCCACAGAAGTACTTGAGCTCCCAAAAACATCAAGACCTTGCTCTCCAACCAGCTTGTGGACATAAGTTCAGAAACCATCCCATCACACTTTCCTCCATCCTCTTGGGTGCAGCCAGCCCAGCCATTGGCATCTTAACTCTTACTTTAGCAGTGTTTTACAGAGCAGCTTTGAGAAAGATATGAAAGCACTGACAGAACTCTCTGACTACTCTCTAGGATGGCAAAAAGCTGCCACAGTTCCTAAAGGTCAGGCTAGAGCTTGTAAAAGCAGAAGGACATCCCAAAGGATGAGTACGAAGCATAGCCAAGGATCCCATTCTCCTGAGGGCTGGGCCTTATTTGCCACCACCCAACAAACCTCTGTTACAAGGGAAGACATATGCTGGCCTAGTCCATCATGTCAATTCAGCCACAGGTCATGAGGCAGCCCCATAGGCAAGCAGAGGTGCTCATTGCTGCCTTTAGAGCCAGTGAGCCCTGAAAGCAGGTCAGCTTCAAGTAAAACATCAATTCTGCTGTCTCCAGATCTGAGGAAGATCTCAGAAGGGAGATCTCAGCGTAAAGAAAAGAGAAACAGTCAAAATTTGGCACCAAGGAAGGATTATTATTACCAGATAATCAGTGCAAGAGGTTGACACATGCCTCAGAATGTAGATGCTATTTTTGCCTACAGATCAAATGGTTTTTTACCCGACAGCAGCTGCCTTTCCCTCCTGACATGCCAGCCATCAGTGACAGCCACCACACAAGTGACACGGGGTAAAACCCCAAATTCACCTGGTCCCTGTAGAAACCAGCACAGACCTGCACAACAGGGCACGTAACGAGTTAAAAACCAATCTTCCCTTTAATGAAAGAAAAAAAAGCAGAGCTTCCGCAAAGATAAACGTGCACTGTGTGGGGAGGCACAGGGGCTCTGTGAGGGGAGGTGTGCCGGATATAGCCAGTTCCAGCCGGTTCTGACCACCTCACCTCAGGGCATGGCCCAGCCCCTCCCTGGCAGCACCTCAAGATGGGGGAATGGCAGGATGCAGGAAGCGGCTGTGCAGGCACTCAGCTCCCAGCCCAGGTGGGCAGTGGGTAATCCCTGGTTAAAAACACAACATAAAAGTTCCTTTCCAACAGCACAAGGGTCACTGTCTGCTCTGCCAACCACATCCAAGTGAGCAGAGGCGTAAGACAACAGCCTGAGAAAAGGTTGCCCAGAGGCTATGCACCACTGCCCTAAAACCTTCCAGCATCGTGGGATATTCTGATACCACCAAGCATAGAAAAGACACTCTCTTTTACTGATTGTAACACAAAGATTGAGTCACCCAAGTTATGCCTTCTTCACTTTTCTGATATCTTAAGATTTGTGCTCTGTGAAAATAATATTCCTTATGCTTAATACTTGCTATAAACATACCCAGAGAGCTCGTGCAGAAAGCAATTACTCTTGTTGCATTATCTCATGTAAAGAGGGACTGATGCCCTGAACTCCAAAATTAAACTTTATCTCTCCTACTCACCGCAGACCTCCCTGACGTCTAACTCGGGAAGAGCAATCGTAAGTTTCATCCTCGAGCTGTTATCTGCTTGCTCTAATTCAGTTCTTGGCTCTTTTCTGAGCTCTGCAGCTTGCACATCTTGCATGTTATGCTGGCATAACTGAGCTTTAATATATGGAGTGGATGAAAACCTTGGCCATAGCACACAGGTCACAGACTCAGGGGAGAAGACTTTCATACATGAACCAAGGCAGCAGTCTACTCACTCAGCCTTTGAATGTACTGAGCACATCTCAGTGCTGACCTACTGCCCTATGCACATAGCCAGGGCATAGCAAGTCTATCCAGAAGACTGTTCTAGCAGACACACAGCTAACGTTGTTGATATAAAGGGTGTATGCCCACTCCTGACAAGATCAACTTATGCAGTTTTCCTTATCCACCAAGTTCAAAGCTGGCTAGCAATCCAATCCCTTCAAATCTGGCACCACGAAAGGTGACTTTTAGGACTCAGACTCCTAGAGTGGAATCTGGAATTAACAAGTCAAGGAGGAACATGTCTAAAAAAAAATCAGAATCCACAACACTGAGAAAAAAACATCAACAGAAGGGATTATACTTCATCTGGAAGCTCAGGTACGTCTGCTGGGAGGCATCTCTACCCACTTTGGGACCGCAGCTTTTCTCTGTCTTCTGGCCTGAAGCAGGACAGCCCTTTTCTTTCAGCAACTCAACAAGATTCGCTCTTTTGTCACAAAAATATTGCCTTATTCTGTGCTTTATTCTACCTGTTATTCTTTCACCTACAGGAGTCACAACTGAACAGAAAACAACTCAGCAGTCACCAGTAACAAGTAGGAAGAAGGAGCATGACTGTATTCTGTGCTATAGGACCTAGGGGCCAGTTGGGGTTTTCAAGCAATTAAAGAAACAGTCAGGAAGGCAATGACTACATAAAGCTAGACTTTTAACAGTACTTGGTGGTTTATTTTACTAAGTGTAAGTCACAGTATACACTGTAAAAAGACCATTCCTAATTTAAAGACAAAGTTGAAAAATACTGCCAGATTGCTCTGAAAGAAAACAGCACAGCCTTAATAAACTTCTGGGGGGAACTGCTTTAGGCAGTTTTAAAGGCTTTAAGCCTCAGCTAGTTCCAAAGAGATGCCAAGAGAAGAATTAAAACAAAGTGGGCATAGCTGACACCTTGTAAATGGAATCAAATTTTACTTCCCCAACAAGAACTGAGCACAGAACAAAAGCCAGACTGGTTAAGGTAATCACATAACGGAACAGTCGGGATAAAAAGTAGGCTCAGTCTACCCAGAAGCAGAATGACCAGTTAAGCACATCCTCTTGCCTTATTTATAAGGAGAGCCTTTCTCTGTCACTGAACTCAAGATCCTGCTAAGGCTTCCATCTATGTGGTCAAAACAAGCCCCATCTCCCTGTCATCTGAAATACAGAATAGGAATGAGCCTCACTGAAGTGCACCATGGGTCAGTGTTTCTTAATGGACTAAAATTTACACCATAATCCTGTTCTAGGAATTTCAGTATCATTTTGTCATGCTTTTAAGGTATTATTTACTGATGTCTTCACTCAATGTTTGCAAGACATTGTTGTAATGTACTAGATGGACAGTTAATATTTTCAATACACTTCTTTGCAGTGATTTCCCAGCCACCCTCAGAACTATTTCCTTGAATTATCTGGACTCCTGGTTGGAGGTGAGATGTAAGGCCTGACACCAGGATCTTGGGTACCCCATTCCCCAAGAGCACTCTAGACAAGAATTCCCGCACAGCCTCTGTCCCTTTGTGCTAGAACAATCCACCTGGATACACAGATTTCCCTCCCCATTCTTCCTCTTGTTTGATAAAGAAATAATAAACAAATTAGGAAACCATAATGTTAGGGATCTTAAGAGTCAGACTGTTTGCAGAATTGCAATTACAAGTCAGATATCCACACTTCACTTAATTCACGCTGTCAATGCTTACCCAGCTTTTTGGATTCCCTCATTCACATTTCAAAGAGAACAGAACTGAAACACACAGAGGAACTGATCAATCAAAAATCCTGCTGAAATACTCTGATAGTCGATGCCCATGCCCAACAGGGCCACTAAGATGACTGCACTTAATTATAGGTTTCCATGCTTTTCTGAATTAGGAATAAATTTGCTTGCCCAAAGGCAACCCACATCTCTCAGTTGCCACTTTGGTTCTATTACGGTGTCACACAACTTGTGATGGAGATGAAACTGTTTCTTTGCCTGTAAAGCTGCTTCACAGATAAATCTGAGTTTCAGTTGTTAGCAGCAATACTGTTACAAAATCAGAATACTCCACTGGTTTCTCTAAGGTTGTCTTGGACTGAAATCTCTAACTCTGCAGGGAAGAGAGTCCTTCCACATTTTGGTTATAATAAACCAAATCATAACATCACTCCCTAGAAACTTTGTAACAAACAGCAAGTCAGTTACTGTAAGAGAACTAACATCACTGATCAAAAATCTAATTTAAAATATTAGTTTCTCTTTCTGTTGTCCTTGTCTTCCCAATATCCCCTTCTTCATCTCTTCTTTTTGCCTCTAAATTCAACTGAAAGAATGCATAGAAACTTATAAAGCTTTCCATTTCAAAGAGTTTAATTCACAGAAGAAGAATGTTGCTTAGGAGAACAATCTATATTTTCACTAGAGCTATACACATAACTGTCTGGGTTGGAGAAATATTTCCATTTCTCTAGCTCAAAGACATAGACTTCCTGGGACACACAAAAGAACACTCTCGGTTTGAACAGCTCCAGCAAAGCCATTTTAGCAAATACATCTTACAAGACAGAAAGTGATCCATGGGGAACCTTTGTGTAAGCTCAGAGCCCTGTCACGTTGCTGTAAGGACACTGCCAAAGGCAGCAGGTAAAACTCCCTGTGAAAAGCACACGCTGAAGAACATACAAACTCTTCTCGCTTCCTAAACTAGGAAATCCTCAGAGGTGAAACCTTGTGAGTGAAGAGGCCTTCTAACGTTGCTCCATGTTCAGCAGTCAGCCTGCCAGGTGAAGCAGGGCCTCCCCTGCCCAGAGCCCCAAAGGTGATGCTGGAGCAGCATGTCACAGCAGGCACAGCATGCGCCGACTACTCACAAATGGTAAGAGCTAATCAAAGAAAAGCTTTGCTGAAAAGACCACTCTTGAAGACTGGAATAGGTGGTTCAAAAGGATACAAGTAATTTTGAAACTAAGCACTAACTTCAAATCATTTTCCTCCTATGGGAGTTGTCACGTTGGCTGGGGTTTTTTTTGGTGAACCTCTGTGGGGAAAAACTATTGCCTCTAACTTAGACATAGCAGTTGTCCATTCATGGCCCTGAGTTGTGTATCAGTTTTACTGCATGGCAAGATAAAAATCAAAATTATCTCCTGACTGTAGCCAAAGGACCTCTGGCACACAGCCAAACTGTAGCTGTAAAGTAAGTCACCTCTGTTAGTAAAAGGGAATTCATACAGCTGCCGACTTACTGTTGACATTTAACAAATAACAGATACGAACAGGGAGGGAAGCAGCCAACAGGGCAGCCTCAGACTTCCATCCTATCTGACAGCAGCAGCAAAAGACTCCTTGCAGACCTATCTCAGGATGGAGTAACAGACCAAAGGTCTTTAGTCCTCTCCTGGCCCAAGGGCTGATCAGCTTATCTGGAAATAATCATTTTCCTGAGCCATCTTCCAAGAACTTTTATACTAGAGGCAATATTCCAGCACAGGGCTATTCCTGTGTGCATTAGCAAAATGAATTTCTGTTGAGGGCATTTAAAATGAAGGTTTATTTACCTAACTACAGATTTCAAATTGTTTATTCACTTTGTACAATGAATTTTTGTTCACTGCCTCCCATGAACATCTGTCTTCCAATTTATCTGCTCGTGAATTTTACAAGCCCTACCTTTGCACACTAAGTTTGTAAACTACAGGTGGGGGTCCCTCAAGGCAAAAAGAACAGAATATCTAGAACATCTTCACCATTAGCCTTTCAAAGCTACTTTCAGTATCAGTAGTTTCAACTGGTCTTCTGAAAAAATACATCTCTCAGTCTTCCTCCCTGCAGCTCTGACCATCAGTCTGTGAAAACTCACCATGACAGTTCTTTGCTGTGGTTGTGATTAGCTGCATGGAGTAGCACTTGGAAATACTAAAATATTATAAGGCAGTTAGGCCACTGCAGTCCTTGGAGGAATGACTAGAACTTAATATTGTTTGTCCACAAGATACAAACATAGAATCAAGGCATGGGAAGAAAAACAATTGATGGCTTTAAATAAATAAATTGATGTTCTTCTGGACATTAACCTGGGAATCAGTGAAAATTGGGCTACTTGTTTATATCACAGCAGATTGTAAATATGACTAAAACTCTGAAAAGCTCTCCAGAAGTCTCTCTGCTCCAGCTCCTAAACTGGTCCTGGCCAGATAAATAAAGAACAAACTAAGATTATGGGACCTGCATCTTTCATTACATGCAATAAAGTCAGCTAGCACTGCAGATCCAGAAATGAAGCTAAAAGAGATCATAGTCATTTATCCCTGAAACAGCTCCAGAGGACAAGTATCAAAAATGAGACACTAACACACTTCAACACAGACTAAAGCACAAAGGAAGAACATAGGAAGCCTCCACAATAAAAATGTTCCCAACTGTGTTTAACATGCATGTTCATATTGACTGATAGAAACATCTTCCTTGCCTAACAAGCCTGTTGTAGCAGCTTGGTGCTTCCACCCCATGGGACGTGGTCTCTTAATCTGGACCTTACTTAAGTCCATGGTAAAACTTGTTAATTCATACAGAACTTCACTCTATAAAAATATACATAAAAAAACCCCACACACCAAAAAAAACCATCATCTTTAGAATACTTCCCAAGAACTGTCTTAGAATATTGAACAAACAAAATCACAACTCCAAGTGCCTTATTCTGTACCTGGTACCAGTTTGGACAGCTAAACACAATACTGTTCTGTCTTTTCACTTTAACAGTTTCCAGAAAGATGATGAAAGACTTGCTACATGCTACTAGTCAGTGTCAACACATTAAATGCTTTCTCATAGTTCCATAGCTTCAGCTCTATGTGTCTTGAGAAAGTACAAAAGAATCAAATCCATGCCTTGGAACTACCTTGAGGTATTTAGCTAGAAATAAATACTAGGGAGTGTTGAAAGTCTACTTAAAAAGACTTCCCTAAAGATCCTTAACATCAAGTACCTGACAACACACTAAAAATATATATATATGTGTGTGTGTGTATGTATTTCAGGAAAGTAGCAAAAAAACCAACCTTAAGTAAAAAGCAACAGTTAGAAAGATCACTATTGGAGGAGATCAGTTCAGCATCGAAGATCTTATGAGCTCACGCAGACAGAAATGAGATAAAAGAACTGAGGACGTGTGTCTTACCTTGGAATAAAAATGCTTTGCTTGCATTGTGCAATCCTGACACTTGTGTTACCCCAAGGGTTGTATTCACAAGATCCAGCTCTGTGATGATATCAATTTCTAATTCAGGATCCATTCCAAATCCTACAGCTGTTGGAGGCACAGAGAGAGGGAGTTAGATCAATTTTTATTTCAAATCAGGTAATGAAAAGAACAGAGAAGAATATCTGGTGCAGACATTTCTAGTACCTTCACATACACACTGTATACAGTAATTACTTATAAGACTGTAAGTCTGCTGCAGCAAAGAGAAGATATTCCTTTTCAATTCTTTCAATTAAACCATTTCCACAGATTTTACTACACACAAGTTAAAATGCTCTAAAACTGATACATTAATCCAGTATCTTCATAAGGCAGAAAAGCACTAAATAAATAAAAGCAGAACCACCTATGCATAAAGATGAAAGAGATTTGCAGCATTCGTCTATTGGCCACACTATTTCCAGGGAGACGTGAGGACTGAAAATTCCTCTCACACCTCGTATCTAGCAGTGACTAACAGATCAGGCCCTACAGCTGATAGTCTAAACGTCATCTATTTTCCAAGTGGATAGAATGACCCTGGAGACCGTGGTAGCAGGGAAAAGAGGCCATCCTGTAATCCAAGAGCCCTGGGTGACTCACAAAGCTGTTTGATACTGCTGTGGAAGCGTGCCTCCGTATTTCAGCACAGCCGGTGCCTGTGAAGCGTGCCAAAACCTACCTACAAATAGCAGATATTCACTCACCTAAACCAGGCACAGAACCTTCTGGTCTGCAGGAGCACAGATCTGAACTCAAAATTTAGAAATGTCCTATGCCCAGAAAAATATTGAACAGCCCTTGAACTAGCAGGGACCTGACTGTATTTGACAGAAAAGACACACACAGTCAAGTGGTTTGAAGTCCAAACAACTGCGTTCAAAAGTTCAAGGCAACTTGATGGTTAAGGCACATCAAGTTCATTCAATATATCTCCTTTTTCTAGGGATGGAAGAGGTCGATCTGACCCTGGTGTCTATCAGCAGTAAGTGTGAAACGAGACCTGTGCCTGAGACACAGGTCAAATATCTTGTATAGGATCCAAGCACTTTCCTACTGATTTTTTTCACTGATTTGATTAGTAACAGGAACAGACACGGCTAAAGCAAATGGTAAAAGTCCCCCTGACTTTCATGGAACAAGGATATTACCTGTAAAGCACATCCAGATTCATTTCCACTAAGCAGAGTTCACATTCACATCTAAATTGATTCATTTGTTATTCCAGGACTCTGCTTCTGGATCAGTTAATCAGCAAATACTCTAGTTCGATTCCTGGAGAGGCTCTAAAAAACTACTGAGGTGTACAGAACCAACAAGTTACATATTCCACTCATAAATCATCTTTACCACAGCACTTTCTCCTTTCCTTTACTCAAGAATGAAAACATTGGAATAACATGTTGTGCTAAATGCAGAGGATTCCACTCCATGAGGGACAGAGCAGTAAAAAATATTGAAAAGACAACTTCAGGAGGTCTCTAGCATCTTACTCTACAAAGAAAACTAAGATCTGAATCTCTGAGAGTGCTGATTTCTCCAAGTGAGAACATACACAGTGGTTTCAAAAGAGTCTGAGAATAAGCACTTTATAGTAGAAAATTCAAATTAGAGAATATGAAGCCAAATGAACTCCAAAGGCAGAAACTTCCCAGATAATCAGCAACATCATCAGGCTTTTAATACTGTCTTTGACTTCATGTACCCTGGGTGCTCAGGCACTGAATGACCACAGCTGACAGCACACACTGACAACTGAGAACACCTTCCCCTTCTGGAAGAAACACAGGCATCAAAAATACAGTCAGCCAGCTCTCCTACTCCCAAACTACCCACATACAGTCATGATCCTGCTGAAGAAACACATCCATCCTGCTGTAGCCAACGTTTGCTAGTAACTGCTTTCCTTTAGTTCACCTGCCTCTGATTAACAGGAAAGAACTTATCGATCCATGGATTCCCAACCTATAGCAACTCTCCCCGTGCAAGGGCTGCAGCCTACAAACTCCAGACTCAAACATACACATAAATACAGAAGCAGCCCTTCTGGGAAAAACAAACAAACAAAAAACCACACACTAAAGCAATGCTTGTTTTACAAGAAAAAAACAAGACTAGCTATTTCTTCTGAGGTTTACATTCAGAAGAAAAGTAGCACACTGTAGATTGTGTGAACTTACCTATCAGGAAAGACAGTGTTTGCTGCCCCTTCCAAAAACACAGTATGTTCTTCCTCATTTGAAAGGGGTTAGATACATTCAGATCAGCAAAAGCCTATTAATATGAAGGGAGATCGAGCAGGGACTAAAACTCGCTCAACGGAAAAGGCGTACTACGTCCAGTAAGACAAATCTCGACCACACTACAGTCACTGAAAGCTCTGCCACAGATATCAACAGAGTGAGGACAGAAACCACATCTAGCAAGTATAGGCACTCCCATAAATCACCAGAGCTCCACTGCTCTATTAAAGCTGTTTATTCCAGTCAGAATACCCAAGGCTCAACAAGTATAGATCACTGTACCTCCACAGGCTTCGATTTATGCCCGTGAAGGATCCTGTGTGACAACTTCAGTGTGCCCCCTTCCAGCTTCTAAAATGCTTTCAAAACCAGAGACTATTTCTAGTGTCACAGCAATTATTTAGCAAGAACCTACAGTACTTTAAATGCCTAGTCATTTTCCTGTGCTGTCTCTTCAAACTGCAGCAAGTGCTCAAAAGCCTAGTTAATAATTAATAAACAACAAATCAGCAGCTTCACTATGATAACCAAGCCTCCTTTTCCCCTGTGGTCTCCCACAGTCTATCAGAAAGATACCACAGGCATATCAACCACACTTGCATCTAGTATTTTATGCTGCATCTCTTCTCTTCAGTAGAACAAGCAGATGAAAATGCTGTTTCTTTCTGAAGTAAAAATTAATGATCAGCCTGTCTGCTCTCACTAGAGAGCTGTGCAAGCCTTGGGCCCGATCCTGACTTTCTTTCAATTCCTATTTAAAGTAATTGGGACATTCCCCTTAAATCGGTGGCTTAAACACACAAAACTCCAAATGATTCAGTCAGGTGGGTGGGAGCACAAATCAATCTCAGGACTTGGCGGATTTGGCCCAAAGTGTACTGAAGGCACTACAGTAGATTAGAGGGTTGAGCCATATAATTATGAGTGATGTCACTAGGAAATCCCTAAAAGAAATTAATTCTGCCTTACAGCTCTGACAGCTTGTATTCTCTGCTTGTGCCTTTATCACCTACACCCAAGCACCAGCAATCACGCCACGCTCCATCAAGCTAACGTGCAGCCATGCAACGTATGCAGCACATTTATAATTTCCTCGACATGTGTAATGTGCTATTTGGGGATGGAAAAACTTTAAGCACATTCAACACAACCAAGCCATTTCCATGTCCCTATCATTCAAACGGTAAAAAGGACGGTCTAGGAAAGGCATTTTGCTCTTCTCTCTCACAGTCTCAGCAGCAATTGTTGCACACAAAGAACTTTCCGAGCGGCTCTGCAATTCCAAGTAGCAGAGTTTCAGGTCCTACTGACCATTTCAAACGTCCATGTACACTACCGGTAGTGACACACCTACGACAGAAACAGATCATATTTTCTTCCCACTAGATTTTGACAGAGTAATAATTACCATAATTGTAAATTTAAATCGTGGGTTCCTTTCCACTTCTGATAATTGGGCTGGGTAATTTCCTTGAGAGCAGCTAAAAGAACCACCGAGAAACGTTCCTCTCAAGAGCTCCAACCAAGGAGGAGCGGTACCCGGGGCAAGGGGAAAGAGAACAAAGCCTCCACATGGAAGAAGAAACGGTACTTTGGTCTCGCAACAGTATACGAATAATGTACCGGGCACAACACTGGCAGGAATAACGCGTCTGCAGCCGCCTCCCACTGTAACGCGGCTTCCCCAGCCCGTTACCGCGGGCAGCACCGCGCACCGCCCGCCTGGACCCCGCCGCGGCCGCCCCGTTCCGCCCGCACCCGTCCCCGCGGGGCGCAGCGCGCACGCTGCTCTCAGAAAACTTTCCCTCGCCTTCCCCACGGCACCCGCGGAGCGGCCACCCCCGGGGCTCCCCGCTGCGAGCGAGCTGGGATATGCCCCGAGGAGACCGGCGCCCGCTCCGCTGCCCGCGGGATGCCCGGACCCGCCGCGGTGTGCAGCCGGCGGAGCCGGGGCCGCTCCCGGTCCCCGCCGCGGGCACAGCTCGCCGCTGCCGCCCCTGGCACCCCGCAAAGTTGCCGCCAGCGCACGCCGGGCGGCGGCCCCTCGCTGGCCGGCGAGGCGGTAGGGGCGGACACTGGCCCCGTGGTCCCTGACCGGCCCCTCACCTGCCCCGGCGGCGGCCGCACACGCCCAGAGGAGCAAGAGGAGACCCATCGGCGCGGCGCGGGCGGCGGCGGCCGCCTCCCTCCCGGCAGCTTACTGCGGAGCCGCGCCGAGCCCAGCGGAGCCGAGCGCAGCCTCCGACTCGCGGAGCGGCTCCGGCAGGCGGCGGCGGCTCCGCCCGCTGCCCAGGCGCGGCCCCGACGCCCCCGCAGCGGGGGCTCCCCGCCCGCCCCCTGCCGTGACGCGCGGAGCCCCCCCCGAGCCTCACCAGCGCCGCCGCCCGGCCGCGGCCGCGCCGTGGAGCGGCCCCCGGCGCAGAGGGAGCCCCCCCGGCCACCCTCTCCTGCTCCCCACCGGCTAAACGGGTGCGGCGAGGAGCGGAGAGGACCCAGCCCCTTCCCCCTCCCCGCAAAGGTGAATTCCCCGCGGACAGGGGGTCCCGGCCACGCTACGGCCATGCAGCTGTGCCGGGGGCTGTGGGAGCGCGGGCCGGGAGCGTGCGTTTTCACCACTGCCTTCTCCTCACTCTTGGCTTAAAAATAGTAGGAATCAGCCCTCATTAACTATTTAGTCTTAGTAATAATTTATGCTTGGTATGAATAAACAAAAAGAAGTTCTGAGGTATAAAAGGGAAATTTGTACTGATCCTCGGGCTTCTCGCACATCCTTGCTCAACTTACTTAACTACTCTTCCTTACCTCTGAAGTGTAAAAAAAGAGGGAAGGTATTTAAAGATACTTGTGAGCCACCTGAGAATCTACTCTGATGACTGCTTTAAAACCTTTCTTCAAATATTTCTTCGTTTCAGCCGTTAATTTGGTTCTATCCTTGGCAAGTAACAGACCACCACCTGCATCGAATATGCACAATGACTCTCCCCTGTGGAACACCTGATTTAAATCTGAAGTAGAGATTATAGGCCTCAGATCAAGTTCCCATCCCACTGAACAGGAACAGAGTGAGAGTTGCAGCTGATCTAGCTTTGCTACGCTTCAAATCAAGCCATTTCAGCTGTAGAGCCGGAGGATCCCTTCTCTCTACTGCCTCCCATTAGCATGTCGTGGTTTGGTTCAGCACCACACAAATTCCAGCCATCTTAAATGTAAAGTAATAAACTGTACATTTGGATAAAGTTGGGATGTCACAAAAAAAAAAACCTAAAAAAAAAAAGCAATGCCTGGCTTGGAGGGCTCTTGCATTCAAACACCTTCACGTTAGCCAGAGCAAAGAGTATAACTTGGTTGCCTAATTGCTTAATTAGTAAGATCTCTGGTAACAGCTGTTCCTGCCTGCAAGGTAATACACTCCAGGAAATCTCTGGGGTGGTCATTCCAAAAGCATCTTAGTAATTTATCTGCTTTTACTCAAGTAGAACTTTGATCTTCTTACTTTTGCTTAGGGTGTCCTGCTATCAGTACCACTCTTACCCCTGGTACCCAAGCAGGTGTGTACCTGTGTGTACCTGCAGGTGAATTGTATATCCACAGGCACAAGGCAAAGAGGCAATGGTACATCAGCAGACAGCCCCCTCTATCCCATCCTGATAAAATCATTTTTTCTGCATAGTATTTACTCTCTGATTTAAGAGATTTCTTCCTGTGAAATAGGTTTGTACATAAAATTCATGTTAGCTTAGCTATGTTTGTGCTTATCTGGTAGTAAAACCACGGTCTATCTACACATGAAATTAAATCTAATTCAACTCAAGTTTTCCATTTTCCGCTTGCAGGGTCTGCAGTGGATACACCATTTAAACTGGTCAGAGATAGATTCTTTAACAGAGTTGTTAGCATAACCTAAATCTGTGTTAAATGCTATTTTAAAAAATTAATGTGGTTACATAAAATTTGCACTGAATTATTTGCTTTAAAGCACAAACACATTGTGAACATCACATGGATAAAGACAGGAGGAGTCAACATGGATTCAGAAGGGGGAGAGCCTGTTTGACCAACCTGATAGCCTCCTATGGGTGCATAACCGGCTGGTTAGATGAGGGGAGAACAGCGGATGTCATCTACCTTGACTTCAGCAAGGCTTTTGGCACTGTCTCCCGTAACATCCTCATCAGAAAGCTCAAGCAGTGTGGCTTGGATGAGTGGACAGTGAGGTGGATCGAGATCTGGCTGAATGACAGAGCCCAGAGGGTGATGATCAAGTTGGAGGCCTGTGGCCAGTGGAGTTACACAGGGATCGGTTCTGGGGCCAGTCTTGTTCAACATCTTCACCAACGACCTGGATGAGGGGACAGACGGTACCCTCTGCAACTTCCCTGATGGCACCAAACTGGGAGGACTGGCTGATTCACCAGAGGCTGTGCTGCCATTCAGCAGGATCTCAACCGGATTGAGAGTTGGGCAGAGAGGAACCTCATGAGGGTCAACAAGGACAAGTGCAGAGTCCTGCATCTGGGAAGGAACAACCCCATGCACCAGGACAGGCTGGGGGTCGAACTGCTGAAGAGCAGCTCTGCAGAGAGAGACCTGGGAGTGCTGATTGATAATAAACTAAATATGAGCCAGCAATGTGCCCTCATGGCCAAGAAGGCCAATGGCATCCTGGGATGCATCAAGAAGAGTGTGGCCAGCAGGTCGAGGGAGGTTCTTCTCCCCCACTACTCTGCCCTGGTGAGGCCTCATCTGGAGTCCTGTGTCCAGTTCTGGGCTCCTCGGCTCAAGAGGGACAGGGAAGTGCTGGAGAGAGTCCAGCGCAGGGCCACCAAGATGATCAGGGGAATGGAACATCTTTCATATGAGGAAAGGCTGCGGGAACTGGGGCTGTTTAGTCTGGAGAAGAGGAGACTGAGGGGTGATCTTATTAATATTTACAAATATCTAAATGATGTGTGTCAGGAGGTTGGGCATCCCTTTTTTCTACTGTATCTAGTGACAGGACAAGGGGTAATGGAGAGAAGCTGGAACACAAAAAGTTCCACTTAAACTGTTCAGGGGAGGGAGCCCTGGCACAGGCTGCCCAAGGAGGGTGTGGAAGCTCCTTCCTTGGAGGTCTTCAGGACCTGCATGGACATGTTCCTGTGTGACCTGATCTAGATGGACCTGCTTTGGCAGGGAGGTACTAGATGATCTCTAGAGGTCCCTTCCAACCCCTACCATGCTATGATTGTAATCATTCCTGCCTTGTTCTTCTATGGATTCGAAACATCCAAATAGTCTGCAGGTACTGCAAAAGCAACGTAGGCAGTTTGGTAGGAACAAAGCTGGTCCCACAAATGTGGGTCCTCCTGTAGTCCAACTCTCTACAAATGATCTTGGATCAGGAGAGCATTAGTCATCTTACAAGCATTTCCAACTGTTCATATTAGAAAACGATAAGACAAATGGAAGGGCTGAGAAAAAGATATCACATTCTCCCAGCCAACAGTATTCTTACACCTTCTCTAATAGCAGCAAAGCATGTTCCTTTATCACTGAAAAATCTGATGTTCTGATAAGATCTTGTTGGAACTATAAATAGCTGAAAGGCATGACATTCAGACAAGAATTAAAACTGTGTTCCTGAACGTTCCTAGCAATTAAAAATAACTAAAATCCGATGGTGCTTTTGCAAGAGTAAAGCATTAGTTCTGGCAAATGAGATGGATTTCAGCTCAGATAATAGTCCTGGGAATGATTGGGTTTTCACTCCCAGTTGGACTTTGAATGCTTCTTGATTTTGACCTAAATTATCACGATGTTGCTAACTATGTGGTGCTAAACTGTTAGTCCTGTCATCCACAAAGCTTGTGGCATTTTGTAGCTGACAAACTACTTTTGACTAGGCCCAGTATCACTCGGAGCAGCTGAAAGGTTGTTTGAATTCCTTCGATGAAAGGCAATTAAAAGTGCTAACCATAACTTTAAGCGTAGCTGAATGTGTGGAGCCAGTTGCCATCTGAAATGCAAACGCTGGAAAACAAAACCAAACCAAAACAAGTAGAAAGAAAAACCCTACCTTGTAGTTCATAGGATAGAAAAACCTCGATTCATAAGTACGGCTGGCATCCCTGGAAAGGCTGAGCTCCCGCGGGCTGCCTGCAAGCCAGACAGGCAACCTCTGCCTGGCTGCCAGTAGAGGGCAAAAGTGAACAACACACCTAAATACTGACAAAAAGAGATGTAAACCCGGGGAATACCGTGTGCTACACCCGTCCTGCCAGCTGGTTATATAGTTGTAAATGATTATGGAGCAACACCTGCTGCCTTTTATATTTTCAATCCCCAAATGAGCTTTTAGCTAATGTTTGGAGACTGCAAAGCCTAAATGAAACATTATAATTGATTCAGTTGGTGTAAGATGTGCCCTTCAGCCCACAGCCTGAGCACAGCAATGTCAGGACCCAAAATAGTAGAATGATTTCAAACTAAACTCATCTGCTAGCAGTGCAGTAGGAGATGTGCCTATCTTCTGCTCGTTTAAGTAACACGCATTGCTTTAAGCCATGACCTGGGTGTACTCATACAGCCAAGTTAAAAGAACATGGATTTTTATCTATTCCCACAAGTTTAATGATTTCAAGTGGTAGTGCCTAATGGTGACAGCAAAGGAGTGACTCTTACTCCCAAAATCAATGTCTTGTATCTTTGACTCGCACTGGTTAGCTCTGGAGAACTTACAAATTCCATATGCTTCGGTTTTTCCTCCCGTAAAAGGAACTAATAACACTTACCCGCTTTTCAAGGCACATACAGTGCTTGCTGCTAACTTTAGACTTCTCTCCAAGATGAAAACTGCCTTACATGTGCAAAGAATTACTGTAGACCATCATTAGGTCCTGCCATCTCCTTCATCTTCACATACATATCGCAAAAATGCAAGTTTACAGGCAGAACAAAGTACTCTGTGGGGGGAAACTGATGACTAGAACTGCTGAAACAGTCCTGGCACGTATCTATTGAGCTGTTTTCAGGATTAGGCCCTTGCCTGGAATTGCTGTCACACTCTTGGCACCACGTTGGTATCTTCTGTGTTATCACATTTGATGCTGCATTGTGATCAGACATTTTACTTCAGCTATTGAATCTGGGGAAAGCTTGTCAAAAGATCTTGTCTGCCAGCAGAGAAACACATTGGATCAGTACTATTTCAATAGCAGGTGCTGGGAAAGGAAAAATCTGCCTACCACACTGGTACTGTGGCACATTGCCCTCACTACACTGCAGGAATTCTGCTTTAAACAAGCAATACAGCAACAGTGGCCTTACACTCTCCTTCTTCACTTGCTCTTCCCTTACGTCTCTCATTTGCATCTACAGCTGACATGAACCTTTATTGTTTTTAACAATGCCACAGCCTTTGAGATGCTTGAATTGATAGGCTAAGAAGGATTTAAGCAAATCCAGTTGGTCCTTTGATAAGCAATCAATTATTCCACAAGCTACACAGCACTTAAATAGTTAAGAATCCAACCATTTAATTGATGCTTGTTTCTGCAGCTGTGCAATATCTCCATTCCCCAAGAGGACTGTTTCCAGTTGCTACTCAAGGTTTCTAACAATCCAGTGGATCAATTCTGCAGATACCTTAAGGCTGTGTGTTAAGTAAGAATGATGTTTGTGGTTTGTATTGGGTGGGGAAGGAGGCGGTGGAAAAAAAAGAGACATTTCATTCAGCAGCAAAGCATCGACGTATTTTCTGTTTTAAACACTGGACATTTATTTAGAGTCTTTAGAGCCCATACATTATTGAATAGTTTTAATTTATCACATCCAAATATAATAGGCAAATATATCATACAATAAATTGCATTTGTACACATAAATACAAAATTTGAGGTAGGGCCTCAAGAATAATGATTTCTTAAATTAATAACATACAGCATTATAATATGCACTACATGAGATATAGAGGATGCATCCTTTGTAACATAATATATCTTCTCCACGTATAGCTAATGGAAAAAAAAAAATATAATGACCTGGTTAGGGTACAAATCTTTATCCATAGGCAGCAGTACCCCATAGAATGCCTGTAAATATATATATATATATTTATATATGACATTACGCAAGTAATTAAGATTTAACCCATCAGCGATGGGTCCGTAATAAAGTGCCATAGGACACAGGGCGCCAATTCTCAACTGGTGTAAATTGTCCCAGCTCCAAACAAAGCTGTGACAATTGATACCAGCTAAGCATCTACCTTACAAGGTAACACTACATTGTATAAATGATAAGGTAACGCCGTGTTTTAGTCGATCAATAGTTTTCCTAACAATGGAAGAATAGCTATAAGGCAAATGGTTACCTGAAGATGTATTTAAACATTATGGGCAAATAATAATATCTCAAGCAATAAGCTCCAGCCCAATTCTCACTTCATGTTAAACCCGTCAGGAAAACCTTCTCTCTTTGGTGATAGGCTGCCTGAGGGTGACAAAGGCAGAAACTCCAAATACCCATACCCTCCCCCTTCAAGTCATCAACCTGAGTCCCTCAGAATATCAAGCTCTGATATCTTATGTGCACACCATTTAACTACAAACTAAGAAACAAATGTCTCTCACAACAGCGTTATTAGCAAAGCAGAGAAGCTTTCTGCCAAAGCTCTGCAGCCTGAAACCCACAATCCCCACAAGCCTTTTCTTAATTGCAAGAAGTGGAGCTACAGTCTAAGAAACCAATAGGAAACCAATGCCTGCCCTAAATAAGCAGTTGTTTTAACACAGGCAATGAGAAATCATATTATCCATACAACTGTGCATATGTTCAAAAAGACCAAAAGTATTTCAAATCAGGCATTGGAACTTCATGGTAAGAACTTCACAGTGTATCAGAAACAATGATCTTCAGTGCTGAAGCACATCTAACATGGTCAGTGGAGCAGAATCTAAGCAAAAGACTACTTTGACCCAATTGAAACATCATATAAAGGCAATCCGAGTCTTTCTCAATTAAAGGTCATTTTGTTAAACCCTTCTTTTGGAAACAAAGTGCTGCCACGTCTAGCTGAAACACAGGTTTTGAACGTTGCATATTAAAAACACTAGGAAGACCCCAAAGAATTTTAAGATGGCAAGCATTTGCACTAAGTATAATCTTTAATGCATACAATAATGCATCTCAGCTCATCCAGAAATTCCATTTTGTTTCAAAGGAAAAATATGCAACATGAGTAATTTCACCAAATTGGGACATTTTTTTACTCACAAGATAGATAGATCTGCAAGTACATACGTCACATTTTTACTAATATGGCTTTTTCCCCTCCTTTTTTTTTGTTAGAGATCTTTACTAATATTTAATTAGTTACTAAATTTATCTTTAGAAAATTATCAAAGTACATGCAAACTTTTCCTAACACATGGTAAATGAAGTGCATTCCAGACTTCAAGGTAACTTCTCACTTAAAGACACTGCTGGTTAATTTAATCTCAACATTCAGATTTGGCCAGTGAAATGCTTTTGAAAAAAAGTTCTCATGTGGAAAAAAAAAAAATCTACTTTTAAGTTTCACTACAGTGAAAGCTTCATCTCTTCTGTGATTTTTTTATACATTTCTCCTCCCTCTCCAAGTGTTTTTTCAAGCCTAATAATGGAGGTCAAAGCTGAAGGCAAAAATCACTATCATCTGTTTTCAGAGTATCAAAGGCAAGCCTAGTCCTGTGCTAATGACTTAGCATGCACAACAACACCACCTAAATTAAAAGCAAGTAGATTAATTACATATATCAAGGAAAACAATTCTGTTTTTCATATACATTCTGGTTTGGTAATCCAAGCCAAAGAAAAGATATCATAACATAGCAGTGTTATATCTCTTTTATACTGAAGGTAGACAGTAACTGACATCCTTACACTGAGGTAATTTTATTGCAATTAGTTAATGCCAGTTCCAATGCATGTCCTGAGACAAGTTAGGAAGTGAAAGGATTCAGAACTGTTCAGCAATTTGAGTGTGTTTTAAAAGAGGACCAAACCTAGGGATATTACTCTTTCTCTTTGAATCACAGTAGTAGTGAAGAGAAACTGGCTTGAACTCTCAAGAATCAATCCAAGATGCTAGGTAATATTGGTAAAGAGAGGCCTGAAGATATTTATCCTGACAAGAAAACCTAATTCCCACTAGAGGTGCTGACTTAGGCTCTTTTCCTCACCCACAGAAGGCCTCTCGGCCCCACGTAGATGCGGAGACCAAATTTCCAGCTTGTCTTTATGGACCTTTATTACATCAAACAGCATGGCTTCTCAAACCTGCCTCTGCCAGGAAAATAAAAGCCAGAAGAAAGAATAGCAAGCCCCTTGTTAAAATAGCAGGCGAAGCTGAAACAAGGAGGCAGAGCTTTAAGGCAGAGAAGGTTACAAAAGGGTCCTTGTCTCGCTGTGGTGCTAGACAAGGTCTGACAGAGCCCGTGGAGTGGAGATTCAGGGGCCAACACAAAATGCTGCAAAATCTGCCCTTGCTTCAGTCAGTGACAACCCCTGGTGGGGCTTCACCTGTCCTGCGTGAGGATTAAAGGTCTCCAGCAGTGCCTAGAACTGGCAACACTAATTGCCCCGTGAAAGAGGAAGTTCAGCAAAATGATTAATATATTTAATATACATATATATATACACACACACATAGAGAAAATAACTTAGTTTGTGGAAGTGTTACATTAAGATTTAGTTGTTATTTTGTTCTCTTCAACGGGATGAAGCAACACATCTACTGATCTACGGACACACGTTAACTGAAGATTTACCTGAGACCCTGCAATATGGAGACAGACAGACAAAAGAACAGGATAGAAACAGTCCCCTGAAAGGTAAGAACATTTACTGGCTACTGCAGTAGTGTGTGTGGGGAGGGGAAAAAAACAGCTAAACTACTCTAAGCTCACCACCTCTACACTGATTGATAAGATATTTATAGGGACATAAAACATCACTAGTACACACTACATGAACATTGATCACTGTTAAAAAATATCATATATGTATGTATAGGATATAACAAGATAGTAAAGGTTACATTTTGCCAATTATTGAAGATATATTTTTCTCCCTCGGTCTAGTGCATTTACAATAAATTGGGCTAATTTTCTATTCAGATAAATAAATGTACTCTTAAAAAGCTCTATTTTTACTCTGCCCAATAGGTAACAAAACTATTAAAGTCTAACATTCATATCACCACTTACGTCTGATTCCTAAAATGTAATGATTTGGAACATCCTATTGCTATGCAGTGTTATAACAGCCATCTACTAGCTCACCCTCTCCTCCCAACCCTCATGTTGTATATATGTAATGTTGCATGAACTGTCGTGGAGTTTGGGGTTATTTCATTTAATGAAAGTGTTTTAAATGAAAAAAAAAGAAAAAGCCCAAACTCTATGTACATTTCAGATAAAATCCTGCTTGGAAGAATTTACGTGCTATATATATAAAATATATAGACATGTGGTGTTCTGCTATTTCCCCGTTGCTTGAAAGAGAAGAATACATCTAAAGGTTTTATAAAGAGTTTATAGGAGAATGAATGGGGAGTCACAAAGTAGAACAGCACATCTAACTTCTAATAACTGTCAGGTGGTAACTAGACTACACTTACCACTGTAAGAATACAAAGTTAGGCACAAATTATATGATGGCTTCTTGAGGAGATACTGTAAACAAAAGCAGAGAAACGAGGAAAACTATGCTGAGTATTGAGTGAAGTGAGTAAAATCACAGTTGCCCTCAGTGTGGAGCAAGGTTTCAGACACTTCCTATAGCTGAGGCATTTTTAATGTATGTAACAGATATCAGATGATCAAAAGAAACATATGACTATTTTAAACAGTGATGCCCATACATCTCAGTCTGGCATCATTCCCAAACCCCCTCTAGACTCAAATTAGTTTAGTCTCAGTCTCAAATTAGTAGTTCTTAAAGTTTTTCTTGTGTTTTTATGCCTGAAAAGATCAGATGGATTATTGTGTCTCTGTTCTTATCTCACACATCACTTCCTGGCATGCTGTTAAAGGGTCGCCGCTTGTTTCAATAACAAGTCCTCAAAGTCAGCATAAATCATAAAACAAGTGCACAGGGACAACAGGTCAAAGCCTGCTGTTGGTGTAGAAAAAGCTGCCCCACTTATTGAGAGAGCCTCACCCTGGATTTATACCAGGACTACAGGACATCCCCTTCCATCCCACTAAGGACTGAACTTCCCTTCGATCAGAGATTGGATCAAAATCCTGGCCCCATCACAGCTACCTGTAACAAGGATGCTTGTGTGAAATGCATCAGATTCTGCACATCATTTCCTTACAAGTATTTTCCATTGTGTTTTGATGATTCCTACAAAACCTGGTATGACACCTGTTGCACAATATGCTTTTGCTGTTTCACAGGGTACAGGACATGTTATGGGCATCACCCATACCTGGAAGTGGTCTAGCTAGATCTTCCCTATGGCATGCAACAGTAAGTCCTATTTTCCTAAGCAACCACTTTCAGGCACCATGGAAAAGAAAAGAAGAAATGGTGGGGAAACAAAATTGAAAGAAATAGCAGAAAAGGCTAACAATGTTATTGCCACCCAGGTAATAATTATTAGCATTGGGTCCCCAGTTCTATATCCTTCACCGGCAATTTCAGTCCCAGGGAAGAGGTTCCCAGTGGATCAATCATATTCATGTAACGTTCACCACGGTGCTTGGCCAAAAATGGACCCCAGTCAGGCTGTGGAGAGCACACCAACTTGAGTCGCTGCAGCATGGGGGAGAGAAAAGAGTTTCATTTCAACTTACAGAGCAGAATTACAATGCAGAAGAAATGAGGATAGGCTCATTTAAGATTATTGATGATGGCCCTGCAATGCTCCACTGCTCACTGTTTGTTTTGTACACAAGTTTGGAAGATTAATAGAGGATAAACTGCCCAGATTTTAATTATACATTCTCCTCCACACCATATGAAGGGAGCACAGATCCAGGGCTAGAGACTGTGAGACTCACTTACTGAAGGACATGTGCACAATTACTTAGCCCAATGGTCTAAGCAGTGGGTAACTGCATTAAAATAATTGGATTTCTGTTTAGCATATTTCCCAAAAGTACACAAATGACCAAAAATAAGTACATTGCCACAAACAAACAAAGATTTTAATTCTGAGATGAGAAAAATATTTCATTTCTATCTGCAAGAGGAGAAAAAAAGAGAGGAGAATGTTAACCTGGCAAACAACAACAATCTAATCTTTCTGCTGATTTCTTTATTGAATATATAATTTGATTGGCACATTTACAGATAAAAAGGAAAGAAAACATATTTCTGATGACTTAAGAGGGAACAATTATATGTTTATTACCTAATAAAGTGAATCAGACCTCTATATCAGTTATTTTAATCTCCGCTTAATTACCAGTTTGCAACTCTTACCTCCCAAATCAGCCATAATAATTTTATGGAGCAGACTCAGTACTCAGGAAATCCTGGGCTACAGCTGAAAGAGCTTCAGCAAAAGCACTTTCAAAACAGATCCAACTTTTTGGTGTTTCTTTGCATGCACTACTGGAGCGACAGTAAGGAGAGTACCCTATTTTTGCATCAATACATATGCCAGTACTACAGGTGTCAGTAAGAAAATTTGAAGCAGAACCATTTGTCTTAATGAGAGAAACTTAAGAACGTGTAAGCCTAGTTCCACATCAGCACATTTCCAGTAGCAGCAGTTGTCTGCTGACCTATACACTCCAGCGTGCTCTGTGGAAGGGCTGAACAATCCTTTAGACAAGTGGTCTTGTTGCCTTATGCCAACCATGTACTTGAATGCTCTCCCTAGGGTGTCCCACCTCTTAATATTAAACTCCTTTGCTCTATGTGAAGCAGAAAGGCATGGTCTTTTCCCTTAGGCATGTGTAGTGTGACATGTTGAAAGACAAAAAAGATTATTCTATTTTAGTACACTTTCTCTCCTTTTCATTTTTGAGGCATGTAACAACCCCATCGGGTTTTGCAGGAGAGATGAACTGCAAAAGAGGATGTGAACAGGAGAGATGAGTGTTTGCTCCTTAGCTCAAAGAGGGAGCAGCAAGCAATGATGAGAGGGCAGAACTGAGAAAGCCATAAAAGCCAAAAATAAGAGCATTGAACCTCTCCAGAAGACAATGTGAAGGCAAGGAAGGGATGAAATGCTGACATACGGAAGGTATTGCTGTAGCATGTCCTGTGAGGAACTGAGGAGCTGGTGTGATGGGAACAGCTGGGGAGCAGTGGTGGTGGCTGCCGCAGCCAGGGAGTAGAAGGGGACTGACACATGTCTAGAGTGGTGGGGGAAATTGGCAGGAATCTGATTTGAAAAAAATAAACAAAGTAGCATCAGTTTAAGTGCCACTTGGACATTTTTTTAAGCCCAGGTGACAGAGAAGGTCAGCTTATTCGAGAAAAATCAAGAGATGAAGAGTGGGGAAACTGATTGCCAGCTAATTTTATGAGTAGTTTGAGCTGTAGAGCGTGAGGTCTTTTCATATATCTTATTCCCGAACTTCAAGTGGCACAACCTCCTGGAACACATCCTGGATGACTCCAATGCCCGACTATCTCAACTTGCAAAGCTTGCAGCTCCTGACTGACATCTCCTGTCACCCACTGCAAAGCTCGCTGCCACATAATGCACACCAGCAGCTGATGCTTCCTACAACTACACACTGCTTTTGCAGAAAAAGTCTGGCAAAGCTGGCACAACTCTCTCTCAGTAACACCATACCTGGGCTTGTGAAATTTGTAACTTCTTCTAGTTCTCATAAAAGCAATCGCTTAACAATTTAGGAGTGTTTTGTTGAAGAAGAAGGAATACAAGGTCTGCATTTTAAATCAACTGAGCATCGCTTTGCAACACAATAACCAGCTTACCAGAAAGTAATCTTAGCACTATTAGACATTCAATATCACCCAAAAAAATCAATGTAAAAATAAAACAGACAGTCTCCTACGATCATATTTTTAAGCAGCAAAAAACAGACAGAAGAATTACCTCAATAAATTTGCCTGGGGCTAGATGCATTTTTATCACGAACATAACTGGGATCCAGATAACTGAGCAGGCCAGCATCAGCCATCCAAGCACCATGGACCAGCCTGGATAGTGGTAAGCTCCGTAAGTCATTGGTTCCCATTGGTAAAAACTGAAGCAAAGAATAAACTGGAAACAAAGAGAGAAAGCAAATAGGTCGGAGTGAGTGATACAAGCCTGGTATGCAGTGAACTATAGGTATCCACACAGAGTTGGTATATATGGAACACAGATCAAAGTACATACACCGAAGGCAGGGCATTTGCATGAGCTGTAATAAACAGGTCAGAGTCTGAATCTAATAATTTTCATGGAAATCTTGCAAAATCCCACCAAAAAAAAAAAAAATCACTGTACTTATGCCAGAAGAATTGAAATTAGAATCTTGCCCCCAGAGTAACATGCTTTATTACATGGTCTATTGGCAGTTTTACCTAATGTGATTATGCCAAGTTACTCCATTTCACTTACTGTATGAATAGCAATACATTTGCTTACATTTGTGCATAATTCAGTAACTTTTGGGAAATGCCTGTGCTCCCAATAATTGCATATAGAAGATTTATAGCAGTGTAAGGAGGTGAAGGCATGTATAAAAATGATCAGTTTTATTTCCAGAGATGGGGAGTAATTGAAAGTCTGATACTAGACTGTCCAAATGAATCAAATATTAGCTTTACAGAAGCAATAATAGAAAAGAATGTATTCCTTGGTTTTATTTGTCTGTTTCCATCGCACAAAAATTGAATCACAGCTGTGCAGTGTCAATTTATTTCTCACTGTACATTCACTAAATATTGTATTTGGAGGGAACAACAGAACATGCAAGTTTGAACTGACCTCTTTGCTTCCTGAATTTTCTTTCCTTAAGAAACTACATCATTTCCTATTCCCTGGTTGTGATAACTGGCAGTTGCTGAGAGTGTAAGCCTGATCAGTAAAGGAACCAAGCAATTTGCAGAAAAGCCTTCCAATTCCCTTCAGAACCATAACAGTGGGTCTAAGGCAGCATCTTGAAAGCAACCATTGGAAGAAAAAAGAGAGATACAAACCATCTGGACAGGCCTCCACATTCAGAGGGAAAAAAATACCTTGCTGTTGGTGTTATCCTAATACTAGATGAAACCGGGCTATGCCTTCAAACTTTTTGTAAAGGGATTTGTAAACTGTGCCCATGTATTGTCACAATCAAGCAACAGTTGCTCCTGGATTGTTAAGACAAGCCTACCTGGGTTTCACACAACAATATTAGACTTCAGTGAAGGCAATTGGTAAAGATCTACTCAGGGAAGGAAAATATCTTCATTATGCCCATTGGAAAAATTGTTCTCATGTAAGGAAAGGCATTTTCCACAAACTCAGGATTTTGTTGAGCTCACCAGCACTCACTATTCCCTTCACACGTGCACTTCTATCTGTAGAAACTAAACTTAGCAGTTTCCAGAAGAAAAATTATCACATTCCTGAATTAATACTGAAAAGAAGTTACTAAGCTTATCCAGAAATAAAAGGATTTACCAATGTTTACACTGCACTAAGGAACAGCACATGTAGGAATGTCCTGGCACTTAAGCTGAAATACAACTTGTCTGGAAGAAGTGAGTGCAAAGGAATACAGAGTCATCATTTACTTCATCATCCCACCCAGGTGACAGCATACTTATTATCCAAAACACATGTCTTCTCAGAAATTCTACTAACTTCTCTTGTCTGGTACCTATCCATACTTGTAGGAACTACTTAGCACTGCTGAAAAAACGTGAGTTTTTCAAATCCTACACAGATAACTGATGGGTTTGCCATGTGTGTGCTCCAGGCTTGGAGGAAGAATTTCAGGCCAAGGTGTGTGCTCTCAGATATAAAATGCTGGTGAAAGGGGGCTTGATTGCTTTATACCAAGTTATGGGGCTGCAGGCTTTTGGAAGGGCTGTAAGAATTGCTTCATTCTTGTGCCAAAAGATGAGAGGGAATAAAGGTTGTATCTGTACTTTGGTTAAAACATAAAGGAAACTTTGTGTTAAGAGAGCTAGACAGCAAATGTGGACAGATATACTGTATTTTGACTATCAGACTTGGAGAAAACATGAGTAGCAGTGATAAAATTGAGAACATGCCATCTTTTAGATTAAATGGAGATCTAAATGCCACGGGGTGGGAAAAAACAGCAAACAAAAGAAGAAAAACACCCAAAAGAAATAAACCACCACTTGTCCTTAGATTTTAAACCTCGTGGTTTGTTTTAAATGAAGTCCACACGCAGGTCAGGGCACTTCCCATCGCCCTCGGCAGCCCCGCGACCCCCCGATACCCATCGCGTCACCCCGCCCCGGGCCGGGGCCGTGTCGTGCGCCGCCAGCTGCTGTCGCACAGCGCCACCTGGCGGTGCGAGCGGGGTAGCGCGGCGCTCAGCTCCTCCGGCGGGGGGGACCGGCCGCATCCCTGAGGCTCCGGGAGGAACCGGCGCAATCCCTGAGGCTCCGGGGGGGTGACCGGCCGCATCCCTGAGGCTCCGGGAGGTGACCAGCCGCATCCCTGAGGCTCTGAGACCTCCTGGGTCTGCGTGTGTGCAAGGGGGTGAGCATTCCTTCACTGCCGAGGTGCCCAAAGGGGCTGCAAACGAAAGTTCCTCTCTTTTTTCCCCCCTTTTTCCCTTTTTTGTTGTTGTTGAGACACCGAAGGGATTGTATTTGTTACCGAGAGCATAACTATTTTGACCTTTACAAAAATATCTCTATCTTTGCAGATTAAACTTTGTCACACACATTTCCCCTTGAACCTCTCCAAAGCGTGTCTCTCTGATGAGTTTCTGACTCAAATAAAATAAAACTAGGCTTTTTCCCAGCTCACTCTGAGAGCAGACAGGAGGATCGCACCCTTTCCTCTCCCTCTCTATGTGTGTACATATACACACATTACACACACTCATATATAGACAGTAATCAGAGACACTGTTATGTGATAGTATGCCATAGCAACATGTTGCAGACAGGGAACAGCTACCACAGCAGCATGTAGAGATCCCTTCTGTCAAAAATACCATTACTTACCTCTGCTTTGTCAACTATCTACATATGCAAGAACACACATGTGAGTGTGTCTAGGTATCTGCACCCGTGAAAACATCACAAACATCACGAATGATGAAGAAACAACAACAAAGCTCTTTGTGGAAGACACTTGGAAAAATAATTTTACTTACTGTCAGAATAGTTGGGGTCACAAATGCCCAACAGACTCGCCAGAATTTGCTTGGCTGGAATCCAATCATCATTTCTATATCTTCACAAAACCTCTGCAATCCTGTAAATAGCAAATGTAAATGCAATTGGGTGTGAAAGGAACCAGCTGCAGTTTGCAACACAGCTCTTGTTATCTCCCCTGTGTCTAATTACAGAAACAAACTCTGCCTTGTCTGTTGAAAACTTCAGTGGAAGATCTAACCACACAGCAGAAAAATGAAACTGTTATGTTGGGAACCATTCTAAGTAAAGATTAAAGCAAAATTGAGCTTTTATATAGATATTAAGCATTCAGTATGTTTTGGGCTCAGGCCTTAAACAGTGTGCATGGGTTAGCTGCAGTTATGTGTAGATTTGTTAGATTTCACTGTGAAGAAGAACCTCAATAATATCTATATATCCACTCCAGTATAGAAAATATCTGAGCTTCTCCATACCCTCTGCATGACTGGGGTAGGACTACATCTCTTAGCCTTGAAACTGGTAACATCCTGTTCTTTTTCATTTGATATGCAAGCAGTGCTTGAAATTCTCAAAGAGCATCTGTAAATATTTCAAATCACATGCAACACTTTTGTAACAAACTGATTGACTGATCTGAAAGTAATAAAATCAAAACTGAAATTCGTTCCAGCTTTTCTAATGATGGTAAGAGGAAGGTCTCTGGTCCAGGGCTGAGCTCATCTGTCTCAGAAACATTTCCAAGTTGGGTCAATTCTATCCAAATAAAACAAGTCATCATCTCTGTCATTCATATTTTACAAAGCATCATTCTACAGAATTTAGTCTAAGTTTTATGATGTGGGGACAGGGATGGAGCTTAAATGTTGGAGAAAAGTCATTGAGTAAGGGAAGAAATACTTGGAACAAAAGTAATAAACTCCTTTATGTTCTTACTGCCCTTATAGCCAGCCAGTGCTGCTGCTGAATATAAGAAGGGATAAGCCCCAGGCTTGAACCATGTAATTCTGAAGGCTTTTTGTTGTTATCATGAAGAACTATATCTATCCACCTGACTGTTCTCAGAATTAAGAAGAGATGGCCCCACAGGTAAAAATATCAATGGCTCAATAATCAGTGTCTTCTGATGCACCTCTAAGCAAGCAGCAGGGATAGATGGTACCAGGGCAGCCCTAAAGGCCTATCTCAGAGGGTGAGAGCAGAGAAAGCCAGTTCAAGGCAAGCAGCATGTCAGAGTAAAATGATACAACTGTGCCAAATAGAGAAGAAAAAATCCAGAGATCAAACAAGAAGGTCGTATAGAAAGAACAATATTTAGGGGAGGGGAAAAGTACAACCTGCAGTAGATATAAGCCAAAACCAACCCAAGATGACCCAGATGTCACACTTTGTTTCTGTAACTGTACTTCCTCCCTGCAATCCCTGTACTTCAGCACCCATCTGACTCATCATGTGCTTTTCCATTTTGCAACAAAACTTTGCATGTCTGTGCTTACCATAACTCACAATGTCACTGTGTTATGGATCTGAAAGGAGATCTTAGCTGCCACTGAATTATTTGCCTCTGTGTTTTATTTACCTGATTAATACAGCTCAGCACACCATCTGCAGCAAGCTAAGAGGGAGACGCTCACACAGCATCATCCCTACGGTGTGCTGTTGTAGGAACAAAACTAGCTTTAAACTAATTGCAGCAGCATAAGGTACAGGCTGAAGGCTTTTACCCCAAAGTTTAAAGCTCACCAGAGTGTCTCTGCTTCACTCATGCTTGTGGAAAGCAGGTATACCTAACTGGATAGTTACCAGGTGTTTCTACTTCCAAAATTCATGAAAGCTTCATGCAAATCCACACAGGTTTGTTTGAAATTCCAATTTGAAAATGTAGTTGGCAATAATCAGTATATACCCACAATTTAAGACACTTCTAGACATTAGCAGTTCAGGGGTCAAATACAGGGATGACACAGAACTCATCCCTTCCCCAATGAGAGACTGACAATAGGTTTGACAAATCCCATAGAAAATGTGAAGGGTTGATTTAGTTAACAGAATAGTGATTAAATCTCAATATATCTGCTCTCCCTCTCAGATCAGCCAGGCCTGTGGATAACTTTGGGAAACAAACAACACCTGATATTCCATATCTCAAGTCCCACTCTCCAAAGTAGGATAATGTATTCCTAAGTGCTGCAGATATAAAATGCATTCAAAAGAACAACAATTTCAATATTCTGCTCCAGGTAAAATGCTCAAAATTAACACTTTGTACAAATACACTGCAGCAGTTTCCACTCCCTCTGACAATGAGCCTTCCCAAAAACCACCTGTCAAAAAGCAGATCTGGAAGAAGCATGAGCCAAGTTAAGGTCGTACATTTTCAGTTTCCAACAGGGTTTCACTCAAGGGTCTTGGTATTCAGCTTCACATTACAAAATGAAACAGTGGGAATTATGCTGATGATTAAATTAATATCCACAGCTCTAAGCTATTCTCTACCAATCACACATCATCATCTAAACAATTGGAGGATAAGTATCCACACCAGCTTGTGAAGTAAAAACCAGCATTTGACTGGATTATGCAGCACTGACTACTGAAAAATAAATGATTGAAAGGAAATAACCACGTGTGCCTCTTCGTAATTTGGAAATCTCAGCAAGCAGAACATGTAACAAGAACTAAAGACAGATTTATTTCATCATAAAAGCACCTGCCACTATTGTGTCAACTTGCTTGCTATGAAGAGTACAAGAGTACAAGAGTACAGAGAAAGGTGTCAGTGGAGTGTAAAATTGTCAGAGCTTGGAAATATATTATGCCAATTTTAAGCACTGCTTGAAGGAATATAACAAAAGCAGCAGCTTCACTTGTATTTACAGGGTGCAAATCACAAATATACAAGCTGTATCCCTATGAACAATCCTTACAAAAGTAGCTTTAATTCAGTAGAAGTACCTATGATACATTAGTTAAGCAGATAATGTTTGACAAGCACATCTTTCCTTTTTCATATAAAAGACTAGAAGACCTTTAGCCTAGAAAAAGGTTAATTCCAGAGAATAATCTTTGAAGTATCTTTGCTGTCTTTGTATCAAAAGCTTTACTAACTTCTGATGACCAGTAATCAGATGGTACAGAAAGCATGGAAAGAATTATTTGCAAGTTGTCAGATCTTCTCCAAGTCTGATTACAGTAAAGTAACTAAAAAGAAGTTCTCCTCTATTCAAGCCCTTCCTTTGCAGTGCTGTAACTATTTCTGTGTTATTTAATGTGTTTCACAAAACTTAGTGTTGTAAGGATACAGAATTTGTTGGGCAAAGCAGGCACTAGGCAGAGTGATTTTGCTTACAGTGCTAATAAACTGATGTTGGGCAAAGACAGGTTTGTAGTGCTTCTGCCACACAGTGTCTAGAGGAGGAACAGAGAGAGGATTTGCTCCCTATTTACCTTCATCCTCATTTAAAAACATACAGAACCAACAAATTCTACAGATTTAAGTACTTTGGGTGTTATTTAAAAATATTCCAAACAAGGAATCTTTATATTGGGAAAAAAAACCCAAAACCAGGCAAAAAAACCCCAGCAAACCCTTGAGCTCTTCTTGAGCATTCCCACTCACCCTCTCTTATGGAATTATAATCATCTTAGGAAAGTGGGGAAATTGGTCAGTATGGCAACCAGGCCCTGATGTCTCAGGTGACACATACCAGGTGGTGTTTCCACAGGAACAGGTAAGTGCTAGACCTAGTGGTAACTGGAAGAGGGAACAGGCAAACCTCACATGTCTTCGTGGATAGTGAAGCACGAAGCAATGGCAAAACTTGCCAGCATTGATTGTCAAACCAGGACTTCTGTGAAATAATCCCCCAAATCCATCTCTGGACTTTGCTTCAGGAGATATCTCAAAGTATTGCTCTCAGGTCCTTTGAGAAGGGTTTGAAAGTATAGCTGATAGCAGTTACTAATACCATTTCCCTCACAGAGATTACACTTCTAAACCAGCTGAAATCAAAGTACATTTCAGGGCCATAAACAATAACAAGCATTTTAATCAACCAAAGTATGATTGGTCTAAATCAGCTTTCTCTCACAGCCAACTGCATTCTGTAACATTTCCTCACTGGGTTATATCTGACTTAGCTTACAACCACTGGGGCCTGCTGACTGGATGGGATGTCAGCAGAGATAAAATGCACTTCTGTGTTTCCATTAAACTAGAAAAAAACAAGGAAAAGCTGATTCCCTGTCCTGTCTATAACATTCATTTCTCAAGCAAGAGCAACAAATTCTCCATGCTTTGATTTACATTTGATATTTTTAATGCATTTGAATTATAGTGGACTCCACAACATTGATACATTTAAGTATCCAGTGCACAGGACTAGAGCCCAAGATCATGCTGCTGTATGTGCACCTTCAATACAACATTTTTTATGTCTAGCTGATATAAAATACAAAATGTATGGTTGTCCACAGCAACAGCAGAAACAGCCTTATCTTTGTCATCTTTAATACTGAGATTCAGAACATCCTTTGCTTTTGAAGGAAAGTCTGAAGTGGCACCACCACACTCCAGACATAAATTAATCATCTGATATGTAGGGGAATCTTCAGATTTCTTATCACTATCATCTGAGATCACACATTTCCAAGAATCAATCTCATGAAAGCACTGGACAAGTTTGAGAGCAATGTGCCAGCTGGCTGGTATCAATGAATGCAGCTACAGCAGCATCAAGGTAACTGCTCTGCTTTATACTATCTGAGGATCTTCCTTGTGGTTTAATGCATGCCAGCGTGGATCGATACAACCAGAGTTGTCACTGTGCATCGTTAATCAGTCCGAGCAACTGCATAGCCTTGGTTCTGTGTTGTGAACAGAAGGGCTAAAGACAAGGCTGAATGTGTATGTAGGAAATAAATCTTCAGAAGTTGTTAAATGCAAAAATACCATTTCTAGGTCAAGAAGTATTTGACCCTAAAAACTGTTGGAATGTGAAAGAGAAGTGTCACTAAATGCCTGGTCTCTAAGCACTGGCTTTAAGCTATTGGTGGGAATAGGACATTAGACTATGTAGAAATCTTTGGAATATATGTACTTGAAGGAATCTGTAGTAATGAAGTTCCATTCTGTTTCCATTCAAAATAAGAAAATTATGAGGCTTTTTCTTTAAATTTAAAATAAAAAGTGTTACTCCTTTCCTTCAGAATTTCACTGAGTGCTACAACATTACTTTGACATAGGCTGCCCAATAACTGTGTTGTTTTCTTACCATATATATAGGAAACTCCAACAAGCTCAAAGATGGCAATGATGACAAGAGAATAAGAAGCTGCATAAGTGTCCACAAGTTGTAACATATACATTCCACCCTAAAGAAAAAAGAAAATAAAGGGTAAAAGAGCCAGTACTTGTGACATATAGCTGGTGTCTCTCCATGTGTCACAACTCTAACTGGTGCTAAGGTAGGCAAAACGGACAGGAGCGGGACCCAGGACTGTCTATATGAAGTAAGCATCCAAACACTGACTGGACACAGGCTCATCCCACACTATTCATTCTTCCTTCCAAATGAAAGAATATCAAATCCAACCAGGAAAAAAAAAAAAAAAGCAGAGGGTACACCTGAGTCTGGTAGTTACCACAATCTGGGAAGACACTGGTTTCAGTCCTTTCAGGTCAAGGACTGAACTGAGACCAGACCTTGCACCAGCAGTGTCTCTAAGCACTTAATACTATACCAAGAGCAAAATCGCTATTGAAACCAGAAATACTGTTACAGTGAGCCCAGCTCATCTCCTTGGAAAGGATTTCATGTCATATCTTCAGGGCAGAGGTTAAGCAGCATAATTCAAGGGAAGGAAGGCCTGAATCTATCCTAGGCTTTGTAATAGCAAAGCTGGGCTGGTAGGTGATGAGAGGAGGGGTAAAAAAGGAAGAAAATAGTTGTGCATCTCCTTTTGAAATTTCTGGGAGTTTATATAAGGATTGAGGAATTAGTGAACAAAAGATACTGTAAACTATCAATGGTAGATGAGAAGTTCATTATTAACCCCACAGTTTGCCAAAACTACTGGTATATACCTAACGGGGTAGGGGGGAGGACGTCGAAACTGATGTGCACCTTTATATGATGTTAAAAAGTCCTTTTGAAAAACAGATACCTAATTTACATGATTATTTTGGAGATGTTCGGCTAAGAATAAATTCTGAAAGTCTGATTCTCAGAAAGAGGACAGCAAAGTCTTTTCAATAGGTCTCGGTCAGAGAATCCGTTAAACAAAAAGATTAATAAGGCTTTCAGACTCACCCGGTGTCTGCACTCGCGGCTGAATTCAGCTTAATCTTTTGCAACTTGCACAGGAGGAGAACGGCCACAAGGGGGGGGCTGGGGACAGACAAAATTATGCTCAAAGACAAAATTATTACCTGAGTGATCATAGGAAATCCCATGATGAAAAAGGAGACGCAGCACCCAAGAGTGAACAGTGCCTTGTGCGTACGTAAGTATTTGGGGAACTCATCGGAAACGGAGGTGACTATCGTCTCGATAGTGGCAAACTGAAGGACAAAACAAAAGAAGTCATTTCGGCACTTGTCACCTAAACAAAGTGTTCCAGATTGATATATTGTAATGTTAAACAGAGTATTTTTGCATCCCAGGTGTTAAACGCCCATATGTCAACACCAAAGCTTCACCCAAACGATTTCAGCACTGATGGCCCTACTTCATTCCTCTAAAGTAAAGCAAAAATTCCTCTAAAGTAAAGTAAAGCAAACTGACCACATGGAAAATAATGAGTAACTGTGTGGTCCTCTAAATAAATAATCGGGGAAAGCAAGAGGAAAGGAATGAGAAACAAAAGCAGTTTACCATAGTGTCCAATCCAAGTGTCAGAAGCATCAAAAAGAATATTATAGCCCAGAAGGGAGAGAGGGGAAGCCTCGTTAAGGCTTCTGGGTAAACCACGAAAGCAATCCCAGGACCTAGAAAAGAATAAAATAAAGGCTGTGATACCGTGCATGGCATTAACATTATGTCTGCTCTTGTCCATTCAATCCACAAAGAGTCGTGTTTCAAAGTCTAATTCAATATGACCTCACTTGATAAAAGTAAAAAAGATCCAATTCAGGTTTTGCTATTTACAGAAAGATTTAACCGCTGCAGAATTAAACCTTAACGTGAGTCATTTCTATTTGGACTCTAAGTTTCAAAACCCTTGTACACTCCTCCTTCCAAGCTGCAGAATACACATTGAACCAGCATGCTAATATACTGATCCAACAGGGAAAATAACTTAATCATGTACTGCAGCTGTTTCTTTGCTACTCTATGATCAAATTCCTGCCACCTTCTCTGCCAATTAGCAGCCCAGCCTTAGATCAACATCATGACCATCCACCCCTCAGTGGATGAAAAGAAAATATTCTTCTTTACCTCATGCATGCACAGTCAAATAAGCAGGAGAAAATGTGACACATGCCCAGACCTGATACCAAACACAAGGTAAAAACGACCATGAATCTAAAATATCCACAAGACATTCTGAAATAATACATAATAGAAAAGAAAATACAGATATGAGGTCTTCTGAAGCCTTAACCAGAAGTTTTCCCTTTTCTGTTGGTTTGATATCTTGGGCTATCATTTTTATTGACTCTAAAGAAAAAATATTGTCAAGTATGCTTAGATTTGCCTGGGAGAAAAGGCTGCAGGAATGTGGTGCAGCATTACATTTGATGGCATGTCTTCTCTACTTTCCCAAGCTAAAGGAGTGTCCACTTCAAATACTCTGAAGGGTGTTTCCTGTCAGCAAGATAAAAATTAGAGCCAAATAATGCCAATTCCATGAGAATGGCATGAATTCCATGAGGAGGGGCTTCAAACTCACTCTGTCCTAGCCATTTCTAGAGAATATCAAGAGAGAGGAGAGGAGAGGAGAGGAGAGGAGAGGAGAGGAGAGGAGAGGAGAGGAGAGGAGAGGAGAGGAGAGGAGAGGAGAGGAGAGGAGAGGAGAGGAGAGGAGAGGAGAGGAGAGGAGAGGAGAGGAGAGGAGAGGAGAGGAGAGGAGAGGAGAGGAGAGGAGAGGAGAGGAGAGGAGAGGAGAGGAGAGGAGATCCCTTCCCATTTCCATTAACAATTTAATTCAAGGGCTTGAAAACTTTGAAGGGAGATCATATTTCATCACCATTTTGACTGTTCTCTCCTTCACTGCAAAAAGAAATACAAATTTGGAATTAAACAAGTAAAGCAGGGAGCAAGGCTGGTTCTTCTCCCCACTGGCTGAGCCTACTTTTTCATTCTGTTAATTCCATGTGCCTACTCAGTCTGCAGTTATCCCTAATCTTCACTGTCTTCCTACTGTACAGTTATCTGTTATGTGACTAGATTTTGTTTCCCCTTCTCATATAGCACAGTGAGATCACAGGGAGATGAACCAGCTAAACCAAGCGTTTCCTCCACCATCCCTGATGTCTCTCCAACCTCCCTCTGTCTATGCCTTCAGAGCTTCTGTTGCAGCTTCATTTGAATGCAGCTTCTCTGAGTAGGATTTTAATCTAACTCCTTACAATAGTTCCTGTAACCACAATGTGGTCCAGATTCTGGACTCGGGATTTTTGTTTGTTATTTTGATTCAGAGTGGAAGCAAACTAGAAAGATTAATGGAAGTATAACTCCTACAACATCTGGCCTCATGCAGAGTTTTGCAAACATAATGGTCTACTCCAGTCAGAAAATGGGCACACCAATGAATTTTTTCTGTTCCTATTTAACTGATTGGCAAAACAAAAAGAAGGGAATGAGGCACTAAAGACTGAATTGATATTACATTAGCTTGCAAGTGTAGTATACCCTACTGCTTGCTATCAAGAAAGTTTGCAAGCTGATCATCCTATGAAATTCTCAGATACTCCAGCTGAATCTACAGGCTGGTTAGCAGCCCATCCCACCTCGGGTCAACTGGTGCAAGCTTCAGACTCCCTGCGACTGGACTGCAGCTCACAAGCTTCCCCTAGCATCTGGGCTGACATGTGCAAGGACAGAACAGCAGGTATCTTAGGTACACTTGTGTCACTGAATACATCCAATGCAACAAACGTGTCAAAAACAATCTTTGATGCCTTCACATGAATGCATCTCACATACAGAAGCCACAAATATGCAATATTCACCTTTTGAACTCTTCAGTGCTTCTCACATTCAGAGCCTCTCCGTGCTCTGTGCCACTGTGGCTTTGGGGGGAATGGCATTGGGAACCATCCCCAAGGCTCATGGAGAAACTATTAATCACTTTTCTTCAGTGCAAGGAAATAGCTATCTATGCCAAAGGCTAATACAATAACACTTAACATGCTGACATGCTCACAGAAACAGCTCTGGTGAGGGGACTGTAAACACACGTACAAGTTAGTACAGTTATTACAAATTTGTCTTTTTAATAGCATTCAAAATGATCTTAAAGTTCTGGGGTTGGTTGTCTTAGGGCTAAAGTGCTGCACACTGCACAGGACATGTAGGATTAGACCCAGGAAACAATTACCCTTCTATAATCCCAGCACATTTTTACAGCTCTTTCAGTTTCTCTGAATCTTACCCCAAATGCATCTCCTTTTCTACCCCGTACAACTTCACACCAAATCATACGCAATAGCACCAATTCTTCACTCTTCTCACTCACATTCAGCTCAGACAATTAAGATCTTTCAGATCTCCATTTGTAATCATCTCACTTCACTAAATGAGATCTTCTAAACCATCCTTTGGATATTATTTTACTTCCCCATGGAGGCAGCTCCTTGCTTCTCACAGTTCAGAAGCTCAATACTCCTCTATCACAGTAATTTCTTCCACCTCACACACTGTGAAGCCCTCCATCCCCTCATCCTAGATTTCCACCATCAGGGACAACTTTTACCTTGGAGGACTGGACAAGGCAATAGAAACAAATGGGAAAGACAATTGTCATTTAGAATGTATGAAGGAGGCATCTTCTGCCTCCCAGGCCTGCCCAGGGATGTGTTGGAGTCATTGTGCCTGGAAGTGTTTAAGAGACAGTTGGATGTTTCACTAAGGGAAATGGTATAGTGGTTGATAGAGCTGGGACAAATTCTGGACTTAAATGTCTCTCCAAGCTGAAACAATTCTATGATTCTGTCTCATCCCACTCCCATCAGTCATTTACATAAAGATCTGAAATGAATCTCAGCTTGTTTCTTTCTCTCACTGTCCTGGTTTTGGCTAGGATAGAGTTAACTTTGATGAGGAAGTAGGAAGGGGCACAGCATGGGCAGCTGACCTGGGCTGGCCAACAGGTATTCGATACCATACTGACATCATGCCCAGTACCTAGAAGCAGGGAGCTAGTCGGGGGCGGGGCTTCGGGAGCACAGGCGGGGCTGCCGGTGGGAAGGGGTCGCGTCGGGTCCCGGGTGGTGAGCAGCCGCGGTACGCGCCATTCCTTTTGTATATTCCCCTCGTGTACTGTTAAAACTGTTCCTTTTTCCCCCTGAACCTGTTCATTCTTATTGTTGTTCTATTAAACCGCTCTTATTTCAACCTACGCGGGTTTTTCCCCTTTTTCTCTGGTTCCCCGTCCCGCTCCACCGGGAGGGGAGGAGTGAGCGAGCACCCTCGTGGCTCTTTGTTCCCGGCTGGGCAAAACCACGACACTCACCAAACAAGTGGTAAGGAGGCTTCAAGTAATATATTGACTTCTTAGCTTACCTTCTCCCATACAGAAATGCCTAGAAGTGGTATTCTAATTCCCTCCAGTTTGAAGCCATTATTCTCACCTCCAATGTCAGTGCCCTCATTAATAATAGAGCTGAAGGTGCCACCAGCTGTCTAAGTAATGAAACAGCCGCATATCCCACCTTGGTCTGCCACAGCTTCGATATTCACTTTGAGCTCATTTGCCATGAAGCCAATAACTGAGAAGATGACAAAGCCTGCAAATATACTTGTGGCACTGTTGGTACATGTGACTATCAATGTGTCCCTGAAAAGGAAAAAACAAGAAGCCACATCACTCTGTTGCAATACACGCATGGGAAGGCTTTGTACACGTCCCAGGAGTCCCTCTCATCAGCACACACATCCTGTGGGAACGCTGATGAAGGTACACTTTTGCATTTAGCAGGTATATTTGATGCTGATCAGAGATGATCAGAAGTTACCATCAAGAATCATCTGTGCAAGTTTCCATCACCCACATGCTATATAGAAAGCCACAGGCCAAGCAGAAGGATGAACATCTCTGCTCTTGGCATCTCTCAAGAGAGTAGCGACAATGACATGATGTCTAACACAATGTTTTACTCTTTGCCTGCACTGGATATCTACCCACTGTATTACATATGGACTAGTCACCATTGTCCACATAAGATAATGTTTGTTCTTTATCATAGAATCATAGAATTATTGTAGTTATACACAAAGTCTCAGGGTTAAGCTTTCTGTACCTTGCAGCATTCACTTAAACAGCTGCCTTTCTGAAGAAGATTCCTTAGTACAATTTTCTACTGTTGTTACTGCTGAGGGAATCTAAAGAAATCCATACTTGAATGATCTCCATCCTTAATTATCACATTCTTGATAGATTTTTACTTTTTTCTTCTAAGTATGTGTATCCAGAAGAGTTTCTCCTTAAACTGCTCTGACTTAGGAACAAATAAGTCAGTCATTTTAAAGGTGTGTTGTTTTGTTGTTGTTGGTTGGTTTTTTTTGTGAAGTGAATTTGTGTAAATTTACTGCCATCATAGATTATTTAATGATGTCTAAAATGAATATGTAACTCAAAACTACAGTTTTATCTTCAGTATGAGAATACAATGAATATAAAAACTGAAGGATAAAATGGTCATGCTCCATTTCACTATTCGTGATGTTTTGTGTAATTAAAAAGATTAGAAGTAACTAAGCTTTTCTAATTATTTCTGCTTCAGTCTCCCATATTCCCCTCTAAAACAGGTAAAGCCTGTATTTAGAATTAGACCTGTAATTTTTTTTTAGACTTCATTACCATGTATTTAATTCAAAATTTTCAGTAACATGTTCCAAATTCCACAAAGCATTGCCAAATTAATGCAGAAGGATAACATGATGCTTTCCCTATTTTTTGCTCTAATATGTATTCATTCATCAATAAAGAAATCAAAGCCCAAGGCAAGCATTGTCAAAAATAAGACCTAAAGGATTACTGGGTGGGAGTTACTGAAAGCACAACATTTCCTTATTCATCCATGTTTTAGGATAATGATATTAAATTATTTGTAAACATTAGTAGGAAATGGGTTTGAAATTCCTTTTTAGAATCCTGATCCAACTTTCTTTCTAAAGGTAAATATTTTGTATGCAGTACTTAGAAATTATAGGATATGGGAGTTTGAATCCCAGGAGTGTGGACTTAAACATCTTGATTCAAGGAAGTTTTTAAGCATGCCCCTGTGCATGCTGTTGGCTGTCCTGAATCAGCATCTCTGTCATTGCAGGAGTCAGTAAAGGTTTGCTTCAATAGAAACAACATTGACTTTAAAGACAAAAAATATAGCAGTGAGGCATTATACTAATGCCATTTACTTTTGGTTTTTTCCCATCTGCAGACTTTTATCTGACATGCCTTTTGATAGAAGACTTTACTGTGCCACCAGAACAATTACTTTTTCCTTGTAAAAATAACTTCCAGTAATTTCTAATAATAGTGATTTTTCAATTTCACAACTTGAAATAACTTTATATATGTAAAACCAGGTTGAGAGTAATTGATAAAAATAATAACATCTAGGAGAAAGAAGAAATATACATCTAGAAATTGTACATTGAACTCCTGCACGTCTCACAAGGGCAAACAAGCTCGTTCTGGACACAGGCTGCTCTTCAGCAGAGGCTGCCAGCTGGCAGGGTTTCATACCAGTGCTCACAGCTGCTGACAGCTTCCCAGATTGCCTTTCAACCTAAAACTGCTGATTCTGAAAATGAAGAGCCAATAGGGACTATAATAAGCCTAAGGCTAGTCTCGAGACTAGTATGTTAGGAACTGGGGAGAAGATATAATACACAAACAACAACAAAAAAAATTAAAGAAACAAAGCAAACAAATAAAAGACCCACACAAACAACCTCTTCCCCCTTCCCTCCAAAAAAAAAAAAAGAAAGAGGAAAAGGAAGAGGAAAAAGAAGAGGAAAAAGAAGAAGAAAAAGAAGAAGAAAAAGAAGAAGAAAAAGAAGAGGAGAAAGAAGAGGAGAAAGAAGAAGAGAAAGAAGAAGAGAAAGAAGAAGAGAAAGAAGAAGAGAAAGAAGAGGGTCCTTCAAACCAGATTTCTGCAAGTTGAAAGATGGCTGTTTTTAGACAAGACTCATTTAATAAGACTGATGGATTTCACTCTCACATACCTGTAGCAATTATTATGGAATTTGTTGTAAGATGAGAGAGTAATTAGACCTCCCCATGCTGCAGATAAGGAGAAGAAAATCTGAGTAGCAGCATCCTTCCAAACCTAAGTAAGATGGAATGGAGAGAAAATAGCATCAGCTTCAGGAAAGTGTTAGAAAGAACAAAAACACTGTTAAATGTTATTATCAGGACATTAGGCCCTAACTAGTTTAAATAAAGTCTGGTACAGTAGATGTCAACAGAATGTTTAAAGGCAAAATCCTTCCCCAAAATACATAGCCCCCGTTTGATGAGAAGTTCTGTTCTTGTTGAGCTCACATAACAGGACAATTTAACTTTCCCTGTACACAGAAGGCACAAATACTCCAACTGCATTACTTAATACATATCAGTTCAAATATAATCAGCAAAGGATATACAAATCAAGAGGAAAAATCTGCATCACATACAGATGGTTTATCTGCCAATGACCCAAAAGAATACTTCATCTTCTTGTTAAAAGTAAGAACATCTTTGTTGCTTGATGTGCTGCTTCTGAATGAGATAACATTAAATTAAGGTACATTTCTATCATTAGGTGTAGATCAAAGAGCAAGTCTGAGCTGTTCACACAGGAGGGCTCAGTTTCTTCTTATCAGAAGAAAAGATATTCTCAGCCAAGTCTCTCAAAAAAGGTTGTTCTGTAACAAAGGTCTTCAAAGACTTAAATGCACCTAGATAAAACATTTCTAAGTTGCCTGGAATTTCAAAGGAGCTGATCTTGATTATCACTTGCAAAATGTTTTAAACATGGGTATTTCTATTTACAAGCTTTACCACAAAGTCTAGTTTTCCATCCAAGCCCACAGTGCAGAAACAGAGATACAGGTCCATGCACGGGTAGGACTTCCTGCACCCACACTAACCAGTTTGAAGATGTTACTTAAAAGCTACTTTAGAAGTTACCAGCCAGCAAGCACACAATCCTTCATCTAATTGAATGTAATATATATCTAGTAATTCATGTTATACTGCAAAGAAAGTTGAAACCAATCTGAAAATTATCAAACATCCAGGATCATACAGATATTTAGTGTATTCAGACAGCCCCAAGTTGCAAAAGGCAGTTCTCACCTGATTTATTGTACAAGGTGGGATCCTAAATGCTGATGTTTAATGCAAAATTAATTTATGTATTGTTTGCAAAACACTTAAGGCTCCCATCACCAAAAGATCAAAACACTCATTATTTGCAGGGATGTTAAGGATATTAAGATCTGCATAATTCATCCAGGAAAACTTTTTCAGCTTTAATTATCAATCTATCAGTGTGATATCACATCATTTTCAATAGAAGGGGAAAAAAAAACCCCTTGAAGTAAAACAAAATAACAAACAGTCAATTTTCTGAGGTGTTCCTAAAAATCCATCTTAAATTTCTAGGGAGAAGAGTCTGAGTTGTAACTCAGCTCAGGCTACAGTAGAGTCTCCAGACTCCTGCTTCAGACAGACACTTCAGACAGACACAGGCACTCATATGCCATATCAGACAACTATACAATCCATAGGTTGATTTAAGCCTACACAGACACAAATCCATGGGTATTTTTGGAAAATATTGGACTGGCTTCATCGACAACAAGTGGAGCTGAAGCTCCCCCTCACACATTCAATGCTTGGCAAAGCACAGTGCCAAGACCCATAACTCTATCCTCCCCTATGCAGCATGCAGTCTTGTTCCTTACAGCACAGGTGAGATTAAGGATTGCAGCTGCATATGTCAATATACATTATATTGGGGTATTAGATTAGGGTGTAGCATTTGCATTTGTTTAATCTAGTGGCTCAGACACATTATTCAGAACAACCTTTGCTCCATGAGTAAAATACACCTATTCAAAGCATTTCTCAAGAAAGGCAGGTAAGGTTACATTACCTATTCAAAGCTTCAAGTGCTTGTCCAAGGCAGCACCCAACAGACACCAGCATATGAAAATCTATACTTCTTTTTTAAATCCCTCTATTCCAAATGCACCTACTCAGATTCAGGTGAAATATTATATGTGAAGTAACACACCTGCAATAATATACATGAAAAATGCTATGTGCAAGCAAATAACAAGCATCCATCGCAACATCACTCCACAAAAGGTGAAGAACAGGTTTCCACAGATGACAATGCTGCCTCTGCACATAGAAAATGATTGCAACAAACACTGAGAAATCTGTATGACTTATTCACCCTGACTGTGGTATAAGAGCTATAATAAACCTACCATAGCATCAATTAGCTTCTCCCACTTCGGTGTGATGAAGTACCAGATTCCAGCTCCAGCTCCAGGTAGAGTTACTCCTCTTATAAGAAGGATGATAAGAACTACATAGGGGAATGTAGCTGTAAAGTACACCACCTGGACAGACCAAAAAAAATGTATTGAAAGAGCTTATTTGGATCTAGAAGAAAAGAAGGGAAGAAAATAAAGTACTACACTATTGTCTGAAGAAAGAAACTCCTCAGGTACAGAGTAAACTAACACAGTTGAATGGAAATGAAATGAGAGATGCCACTCTCTAACACTAATGCTTCATTTTTTTCTATGGATTCTTCCACATTAATGAAGTCTGAAGAATATTTCTTAATGTTTATACCTCTTAATAATTACATCTCACCATGACATTATTTATGGTCCCATTGCAAGGGGGGAAAAAAGGCAGTAGAATGATCCAAATAGACCTAATCATCATGATGTCTAAATGCACAACAGAGGTTGTGTGGTTAATGTCTTCATAATTATCTAGTGGAGATCAGAGCTCTCTCTGTGGCCAAATAAAATGGCTAGACTATGGACAGTTAAGCTGCACACTCTACCCAAGAGCATTTCAAATCCTTTTCATATTAACCTCTGAAACTTACAGGGACCAGAATCCTCTGAGCTGAAGTGACTTCTAAACTGCTTTCCTGACTTTCTCTTTGCTATTTTAATAAGCTGCCCTGATGAATTTTTGTGCATTGTGTACGCTGAACTCCTCTACACATAAAAACAGGTTTTCTGTCCCTGACACCAAGGAGTCAATATTTCTCTTGACCACTAAAACTCACTGAAATAAATATCTATTGCACACCCATACCCAAGTTGTTCTCCTGCACATCATGTGTTTTTGGCTCTGGCCTTTTGTGAAACAGTTTTTCCTATCACAAGAAGTGATGAGAAAACTCAATTTTCTCCTGCCCCTCTGAGTCTCTAGATTTTGTGCTAAATCCCAAGTAACCTCTAACAGATGGTGTCAGCTTCTAGCTGCAAAGGGATGGCTTGGAACCAGAAACCCTGTGCCCAGATCTAGGTAATTCATAGCTACCACTGCATATCCACTATCTTTATCCTAGAAAATATTTACTTATTTTGCTCCACTTTTTTTTATCTTTTCAGCCTACCCTTTGTAAATAAGCTGCTTTAATACTCTGTCATCATCTAGCATTTTAACCTGCAATGCTAATCACAGTGGTATTGATGGAAAAGACTCAGATATTTCATTCCTGCAAAAAAAAAAAAAAGCTACCCAAACCACTGCTGCTGTTTGCATTTCTCTGCTCAGACAGATGCCTGGCCAGTCCATATGTCTGGACTTCCACACTAATGAGAGAACATGCAACAACCTTTACATGGCAGAAAGCTGCAAATTTGAGGGACAGGGCAGGAGGACATTTGACATGTCAGAGAAACAGAACAAGGAGATGGGTTAGTGCAATGAGATTTAGAAAGACAAGAGGATACACACTGGCCCTTCTGACACTCATCAGAGACCAATTTAAGTTTAGTTCCAATTTTAAAATATGTTACTTAAGATCTTAATTTACATCACCATTTCCCTGACAACAGTGAAATGTGAGGTGAAAGCAGTTTAATGTACACTGGTAGACAGAAGAGGGAAGGCTGCTGCAGACACCTTTTTTTTTGCCATCTGAGTGCTGGGTGCATCTCAAGGGTCATTTTAAACTCACTAAAAATTAGGGAACAAATACCAACCAAAATATGAAAAAAGAATAATTTTGGTTCAGACCAAAACACCCAGAAAGGAAGAAGACATTTTGTTAACACTTAGCCATTTACTGAAAGAATTTTCATTAACATATAGCCTTAAAGAAAAGTGTGATTCCTTTAAAGCTGCATGCTGCTTTCTTGCAAGTGGATGATCACAAATATTTTTCTTACTTTTCCTGATGACTTGATTCCTTTAGCAAGGGAGGCATATACAATCACCCAAGCTAGGAAAAGAGATAGTGCCAAGGGCCATCTAATCTCACCAGGATATTCAATCCCTGCTGAAATCTTCAATACAAAGTACCTATTATTAAAAAAAAAAACAAGGAATGTAAACAACAAAAATCATGAAAGGGAAAAAAATTAATTACTAACTGCAGGCAGGGATTCAATGCAAATTCATCCAGTACTTTGTTTTGCTTCAGCCTTCTCAGTGGTTTCTCTAGATGGTTCCAGTGATTCTCACCATGTATTATTTTATTTATCTGCATTGCAGTGGTAGATAAAAATGTCAGGCATGGGCCAACCCCCCAGCTGTGCTAAGCACCATAGGAACAGAACACAAATAACCCAGCCTCGGAATTTTAGCTTTCATCATTCCTACCCATAACAAATGGGTGTCATTTGCTTATTGTTACTTTTCCAGTCTTCCAAACAGAGATTTGTTGTCTGTTACAATGGATTTTAGAGAAAGATGACACAATGTCTCCAAACAAAGAAAGATCGTACTTGAAGTATTCTTCACTTCCACTGACAAAGGTTTTGTTTCCCTCACTGGTGAAGTTAACCATAGTCAAGTTTGGATAGGCACTCATGCAGAAAGTAGAGTTCTTGATTTGTAATTTTGGGTGGTCACCAATAATGCAGGAATCTGGGAACAAAAAGGGGAAAGGGGGAAAAAAAGATAACTTATCTAGATTGATGGGGTGTATTTCAGATTGAGTATAAAATGACAACAAAAAGCATCAGACCACACACATCCATCACTTGAGCTTTTGTTCTGTGTTGGATTTCTGGAACACCTTGCTTACAGAAGCTATAAGGGTCTTATAATAACTCATGATTTCCCCCCATTTATCCCAAACATCTGAGGTATAAAAGAGCCCTAGGAAGTAAAAGAACTTCTGCCTGCCCCGGCAAGGGCTTACCTCACCCCCTTATTTTCTCAGGGTGACCAGCCCTAGGGCAGCCTCTAGGGCAGGTGGGGGAGGACCTGCACCCCACTGCCAGCGGCTCTTCCAGGATGGTGTTTGCTGGGTTTACTTTTGCCATTTTCATTTCGGGCTTTTTACAAAAATAGGTCTCTTTTGTTGTTGTTGTTAGCCATAAGCCTCGCTGAAGCCCAAGAAATTGTCTTCAACAGAAAGCAGAGGCTGCCTGCTATAACGTTGTATTCCATGCTTCACACACACACAAGCACACAGAGGGTTTTTCTTTAGCATTATAGTTGAAAAATACCATTTGTCCTTGAACAGGAAAATTCTAAATAAAGGAGGGGAGGGAAGGGGAAGTGCTCATATGATGCAGATAACTTCCAAGTGACTTGGAAAGGAAAAGATCCTCCGTACTGGGAATCCGTCCCCGGCCACAGGCACCCGCAGCCTCCGCTGGCATCTCCCAGGGGCGCAGCTGAGCCAGAGAAAGCTCTGGAAACCCATCAGGACCACCAACGGGAAAAAATAAAAGCCTATCCTAAACTTACCTAGCAAAAGTTTGTTTTTATCTTTACAGTCTGGCGTGTTCCACGGGTTGTTACAGGAAGCCCAAGGTAGCACAGGTACAAAGGACGCAAAAAGGTAGAAAAGTGTGTAGCAGAGAATAATATTGTAATATATGGCTATTAGAACCGAGATGATCAGCATGGCAATGCCGCAGCCTGGGAGAAAAGAGAGGGAGAGAGGAGAACGACGCGATTAACCGCAGAACAGAGCAGTCGGTCCCGGGGTCTGCACGGCAGCAGCAGCTTCGGCGGGAGCAGTCTCAGAGCGCATCCCCCCAGGCAGGGCTGCTCACGCAGCCACCGCGCAACTTGCGGGCAAACGCTGTGGAGAGAGGAGCGGGAGAGCCCGCGGCATGCGGCTGCTGAGCGGGGACGCAGGGAGGCGGCGGTGCTAAAGCCATGCGGGAGGGGGGGATGCAGGTCATGCTCCCCCAAACCGGGCCGGCTCCGGCTCCTCTCACCTTGCAAGGCGGGGATGGCTTTCCAGACCGACACGGGCCCCTGACTAGCAAATTGCCCCAGGGAGACTTCCAGGAAGAAAATGGGGATCCCGGCTAGAGCCAACATCATCAAATAGGGGATGAGAAACGCACCTTGGAGGGGGAGGAGGGGGAGAAAAGAGAGAACAACCTGGATCAGCGCGCACGGGTGGGCTGTCTGTGGAAGGCGGGCTCGCCTCCCTCCGCGGCCCTGCGCGGAGACCCGCGCCCACCCAGCACCCTCCGTGGCCGCTGCGGGCTGGGAACGGGCTCGATTCTGCCCGTGAGCCTGAGGACGGCTTAGTCAAGACCTGCAGCTATTTAGCGTTATTTGTTACCGATTCTCCGGCCCCAACGGGGAGGCAGCAGCTTTCTGCATCTTCAGCATTTGCTACGTATTCTGTTAAATGAGTATTTTAACAGCTCACACTTAAAAGTTCTCCCATGTAAAAATAAAAACTAACGTTAGAACCTCACTTTAAAAAAAAATAAATAAAAGATTGATTTGGGTTTCAAATCGCTACTTGTCTCACATAAAATACTCTTCCAGCCCCTAACACAACTGTTTCCGATGCTCTCAGCACCACCGTGCCCTGCTGACAGCCTTTCGCAAAGAGATTTGCAGCCGCGGTAGGTTGAACACAGTAACACCCACCGAGGCTCGGGTTAAACGAGAGCCTCGGGTTAAACGAGAGCCTCTGGCAAGAGAACCTGCGCAAATCAACTTTTTCTTCCCCTTGTAAACGGCACAACGCCTGTGCCAACTTTCCTTCTCAGTTCTGCTGAGCAGCCTTCGCTCTATTTCAAACGATCATTTTCCAAACAGATCATTGAGAGATTTAAAAGAAATTCCTCAAACTGCACGAAACAATGTGACGTCCGACTCAGCTTCAAATGTCCTGGTGTGACTTTACAGACTCCCAAAACCCTTTGAGTATCCCTCTCCCACCACCGCGTCCCCCGCCCCACCGCTGCAGGGGTCACACCGATTGAGTTTAAGTCGGATGAAAGAGGGCGGGGGGGAGAGGGGGTCGTAGCCCCTTTCTCTGTGCTCGGGAGTGATCATCCCGGCTCTTCGTTTTCCTCCCTCTCCGGACAGTACCAATTGCAGATGTTTTTAAGGAAAACCCTAACTTTTAACGAAATCTTGCAGGAGCTTTCCGACTTTCAGAGCAGACCATCAGGAAGAGCCAGCAGGGGCTCTCACTAGGTCACTGATGGTTTGAGGGTGCTCCTGGACTGGGGCTTGCTGCCCAGCTTTGCCAGGTCCTCGTTTCGCTCGTGTTTCTCCCGACCAAAACAAAAAAAAAGGCAGGGATGGGGTCTGCCCTGTACGTACTGCAGGTAGAGAGACAGGAAAAAGCCATCCTACCTCCCCCATTCTTAAAGGCCAGGTACGGGAACCTCCAGACATTGCCCAGCCCCACTGCATAACCCACCATGGAGAGGATGAAATCCAGCTTGCTAGACCAGTTCCCTCGGGCTTTATTTTCATCCCCTACATCGTCTTCCTAAAACAGGGGAAAGGAGAGGGGGGAACAAAAACAAACAAATAAACAAAAAAAGAGAAGATATATCGGAAAACAGCCACCCTTGCAAACAAAAACCTAGGTGCTACGGCTGCTGGGTTCACAGGAGGAGCAGGCGGGGGAGCACAGGTGGACCCTCTATCATCCTGTAGCTCCCTCCCGCCGCTGCCCGGGGTCTCTTCTTCCAGGGAAATCGGGAGAGGGGCTTTAAACCTTGGCCCTCTCTCAGGCTTCTCTGGAGGGAGGGGACGCGGTGACTGCAGCACTGGGGGGGAGAGGCTGTAGGGGATCAGTCCCTACTACCCGGACACCCCCGCTCCGCTTGCTCCTCCGGGGGCAGAATGCGCAGGGCTTGGCTAGACGGCTCCCTTCGCAGAGACCTCCGGCCACCGCAATGCGCATCTCTCGGAATCTGCCCAGGGCAGCGGGAACGTCGCCTGGCTCCTGATTCCCCGGAGCACCGGAGGCCTCATCACCCCATCGCCCTCTCAGGGAACTGCTCTTGGGCCAATAAGGCAAAGCCCGCAGAGACCCAGCCCTTGACCCCCACAGCACACAGCAATGAAGTAAAAAAAACCACCCCGCTTTTAGAGAATGAACTCGCCTTCCTCCCCTCCTTTCAGGGTAAACTCAGATATGTGGGAGGGCAGAAGGGAGTGGGGGTGGTGGGACAGTATCTTCCAGGCCTCACATTCCGCCAAACAGAACCCCCCCACAGGGCGCAGAGCCAGGCTTTGGGAGCATTTGGCATCTTGTGGAGTCGGGTTGATTTATTTCGGCTTGTTTTCAGTTACAGGCTGAAAGGCATTCAGCCACTAGGATCCTGAGCAGCCGGTCGATGCTGAGGAGGGGAAGAGCAGGGCATCCTTCCGCATCTGCTGCAGGGGCATGAGCTGGCCTCATGCAGGGAGGCGTAAAGGGTGTACGCACACGCTACCGCAGCGCGGAAACGAGCCGTCCCGAAGGGCACGGCTGAGTGAACACATTGGAACGAGCCGGGAACTACTGACAGTGGCTTATACCCACATCACATGATTAGTAGTCGTCAGCAGTACGGCACTGTATCTGAGACCCTCTCTTCCTCCTTTCTCCATGTCCTCCCCGGGGCACAGCTCCATCCTCGACTGACTTGCACCTGACTTTAGAGCTTCAGCCCCAAATCGGTGCTGAGTAGCACCCACGAGCTGAAGGAAGGAGAAACAAACCCTATAAAGAGCAACTTACCCCCTCCACTCTGCCAGGAAGAACAGAAGTGTTGCCATCTGTGCCCAGTACCACTGTACTTTGGCTCAAGGTCACCCAGGCGCCTTTGGCGTTGTTTTGCTCCAGCGTGCTCTTACCAAGGGCTAGATTAGCGTCCCCGTCGGTGCTTTGCAAAGCGGGAATTTTGCAGTGAGGGACAGCAGCTTGCCCGGCGACCCCTGCCCCGGGAGTGTGCTTATAAGGAAAGGTTTCCACAGATTCTCTCTGGAGAATAGAGTTGGCTTGCACCGGGGTGCTGCTGAGCTTGCAGATGCCGACTTTGGTCCTCTCGAAATCATTTGTTTTCGCTTCTTCAGAGAGAAGTGTTTTGTTGTCGTTAGAGAATGAGCGGGGAAGCCTGGCCATGGCGGCAGGGGCTGGTGATGGGGCATTCTGCGGCTCATTTTCGGGGCTGTTTCTTACAACTCCCGCACCTTCGCTGGGTCCAGGAGCAACGGTTTCAGGACTATTCACAACCTGCTTGCTCATATCCCTTTGAGTGGCGTAATCCTAAAATGACAACGTCACATACTTTACAAAAAGGAGGGGAAAAAAAGTTGGGACTGCAGAAATGCTACGAATTGCACTTTTTCGTGCACAAATCTCGTGTGCTAGAATATCTGGATACAAAAGTGTTGCAGAATTTCTAGGTGTCCCGGATCGATGGCGGGGAGAACAGTAAAGTACACAGAACCCTCAAAACAAACAAACAAAACCACGCCAGCGTCTGCAAAACTCTAATTCGTGCTTAAATAAGTGTTGCTACAGCACTGTGCCGCCAAACCTCGTTAGATTTCACATCACGACTGTAGGAAGCTCTCTTCCCTATCACCAGTGTAGAAAGATTCTTTAATTTTACGCCCCATTTCCTTTCTGTCATTCAACAACACACATCGGCTTCTTCTCTTTCTTTTTGTTTTGATATTTATAGGCAATAGACAAGCTGCCCTGTAGGCAGCCTGAGATTTTAGAAAATAAGCCAAATAGTGCTCGTGAGCATTTCTGAGCTGTCTGCCACTCTTCAAAATCTGACAGTGAGACAGTGAAAAGCAAAAATAACCACACTAGATGAGCGGAATTAGATAACAGGTAGTTTTTCCTGTATTCTTCTCCCTCGCACACCTTTAAGGTAATTTTTATTAACATCTTCTGTTCATTGAACAGATTACTGATGACACTCCCATTCCCTGACTTTCCTGCCAGCTTAAAATTGTTATTTAAAATACACCTGATTTTCATGACTTACACAATCTGCAGGCAAAGCCTACCTTTTTCTGTCAGTTTAATATTATCTTTAAAAATACACTTTGTGGGGTTTTTTTTCCGAAGGATTCACAGAACTGCCCGTCACCGTTTCCGCGTCAAGTTTTCTCTTCGCTTTAATTCCACCTCCCAGCATCAGGGATAAGATCCGCAGGGACTCGATCACTATCGCACTGAACTTTAAGGGTGCCACCGTTTTTCCCTGAGCCTTCTTCCCCTGCAGTAGCCTTACCCGGTCCACCCGGGCTTCGGCGGACGGCACCGCTGGAAGCGCCTCAGCACCGCGGACAGCTCCCACCACACCGCCGCCAGAGCCCCCACTCCCTCCGGCACCGCTCCGAGGAAGACACCAACAGAGGGAAGCGACGCGAGAACCAAAGGTCCAAACCCAAATTTCACCACGAACCGTCCCCTCCGGCTCTTTTCAGTACCGAAACAAAGAAATAAAGCACTTACCATGTCTTAAATCGCCACAGATTGACTCGCTAGTGGTAAAAAGAGCGGTACAGGCAATTGACAAACTGGATTTTGCCCGGTCGAGAGCAAAGCTTTCTATAGTTCCTTGGGAAAGACTGGGTTTGCGTCAGTGCATAGCAAGGTGCCCTTGGTTTGACATTTTCTTGATAATAAGAGTTTGATAAATCATTACCCCTGCTTTCAGATTTTAAAGGGACAAGAAGCCGCCAGAGCGCCGGCTAGCTGTCACTCAGGCAGCAGTGGGCTTGCGTGTTCCCTGTGACTCATATGGGGGCTGACTACTAAACCAGAGCACGGAAGAACTTTCTTGTTGGTAATTAGGGGGGAGCATGTGAGAAACACGTACTACTGCACCCAAAACCGGAGAGAAATGGGGAGAAACCTTCCATTTCTATGTCCTCCTCCCTCCCTGCTGTTGTAATGCTTGGTTCATCTCCTCCCGCCCTCTCTCTTTTTTTTTTTTTTCACCTGCATTTCTGCAGTTCTGCAGGTTGATTCAGACTTTACAACAGCTTATATATAGAGAGCTATACATTATATACCTCTATGTAATTTATATATGTATTTCATATATATCCACATACCTACACACAGATAAGTTCAATGTGTATAAAATACACAAACCCATTTTAAATGTGTATTCCAAGTTCTCGTTACAACAGACACCACTATATCGTCAATTTTCACTGTGTCTCGTGGGGGGAAACCCGCAGACCTAATCAAATGAAAACGATACACACAATAAATCAATTTTCTCTTTCATCAAAACTATCTGAAGAACAGTAAAGTGGCAGCCAAGGTGACGGCAACTGCACTCAAGTTGTTGGTGTTCTTCCCACACTCATCAAAGAATTTGCGTTTTAGGACTGGGGGAGAACTCATTATCAGAAGTCAGATGTTAGCCCAGATCGTTTTGCAAAGAAGCAATTCACGCATAATCACCTCTCGTAAGCGCAGTTTGCTATTTGAGGGGCCTTCTCAATGATTTGTTGCGCACAAGGTAACTTCGTTCACACCGACAAAAATAAAAAGCGTACTGAGAAACGGGGATGCTCCCTAAGCAACCTTCCCGTTTGTTCCAGCGTCAGAGATGCTGTTCCTCCGCACCCACTCTGCTAGCGTCAGCTTCTTCAGAGGGTATTTTATGTTTTAACGTAAGCACTGTACAGTGTGCGCCCAGTCGGGGCAGGGGAGAGGGATAAACTCACACTCACCACACGCGATTTTTGGACGTCCTTGATTTTACAGGTTATTAACGACGAGTTTCAGTGAACACGGTAGCTCGCAAATTCGCAGTAGCCCAGACCATTCTGTAAAGCCTCTGGCTTCCCGGAACAGTCGGAATGGCCAGCAGCAGCCCCCATCCGAGCGTCGCTCGCTGCAGGCGGCCACCGCAGCGCCGGGCTGCGGCCCCGGGGGCAGGGGAAGCCGCGGGGGCTTCCCAGCTCCGCCACAGCTCAGCCCCGCACCTTACACCTCGTCACCGCAGAAGGAAGCAGAAAATGCACCTGCAAGAATTACTAAAAGCACCGCGAAAGCCAAGGAGGTTGGCGCTACCAAAGCAGAACACTGAAAATCGTTTTTCGCAGAAAAGATCACCCTGTCTCCCAACTGAAACCTGCTTTTGCCTTACAGCACAGCTTCAGAACGTGTTCATAGTACAGCTACCATTAACTAACTCTGCTTCGAACATATTCAAGCACGGAGGCTCACCTATAATATAGGTATAAAATTGTAATACACACATACAGGTATTTTTACACACACAATACGTGTAGATTAGTGTATGTTCCTCTCCAAATACATTCTTCTGACTCTGTTCTACTATGTAGCCTCCCCTGTTCTATTCAGAAACCGATGGGCACGCACAGAAGCCAGTTTTATTCGGGAGGGGGAGAAATCAGTGGGATTTTTTTGGCTATATTTCCATCTCAGCGTGTCCTCCAGGCGCAGAGCAATCTGCCCGGAGCCAGGGGACGGAGCAGGGTCGTCAGCTCACTTATGCTGCCCTTCGGGTTACACTAATGCCTCTAAAGACATGAGCTGAATTAAAAAAGACAAGATATCGGCCTCATAATTACTTTGGTTGCGAAGACATCCCCCACACACACCCCGAATGTCTTCTAGACTCACAGGGTTGCCTTGTTGTTGCCTTGTGTGAGGGGGTGTCCTTAAAAAAAACCTCAAACCTAAAATTGACAATTCTTCATCTTCTCTTCTACGAGATATTTTTGCTTTCTCCAGCAGCACTGAAACGTGAAATCGAAGTTTCACGCCTGGAAAAGAGGAATCGATCTCCTTCACTTTCAGAGAAAGCAAGAACACCCCTCTTTCCCTGCAGCCCAGGGAAAGGGGCTTTGGGCGAGATAAGGACCTGTGCCAGGGCAAGAGGAGAACTCATAGAGAAGTACTGCTCAGATTTCAAAACGTTTTCCCTGTTCTAAACACTGCTATCGCCGACTATCGCGACTATCAAGATGAGCTTCCCCCGAGTCGGGCCGGTCCTGCCCTTCTTTTCACACAGGGTTTCGGATGGAGACACCCGCCCTCGGCCGAGACTCCTGGAGTTATGGTTCCTTTCCAGAACAAAACAATTCCCTTCATCGTGGGGTACTTAACGCCCCAGTTATCTACCACTAAATTAAATTAAATCCCTTTTCTGAGCCCCTTCTTGGTTTTTCCACGACCTTTTCCCCCCAAACTCCTGTCCCGGAGGCGAATGACTCCTTCAGAGCCCCCATTACCTCCCTCAAGGATTAAAGCAAAGCACCTGCCTACAGCTCACACCAGACTCACACTACCCTCGCCTTCCCTCGCGAGAGGGACATCACCTACCCCCGACAAAAGGAGTCTCTGCCTGGAGAGGGCCCTACCTGCTCCCCAAAGCCGGGGCCATCGGTACAGCCCCCCGGGCCACTGGCACAGGCACTTGAAAGGAAGGTGGCTGCTCTTGAGGAGGAGGGATGGATGGACGTGGTCTTTGGGAGGGAGGAGGAAGGGGGAGACAAGGAAGAAAGATCCCCTCTCCTTTCCTGAATCAACCCCTCTCGATATCCTCCTGTGTGCGGGGATCCCCCCGCGGAGGCAGAGCTGCCTTCCGTGGAGAGAACGGCCAAGCGCCTCCGTCTTAATTACTTTGTCAAAGATGAAAAATAGCAATTGATTTTTTTTTCCTTCTCTTATTCTCTATCCTTCTTCTTCCCCTGCCCCCGCTTTGCAGATAAGCAAATGCGCAAATGAAGCGGGGAGGGGAGGGGAAGCTGGCACCGGTGGGTCAGGGCAGGGGGCGACTCAGGCTGTGCTGGAACTCGCTGGGCACACAGGACGGAGCCCGATGGCTCAGCGGGTACCTCCTCGCCCTCCCACGCCTCATACGACACACTTTCCTGCCTTTACACCGCATTCGTGCCGTGCATCAGCGAAAATAAACCAAACCAAGTCACGACAGGAGCAAGTGATGACATCTCTCCCCAAACACCCTCAAAGACACCCACGCAAGCTCCCAGATCGGCACTAAAACCCCTCGTCCTGGCTACTTTATGACTGGGTTAAGCCTTGCAGCTACTGATCTTAAATGTCTCCTTCTCACTGGAAAGTTCGCCTAAAAGTGATGCAAGAAACTTCCCTCTCTTCCCCTCCTGTTTTCTCCGGGACTTCCAGCCGCAGCCTTTGCAGCTTCCCCGACTGTCATGCGCTAAAAGTCACGACTTGTCCCGAGGTCCTCACTTAGGAGAGGAAATCAGCTTTCGTCTAGCAATTCACACAGAACATCAATCCATGCACCTGGAGAGAGGTCCCTTTCTTCCCTTCTCTCCTTGGTCTCACCCTGGTTTGGTTTTGGCTCAGAGCCTTCTGACAAGTCCAGAGAAAACCGCTTTGGAGGAAGATCTCCACAGGAGACGGCCATTTCAACTCACTTCTGCCTAAAAGCTAAAAGGCAAATACAGTGGTAAGGTGGAGGAAGGGAGTGAAAACCTCGGGGAATGCCTTTAAATGCCCAGTTCAAACTGCGATTGAATAGCATTTTTGTTCGAAGTGATGAGATTCGGGAGCCGTTAAACGTTAGTTGTGACACGCACCTACTCCACCCGTACCGCTCACTTGCAGTCAAACCCAGGGGCAGATCAGACCCAGGGGCAGGTGACACCGTGAATTCGGTCCCCAGTAAGCGGGAGGAGCTCCATCTGCAGCTCAGTACAGTCGCATTTGCAGGTGCCACCAGTTCTCTGCAAAGCGAACCCCGAACTGCTCCCTCGTCAATAAGCCTGTCCTCACCCAGGGCTGAGCAATCTTGCAGACAAATTTAACTTCTGAGTAATGCGGAAATGTTAATATGGGTGTAAAAAAAGAAAGAATATGGCTTTTCTTAGACCCGATCACCATTTAAAAGCATTATTACGATTTGACTACAGCAATATAAAATCCAAAGTGGAGAACTATCGTATTCAGACAGCTGGGTTGGCAGTCACATCTTGCAAAGTGATACTTCACCTTCATTTTCTTGTGTTTCCCTTTTCATTCTATCTATACACACGCATCTTTGCAGCCTTAATTCAACTGCCTGTTTTCCTTGTGCAGAGAGCATGGATTCTTTCTTAAAACAAAGACTCCCCTTATCAGGCTTCGGTATTTTGCCCCTCTCAGTTAATTATGTCCCAATAACAAAGAGACTGTAAAGTCTTTCAAGTGATAATTACCTGTTATTTTTCTCCCGTGAAATGCCTCAGTCTCATCCCGCTATTTATTAGCTCCACTGTACACTTTCTGACGAGCTTGCTTCCGATTGCCCAAACCCGTATAACATTGGATGGCCCTGGGATTTTCAGACAACTGTCAAAGCCTGGTATCCTCACTGTGAAAAGGAGACAGTTCCCCCAGAGATTTAACTCCTTCCGTGGAAACCACTGTAAAAAACAGAGAATTAAGAGGGATCAGGTGGGGGGAAAACAGAAGCATCTGGAGCAAATTTCTGCACTACTGGCCAAGCATTTATGCTCCTAACAGCTATTTAACCCATACATACATGTTTCTTCATTTGTCCAGACATTTGCCTTAACCACAGGGCATAATCTCAATACGGAGAGTAATCACCACAGGTTTTAACCTCTCACTTTGCAATAGGACAGGGCTTAAAAAAAACTGCACACAGTTAATGATGAATGATAAGTAGATGCTATTTAGAGCTCTGAATATATTTCCACTATTTATTTGTGTGCGATCAAGTCAAGGATTTTTTTTTCTGGCATCACAGTAAGATGCAAACTAAGCCCAGTCATTGAACTCAACACTTCTCCCTATTCAGTTAATGGCCCTGTTCTTACATTGAAAGCAAGATAAAAATACATGTTTTTTAATTAGTGGTGCTCAGAAGTGGATTCAGAAAAGTAATTTCTTCTAACTGCACATAGTCAGTAGGGCTAGCACAGAGAAATAAGCCTGCTTCAATCCATGCTGGCTGTGTGCAGGGAAAGCTGCAGAAACAACACATAAAGGAGCTCTTTGTAGAGCAATCCCAGTGCTCTGGATGCTGTCAACCAGGTCGATGCATCTCAGCCTTGGCAGAAAGCTAAGAGGTGTGATGGACAGTGGGTGTAGCAACCTTGGGCCAGAGTGGCAGGAACAGACACAGATTCTGTCTGTGAGAAGAGTGTGGCAGCAGCCTTGGTACCAGATAGGGCAGATCAAGGAGTCAGGGAGACGGAACCTCACATGGAGAGACATTGAACCCCAGCACATTTACAGGAGAGGTTCACCTTCAGAACGGTGCCTAAACCACCTGCAAAGTGGTTTTGCTTGTCAAGTGGGGAAGTTTTGGAGCACACACACTCATCAACTCAGCTAAATTTAAATATTTTATTAACATTAACAATCTAAACAACACTATCTGAAGAGAGCAATTCCCGTAACTGTGGTATCTTGGTTGCCTGTTACCACGTGAATGTGTCCCACTAAAGTCTGAACTCCTGATCAGAAATTTGGAAAGAAAATATCACAAATATCACAAAATAAGAGAAAGTTGATTTTCTAAGCAGAAGGCCTGGGAGGATGCCATGAACATCACACCAGAAAAGATATCCTTAATTTGATTAAACATGGATTCTAGCAGATAATCAGAGCATCTTATCACTCTTCACTCACTGGCTCACTGGTTTGGTCTCAAAAGTGAGTAAAAATGAAAAATCACAGCAAACTCCTCAGTGAGGGTTTGGGAGTTTGCCCAGGAGTCAACAATATTGACTATGTGGTCTCATATTTAGAAACAAACATAATGACTATACCAACGTAACTACTTCTTCAGTATTTCACAAGCAAAGTCATGATAGTAATTTAGATTTCTCATTGGAAATAAAAAAAGAAAGGTTTAAATGTTTCCTGTGGTCTCTCAAAGGAAGTCCTTGATTTGTGTCAACCAGAGTGCTTCATGGTTTTTTTTTTCCTCTTTCACTGTGAAAAGGCAAATCCCCCAACACACAGTGAATTGGGTATGGTGACTGTCATACAGAGATAACAAAACTGTGATCCCTCTGTCAGCATGAAAAATTCCCACACTTCATCTCGCAGAGTGCCAGCTGAAGCACCCATCTGTTCAGGGTTGATAAGTCAACCCTGTGTTGGGATGTAAGTCTAAATCTGAGTGGTTTGTCAGACATCTGTAGGAGCAGTGAACTTTTAAGGTCATAGTTTGAACCTAACTTCATTTTGTCTGGAGAATAAATGCTAGGGACAAAGTTTGAGCATCTCTCACTGGGACAGCCATTTGGAGGCCATTAGTAATGACTTCCTTTTCTGAAACAAAGTGGTCCCAGAACTTAGAACAGCTCTGTGGGAATATACTGGTGGAAATGCTTCACTGAATCTCATCCTCCTTAGCAGACTCCCAGTGTAAATCCAGACAGAGTCCCTATTCTTGGGTCTAAGCCTTGGATATGAGAGTGGGGTATGCCAACTCTTTGGCAGCTGGGAACTATCCTGTGGTTGAGGAGCAGAAGATGGGGATATATTACATAGCTACTTTTCAGCTCCATTACACCGTCAGATGGCTCAAAGGGGCTGGCATCACAGCAGAGAATCTGGCTTACAGCTTGTACTCATGTGGCTGTTATTCAAAGCCTTCTCAGCTGTTAGTCAAAGCTACATAATCCTATAATGTCTGCACTTCACTAAGCACAGATCTGTGCTCTATAATCCCACGGTGTTTTTTCTGGACATGCTGAACTGGACTTGAATTGTAGCACACCTTCAATGTCAATTCTGAAGAGACAACTCCAACACTATTGCAACAAAAAATTACATTACAAATCCTATTTATGCCCCAAGACAATCTGTGCATTACATTTAGGGTATTGGATTTAAAATGAAGACATTGAATTGCTTAAGAACAGTTAGAAAAAGCAAGAGAGCTTCTACATATTGGGTTTAAGCGTTCCCTTGAGTATAAATCTCCAAGTAATTAGGATGACAGCACTCTCGTAATATACAAGATTAATTGCTTAAATGACCAGTTTATTAATTCCTATGGTTCATCTTCTCAAATTTTGGTTAGCTTCAATACTGAGTTATAATCATATTTAATTCTTTTGTTATATGTAAAATTCAAGGTGATCCACTATCTATCTATAAAACTGAGGCCATACTTCACTGTCAAGACCATTTTCTTACTAAGCTTCCCAGCTCACTCCTATACTTGTCAGAGAAATGGTAAGAGACATGAAAAAAGATCACTAGAGGTATTTCTATAGCCAGTTTTTCACAAGTATCTTTTTCATTTCATCTTTCTTTACACTTTCCTACTAAAGCCACATTTACCTAGATGTTTCCTCATCATGTTGCAATGAATTTAACAACATACATAGCTAAATACCATCATTTCACTTCTGCACAAACGGGCCCAGCACAGACAGGCAGAGGCTGAAACTGGAGAAGGAAGGAACCTACCAAGGATGATGTGAGACTGGAGCTTAGCTCTGCCACAAGTCTCCCAGGTGGCCTGAGGAACATCACTTCAACTGAGAGAGTTTGAACGAACAGAAATCTCTGTTCTCTCTCCTCCTGCACAGCAAGGTCTTCTGAGGTTAGAACTGACTCCAAGGACTTAATAGTAGCTTAATATCCCTTTATGTGACCTCTGAGTAGAGAGTCTGATAGTCTGGGATAAAAGCATTTATGTAAGTAACTTTAAAAAGATTCATCCATCTTAATTTTAGGCTAATGCATGAATACAAAGTATTGTTATACTGGTAACCAGGTTTAAGGAATTAAACCCTCCCTACTTCTTCAGAAAACTTTATCTGAAGCCTTAACTGAAAGAAACATTGGTACAAAAACCTGTCTATAAGTCCTTATTACATATTTTCATAGTTTCTATAAATACGACACTGCAGTGTAACTATGCCATGATTAACCTATACCATGCTTTCCAAATTGCATCATACTGCTAGGAAACCTCCCTCAATACTTTAGCAATTTTCTTAGGTGCTTCTTCTTAGTCCCTTAGCATTAACTGTCTCCCTTTTAACCCAGCAATTCATTTATTTCTTGTCCATCAGAGAGAACAAGAGCTGATGTGGGTTTCTTGGCATTGTCCCTTCACTGTAGCACCCCACATTGACACCAGAGATGAATTCTATGTCCAGAAATAGCTGGCCATTATTAAGAAGCAATCTGAATCAAGGAAACCAGAGTACTCACAGCGGTAGAAAAAAAGGAAAAATCTAGTCCAGCAGACAATTCAGTCCTTAAAAATGTGCTTTAACTTACTGAGCCCTGAAGTGGTCAGGCACTTGAACTAGATACTCCTTGCAGGTCTCTTCCAACTGAAATAGGCTATTTTATTGTATCCTGAAGTCAGGTAGTGAATGATCTTGAGTTAAAAGCACAGGACAAAAAGAACTTCATAGGAGAACCTTAATAAAACCAGCACACACACTGCCCAAGGGCATATCAATGCATAGACCAGACCCTCAAGGCTTGGCAACCAGGAGTGGAAACACATACAGTGCAGTTTTTGCAGCTGGCAGAGCTGACACACCCCATTGCCTCCCTGAGCAACGGTTCACACAACTTGAGGCACTCTGGATTCAGCCAAAGTCCATCATTATTGCTCTACCCATTTCTGGAGAGAAAGGCAAATGTTTCCTTTCCTCTTCAGGAAAGGTTTGTGCTTTTCTTCAAGTTGCATCTAAACTTTCATCTCCCTTACTCTTCCCTATCTTAAGATAAATAACTTCAGTCTATTAATGTCTATTAGCAGTAAGGTTTTCTAGGTCTTGGCACACATTTGTTTATCCATACTCACCGCAACAGTTCCCTCTCCTCCTGAAGTATCATGTCCCAAGACACTTACACATCTCTGCTTACAAACATAACATTAAATGCAACTTCTAAAGCATTTAAAGATTGACAAGTGTGGTTAGAATTTAAACAGTGCTCAGTGGTTTTCAGCTAAGCCAGAAAGTTTAGAAAAAGAGAATCTTCAAAACAAAGCTTTACAATCAAACTATGTCATTACATGAACAAGTTCCACCTCTAAATTAATTCTTTTAGATATTTGTCTTTTAAAAATAGGTGTAGTAACACAAGTCAGAAAAGTAAAGTGTGTATCTTCAGTTTGAACTTAGCAGATTTATAAAGAAGTGAGTTCCTGGGTGTGGGGGCAATGGCAGCCGTATGCATTGCAGCTACCAGTTGAATATTATTGAAACATGCCAAATTACAACTCAAGTCTCACACATTTAAAGAAGAATTCTCCAATTGTATCAAAATGTTTGCCCTTGTTATTGCATTTTTCACTTCACAATAGCTATATATTATCAAGTTTCCTTTTTTTTCCTATGAGATTTTATTAAAATGGTAGAAGAATCTTGTTTGGTGCCATGTGTGTGACCAGCACCATTGGCTTGGAGTGCACTATGGTGATTGATTTAATCTTTCACATAGCTCTGCATATATGTTTTCCAGATGCTGTAAAAGCAAGATAATCATATTAATTGTGAAAGACAATAAAAAATACTCATAACCAGAATTTTTTAATATATATATATATATATGCTAGTTTTCAAAGTAGTTCTGATACTTCAATCCAAACTTTAGTGATTTTAATGGGAGAGACTCCTAACATCTGAATAAACAATTCAACTAAAAAGCACAATTTCATACACTTTTGTTCCATGAAAAAATGTGATGAAGGGTTTATGATTACTTCCAGTTCCACTTGCATAGTTTCTAAGGAAACGAGATATCACATCAAATTCTGCTTTGCTGGAGACTGCACATTAAGGACTTGAAGTCTGTAATCCAAAAAGCCACAGTTCTGCAGTAAGGGTATCTGAAAATGCCTCCATGCTGTGTGGTTCACTGAGTGACACCACAAAGCTTCTTTTCCTCTTTTTTCCCCTGTGGTTTTTTTTTGGTTAAGTGTTCTTTTCTGCTGCTTTGAGACCAACCCCTCAGTTCTCTTCAAATTGATTTTAAAATATATGTAATGACTTATTTGGTTTAATAATTCACTTTCCTGTTTCTACTGCGTTGTGACCATAAAGTCTTCAACAGGTGATAATCACATACCCCTTTAATTGTAACTGGGGAAAATGGATGGAAATGAGGTATTTAGTAAGCTGATATGCCTGGAAGAGACTTTTTGACCATTTGCTTTTGTGTTCCTTCACCATGGGTGTGGGATTTGGCCAGGTGAGGAGATAGAGGTGGGCTGACTCACACTGTCAGTCACCATTCCCCAATGAGGAAATGACCACGTGCCCATTCAAGGGTCTTGTATGGTATGGTGAGCAGGATGGTCAAAAACTGGAGACAGTTTGTGCCTGCACAGATGTATGCAATTTATCCACCTGGACAAACCAATTACTTCATGTCAGCATTCTCACCTCTTCTATCTGAGAGGAAATTCTTCAGAGCAGCCCTTGCTATTTTACAGGAATTGTTACAAAACAGACAACACGGAGACATTTTTGATCTAGAGGATGGCTCCTGTTTGCTTCTACCCAATTTGCTCATCTTGGAGCAACACATCATTACTCAGCTTTGAGCAATAACATTTAGACAGGCAAAATAAATTGGTTTTCATGTCTGGAGACTTTAACCTGGAAAGCTTCACAGAACTTGGCCAGACCTTCCCTTCTTCAACTTTCCGCTGGGACTGACAATTATTAGTGGTTTCACTTCAGATGTAGATGAATCAAGTCTGCTTGCTCTGTAGCAGACAGAGAGGCAAATTCCAGATATCACAAGCCCTAGTTCTGAAAAAAACCAAAGAACCCCCAGAGAAAGTGAAGGAGCATCCAAACACACACTTCAATGCAGTTTTGATCGAGACAATTAGAATTTGGGACCATGATACAGGGAAAAAAAGCCCAACTAAACCAAACCAGAAAGAAAATGAATGTGCAATCCAAGTAGGTGGAGCAGTATCAAAGTCCTGCAAGACAGAACCGTTTCTTCTGCAGAGATGATCTGGAAACTACCAGTAACTCATGTTATCAGCTGATAGTCAGCAGTGTTCAAACAGACCTGACCCAGGATCTCTTAATTTGTTTTTTCAGCCTGGCAAGACCACCAGGAACTGATGCAAAGCTCAGATTTCGTTACAACAGGCAAGAGTATCTGACATATACCTTCCCCTTGGACAGTCCCAGGCAACAGAGAGACACATGTATGCTCAGTACTTACTTTTGGTGTGATTATCACTGAATGTACTGAGCCTAAAAAGCTTGTATGTGGAGTCAGAACACTATTAACACTCACAGCAAGTTTTCACAGCCCTTTCAAATCCCACACAATCAGAACGAAGCAAGCTAGTGCAAACCACAGTCCAGAGGATGTACTACCAAAAAAATGTCACCTCTGTGGTCTACAGCCGGTCTTTCATCAGATCCACATATAACTCCCTGTAAAAATCCCACAGGTGACAGCTCATGCTCTACTTTCTGTTCCCATGCTACCAAGCATGACAAATAGCTTTGTAGTGGAAGCCGCAAGAGGCTGGCAGGGATCTTACTAACATTTACAAATATCTAAAGGGTGAGTGTCAGGAGGTTGGGACATCCCTTTTTTCTATAGCAGCTAGCAACAGGACAAGGGGTAATGGGATGAAGCTGGAACACAAAAAGTTCCACTTAAACGTAAGAAAAAACTATTTCCCTGTTCAGGTGAGGGAGCCCTGGCACAGGTTGCCCAGAGGGGTTGTGGAGTCTCCTTCCTTGGAGGTCTTTAAGACCTGCCTGGACATGCTCCTGTGCAACCTGATCTAGGTGACCCTGCTTCTGTAGGGGGCTTGGACTGGATGATCTCTAAAGGATCTTCCAACCCCTGCCATTCTATGATTCTATGAAATGTCAAACAAACAAATAAAAGGCTTGATTCTGGACCACTTTCCCTCCTCCCCCCAAAAAATGAAAGCTGTATATATCAAATAGTGTTAATGCAGACTGGGAAAGCCAAGTGAAAACCTGTATTTGTCCTCTTCCAAAGGATCAGTATCCTTCAGGGTTTTAAAAATATTGCTGGCAACAACAGAATTTGCTGAAAAACAGATTGACCTACTGAAAACAAGTTTTACAGTGCTGGTAATATATTAGCTAAGCATATTGACTAATGGGAACAACTTCCATTTTGCTCACAGTGCTATAACAAGATGTACTAACATATGAAATTCTTGAAACCATTGAAGCAGAGTGATCCCAGAGAACCAAAGGCAGAACTCAGAAACAACAACTGTGCTCTGGCAGGTATATGAAAGAGCAGCATTTTACCAAAACCTCATTAAACTCCCCTGTAAGTTTATTGAATGCTTTTTCCCAGCTCTGTAGACAATCAAGACAATTCCTTGCAAGGAATAAATCCATGTGCACAGAGAAACAATGAGACTGTCGTAACAGCTCAGCCGTTGCTTGTGCATTCCACTGACTGAAGCACAGGTTTCAGATGGCAGCTACAAAAGCAGACTACAGGATGGTCTCACAGTGTTGATTTTGCCAAGGTTTTCCTGTTGACAGCTCTCTTACCCACTTCCTTCAAATGATGATGTCTCAATTACTTCCAAAGTAATTAACTGTCATATGGATGAATAAGTCAGGCATGAAACATCTGATTGAAAAAAAGTAGTTGTGTGTGAGAAACATAAAATTCCATTAAGGGATGGGCTGAACCACAACCCTAACTCCATGGTATATTCTCTAGACAGGTTTTAAACTTGACCAAAATAATGGATTAAAAGGCAATTTGAAAGCCATGAAAAACCCCGATTTTACTACTACCTCTATAGCACATCATCTGTCTGTTTGGTTTTTGTTTGTTTATTTTTAATAGAGAAAGACAAGAAAGGGCAGTACACCTTTTAAATACTAAATACAGATAGAGGTATCCTGAAGAAATAATATTAAGGAAGTTTGTTTTAGAGAAAACAATCTTAAGCTATCATTAACTTAAGACACTACCAAAGGGCTTTCACTCAGGCTTTTCAGAAAGGCAAACTCTTGTAAAAAAATGACTCAGTTTCAGCAGAGCAATAAAGAAAAATTAAATCATTAGTCATGTAGGAAGTTTTTATTACAGCTGAATGGTTTGATAGTTAAGCAAAGAACTTGCCATTTTTAGCTCACCATCCTCTATCTCTGGCAACACTAACCTTCCTTGGCATGTGCATATTTCAGAGTAATCACTCTCCTGTTTTCCTCAACTGGCAGCATGTTCCCTGTTGCTCTTTGCTGTTGTTTTGCACGAGATCTTGGTTCATTCTAGGTGACAAGCAAAAAAGATTGAGACCACCTGACTCCAGCTACATTGCATAGTCCAGGGTCATTGCTGTTTGGTACTCTAATGGTGGTCAAAATTGCATGCAAACAAATTGCAAGAGCATTATTTCTCTCCCTGGGGACACCACATTTCTGTTATTCTCTAAGCTAAATCTATTTTGGTGTAGAGTCTACAGATTAATAGCTGAGTGCTCTAAACACACAATGCTTCCAAAACTACCATCAATATGTATACTAATACAAGGGAAGAGTCCAAAGTTCCCTACTTTTTATCTTCTCAGTGTAAGGCTTTGTATTAACTCACAAACAGTACAGCCCAGCTGTAGCAGCTGAGCTGCAGAGAAGTCCTCCTCCTCACATCCAATTTTCCAGTTGAGTAGACTTTGTTTCAAGAACATTCAGTGTTGTGACAGAAGTCAATATTATTAAGAAATTCCCTCTCTTCAGTGCTCTTCCCTTTGCATAACCCATCAGAAGGTTTAATCAAAGTTCAATTCTACTTACTGAATCCTACTTGTATTTCAGGCTTAATTACCAAAACCATCATTACTGACACTGGATCAACACTCCTTCAAGGGAGCTCTCTTTGTGATATTTGCCACCCAGGACCTGTATTTCTCTGGTTTGTCTCCCATCTGCTCACCTTGCTCTCCTGCCATTCCAGAGCTCTTTCTTTCATCCTGGCAGACTGCAACACTCAGGAAAATACCAGGCAGTAAAAGTTGGTTGACTTTTCCGATGAAAACTACTGCAAACAGTGGTGCTGGAGAATGATGGCACTGAAGAGCTAAGCAAATCTGTACTCAATTGTTTAGACAGTACTAGATGAACTCTATTGGTTTCAGAGAGATTTATTTCTTTAAAATCTAGCTCATATATACATGTATACACACACACACACACAGTGAGTAAGATCTGCTAAAGTGGAAAAAAATTAAGCCAGGTGCAATGATGCAGAGAGCAGCACACATAGCACAATTATACTCCATTAACATGGCACTGTGCCCATGAGATGGATTTACACCAGTTGAAGTTTCCCAAACGTGGCTATTTAAGTACTTGAATCACCCACATCCTTGTTACTCACTGCACACTATTATTGTTTACAGAGGTCATCTCTTCTAGTTAATACAACTCACTTTGGGAACTATATCCCTTATTTTGTGTACACCATAACAGAGATCAAGATGCTACTGTGCTAAGAAAAAAAACATGAGAAAATAGGTAGCTTCACCTGTCTCAAAGGAAAAAACGTGAAAAGTCTCTCAATCACCACATAAAGGAGGATTATTTTTTTTTTGGCATCTGCCAATTGAATCCAAGGAGAATAATTTTATTTGGGTTATAGCTCTCACTTGTGAAAGGCTTACTTCAGTTAGTTCGTTTTCCATGGGACATATTTGCTCTCACTTTGTTTCCACTGATGTTTTCAGTAGTACCCAAGTGGAAAATAGAATTAACATGTTGAGTAAGCTTTATTCCTCTTTAATTTGTTAGTGTTGTCATTAAGAGTATTTTGTTTTACTTTGTCTAATTGTTACAGGAGCGGTAACAAAATGTTATAAATCTGTTAAGTTGGTGGTTTTATGGTACAGTTTTTACATGGGGAGAATCTTTTTCATTTGCCATGGAGGAGACCAGAGTGGTGAAACCTAGAGCCATTAGTAAGCTAAAGAAATTGAGTACCACTCTTGTCATCCAGAAAGGGATATAAATGAAGTTTGTTTTTCCTTTGATATATGAGAATTAGCAAAGCAGATAAAAATTCAGAACCAGTTGGTAAACATCAGGGAACAGACTGCTACATACAGATTCACGTACTGAGAATGCACAAGCTTTTGACATGTTCTATCAACAACCTTCATTTCTACGTGCACAGTACCTCACTAGCAGTAAGGTTTCACCTTGGTCCTTCTGCTTTTGCTGAACAATGAAAAACGGTTTCTAACTGTTCAGCTAATTATCTATGTATGAATGGCACCAGGTCAAAAAACCACCTCAAACAGTGCTTAATCTTTTACTAAACTTGGAAAACTGAACCATCTTAAGGTTCCAGTCCAACTACATAAATGCAACTCAAACTGACTGCTTGTTCAACCTATTTAATCCCACAAGCCCTTCTGCAAATTTATCTGCAGTGGTTGTAATAGTAAATCTCAGCTTTTCTCTGTTCTTCTTTTCCTTCTGATGTATTAGAGTCATGTCTTTAAACTGGATGTCACTGTTTCAACAGCACCAACATCTGCCCATGTCTGCATAAACAGAATAGTATAAAACTCTATTGGGCATTTCTTTCAAGGTTTGCCTAGTAAGGGACGTGGCTAAGATTTTTTGGGATGCCTCTGAAAACAGCAGAAAATTGTATCCCCAAACTTGTTTTCTAAAACTAAAATAATCATCACTCTATAGTCTTCATCCCTTCCAGCCTTTCATTTCAATTCTTTGTCTTCCAACTTCCAGTAAGGGTGTGGGCTCATCCCACTTCTCCAGAAAGTCAGTCATAGCTAGGCTGTGGCATTTTACTAACCTTGGTAAATGAACACTTCTGCATTTTTTCTTCAAATAATTTAAACCAGGGACAGAAAGAGTCATTACTACAGGGAACTTCAGGCACTATTAAACAGATAGCAGAGAAACATCGGGGAAAGAAAAAAATCTTAACAACTTACTAGCAACCTACCTTTTTTAGTTAGCAATTATTATCTCCCAAAACAGCTTTCCAAAGCCTCTGTAGAGCTTTATCTATTTGAAGTTGAGGTGCTGCTTTCCTGTGGATCACAGAAGCTGCATGTATCTCATTACAGCACATCCCATAGGACAGAATTTAGGAGGTCAAACTAAGGCGCACATAGAAAAATCCTATTAGAGACCCCAGCATGATGCACACTGAAGGGACGTTCAGTAATGAGGGACCAGGAGCTTCCAAGTTTGACTGTCTTGCTCAACTGCTCTCTGATGGGCAGAACCAGGAAGGTAGTTTTACTGCTTAGCTAGTTAAACATTTAAGAGCACTGCAGAAGACAAGGAAGATTAAATAAGCAACAGATCACAAAAAGGAGGGAAACCTTGCAGTTTAGCACCTAAATAAGAAGTGGAGCTTTGAGGATCTGTACTATTTTCAGGTAGGGTTACTTAGCTTCAAGTACATAGAGTTTGGCCGCAAATTTGCAAGCAGAAGGCAAGTCAACCTTCAGTTTTATCTGAATATTCAAAGAACTTTTAAGAATCACTAGTCAATCTTAACACCTCTGACCTTGGGCTAAGTATAACGTAAATTACTTCAGCATGAATAAAGACTGACAATTGACAGTTGAGAATATTCCTTGCGGAAAAGGTTAACGACTTGATTAAACATTAACAACTGCTGTACATTCAGTGCTCTTCAGAACTCCTGAACTCCATTATTAAGCATGACAAAACCCACTTTCCCAACCAAAAAAAAGTCATTTGTAGTCATTTTTTTCTAAACTATTTCCCATTCAATAAAGTGTAGAAATAATTACGGGATATTAAAGATCATTCAATAGGACCATCATCTTGGTCATTAATCGACAAGTGTATTTTTCTATACAAATTTAGCTTAACTACAGATCACTGAGAAACACAATATGCATTTCTAAACAGTACCACTAGGATATGGCATTTTGGCAAAGCATGGGGCAAACTGCAAAATTTCAGTAATGCCTCCAGTATGACCACGTACATGAATATTTATGGCTGTACACAAGAGTATAAACACTGGAGCATAAACAGATACACCCTTCCATGACACTGCTCATATCTACCATGCAGATTCCTTGGTTTTGAAAAGGAAGAATCTTACCAATTAAATGTACAGTTGCCACCTACAATTTGAGGAAGGCAAACATTGGTCCTCTTGGAAAGCACACAGACAATAACCACCATCTATTTGTTTGCCCTTCAATGTGTGCCAGATTCATAAAATTAATTTATGAAGTGAATTAAGGGTCCTAAATATTGCTGATGCCAAATAAAAGGTTTTTACTTTATGCATGTGAAATCACACACCTTTAGCAAGGGATCATATCATTTCATATGATTTAATGCATCTGACCATTGAGCTGAAATCACCAGTCTTCACGGTTTTTTTTCTTCAATATCCTCCTAGATATGCATCATAGACCAAATCAGATTTTCTAGCATGCTTTAGCACTTCTCCATTAGCAACAGCAACTAATTCATATGTTTTAAGGCCTGCAACCACCCTTTGTCTCTAGGCATCTTACAGCATCTGCATCCTCTTTCTGCCATGCCTGCAAATCACACTCACTCCAGGCTGTATGCATTACTGAAGCAAAGCTTACACTTGTACACAGTTTGTTGTATCTCCCAGGAATAAACTGTACATTCAACATTTACAATGAGAGAAGGAGCAATCTAGGACTGGACAGACTCGAGTGAGTCTTCAGATAACAGGAAACTCTGGTCAAGGGAAATAAGGGAATAATGTCAGGGCACATTAGAAGAAATTCAAAACAACCAAACAAAAAACCCACAGTAGGGAAAAACCCAAAGGCCAGGGACAAGAGAGACATGCTCCAAAATACAGACAACAGCAAACAGCTCTGTGTTATCACATCAGACAAGAAACACGAGGGCAAGAGTAAATGGTATGAACAGGACAGTGGCCAGCAACCATCAGGGATCAGTGTCTTCGTGAAAACCCATCTGTATGTGCCTGCATGTGGGAGAGAGAGGGAGAAGACAGGCCTCAAATAGAGAGAGGCAGATAAATAAACACCTCATTTGAACTTCAAAACTAGTGAGGTCTATCCCATAAGATATATGTATCTGGTATTTTTTAGTCAGGAAAGAAAAAATAATTTGCTACTAAGATGATAAATACTGTGAGGCAGAACAGCTCTATTTGTATCAGCTGGCCTAACAAACAAGTCCTGCCAGATGATAAGTGAAATTCAGGATCTCTACAGTTAACTTTTTTCTTTCTCTGCTGAAAATAGGAACATATATTAAGGTAATAAACCCACAACTGAAAATCTGACTATCCCAGTTGTTAAAGTACATTTTAAAAGATACATGAAGGACTGACAAATGGCAGTTTCTACAACCACAATTGGACTGTATCAACGTAAAAGGAATTTAAAGAAGATGTGTAGGGAACAAATGGCCTTGGGCAGTACAGGGGTGGGTTAGAGTATTCTAACTCCAGGTCAAGAAATCATAGAAGTTGCAGACAGGTTTGAAGAAGGACTAGAAATTATTGGGACAAAGTACAACTCTGGTCATGCACCTCAACATGACCAAGCATCACCTTGACCAGCACCAACATATGGACCACAAACACCCAATACAGATACAGCTCCATGATCCTCCTAATCCTCTCTAGGAAGCAAATATCCAAGATAAGGATGATACTGTTTGCTTCTTCACAGCAGTGAGTTGTAGCTATTTCACCAAACATCAAATGTCTGCAAAAGTACTTGATGATGTGCAATCTGCATACAGCAGAGGCAGCTGGAAGATGAGCTGTTACAACCACAATTCACACTTGTGTGTTCAGTTGCTTCCAAACTCCAATGCTTTTATGCAATGACCCTCCCCAGGCTTTACATTAATTAAGGTCTTTTCAGGACATATTATTTCTGGTTAAATGATATCTGTTCCTCTTATCTTGATGCAGTTTGAGGGATTTTTTGAGTTTTCTTTGGTCTACCAGCTACCATTTCCCTTTATTTTTTTTTTTCATTTATAGTCCCCTGTTACTGAAGGCTACAAGACTCTGTACAGGCCTTTGCACTGCTCTCCCTTTGCATTCTTTTTCTTCCTTTCTCACCTTCTAAGTCTATGTTGATACAAAATCTGCAGTAGTATTGAAAAACTGAAGTTGGAAGTGACCATAAGCAGATCATCTAGTCTAACACTACTATCTCAAAGCATTACTTACACAAAGTTCACACAGTCAACTATGTATCAGATGAGGAAAATCAGATGCAGATTCTTCCAACTTCTGGTTGCCATAGTACTGAGAACAGTGCATGAGATTCCTGCTTAGTCTGTCAATATCCTGTATTTCTACAGCACCTTTTGGTAAAGAACAGAATTAGTAGTCCATTCCCTAACCTGCATATTTACTGTCTAATACCAGTAACTGTCACAAACTCCATTCATTAGTCCAATGCCAACTACTGGGATTTCATCTGCAAGGCCAACTTTTATAGAGTTGGAACAGTTTTTCAGATAACCATGCTCAAGTATTTTAATCATCAATGACTATCAATTTCTTTTCAAAGGGAATATGTGTCACCAAGTCACTCAGCACCTGAACTAAGTTGCACGTGTGAGCTGAGCTTTCGAACATTCAGATGTTAATGAGGATATTTAAGGATCTAAAGGTACTTTGATAGTTTTCACATAGAATCTCACCCCACCCTCCCCTAGGCCAAGGACATTATTTGGATGCAAATCAGTAAGCCACATGTTTCCACAAGAGAGGATAAAAGCAGTGTAAGATGAAATATAAATCCCCAAGTCTTACAGTTGAAAATACAGCTGCACTGTAGCAATTACCACTTCCCATTCAATGCCCACTTCACTACATGAAATCAACTGCTGTGTTGCAGGACAGTTTCAGCTTCTGGAACACAGTTTCCACTTTTCTGCCAAATTGTCATTACCACTGCTAACATTCTTCCCCAGTTTGAGGCAATGGAGTAGATAATTCACTCCATTACAAACTATCTAAAATTTGTTGAGCAGATTCCAAGGGAAATAATTTCCTTCTCACCTTAGTCCTTTAAAAAAAAGTCCTAACATCATTTTAACAGTAGTTCAGAGGTCACTGGCAAAATACTGTCATCTTTTCTTCTTGAAATGATTTCTGAAGCCACTTTGAACACAAATACACGTGTACAAGCACATAAACTGCATGGTGTCACACTTACTTCCCACTCTACTGCAGTTTGAGGTGTCTGAACATCAACACACATATGTTAATCCTTTACTGTTCACAGCAGGTTTCTGCAAAATCCACCATTTCAGCAACTGCTGCTACTTGTTCATAACATTTTTCCTAAAGCTGCTATTTCCATCCACCCATGCTCCAATAGGCTAGTACAGAAAAAAAATGTAAACACAAATAAATGAGTCATCACTGGACAGAAGAAATCTAGCTACACAGAAAATAAGGAAACTGTCAACCACATTACATAACATACTTGATTCATTTATTTAGATAAATGTAATTAAATGAGACACAACCTTTTATTCATAGAAATGTAATAAAAATAAAGTTTTTGTTGCTGCAATCCTGCAGTTGGGATATCACACTTATTCCCATTGGGATTTTCCAAGTGCTGCAGAGGTGCACTGGCACATAATTTAGCTACGTTTTTCCTAAAACCAACTAACTGCCCAAGGATATTTTGCCAGTCTTGACAGATTATGCTTATTGTTCCACTCAGCAACAGTTTCATTTGATTTTTCTTACCTAGCAGACTCATACAATACAAATCCTTCTTTCTGGCCTTCCTCACACCACGTTAAACACAGCACAGTCTGATGTTCTTGTCAGTTTCCATATCTCAGTGCAACAGCGTCCAAACAGCACTCTCTCAATTCTAGGTAAACTTCTCACATTCCCGTGTGTGTATACAAATCCAAGATGTTGGGTATTTATAACAGTTATCAACAGATAAATCTAACATTGAAATGGAACATTTCCCAAAGTTCTACACAGAGAATTTTCACTGAAGGCTGTAGGTCTGCTGCAGTTCCTTCATTGAAAACGTTATCAAGAGGGCTCGTGGATCCTTCCTGTTTTTGCGGACTGTTACCTTTCCACTCAGGGTCTCTCCTGCAAAATTAAAAAGGAAATTACTACATTTGCATTATCAAATCATGCACAGTTACCAGCAAAGATGCATTACAGACTCTTATATTGCATGAGAAGCTGTTTCCAATTAACTGGAATTAAACAAGTCTACAAAGATTTCCTCTCCTTTTCCAAAGCTAAGCAATGCTCTTGACAACATCTAAGTCACACTAACTGTAGTTAAAACTGGTGAGGTGTTGAGTTATGTCTGTCATTTCACTTCTCTGATAACACACCCAGAGACCTGACAGATCAATTATTTTACTTGTGACTGGGGAAAAACACGGTTCCTTGGAGATGTTAACCTCTTGGTATCTGGTTGCATTGGATTTGCACATCACTACTCAGCATTTCAAAAATGCCATTGTACTATTTCCTCCCCTTTCCCAAGCTTCTTTTCTCATGAAGTCATATATAACATATTTAAGTTCTTGAACATAGTTTTCCATCCATGAAATAAGCAAATGATTAGCAGGAATAATATACAAAAGTAAAATTGCTGTTCAGCAAACCTTCATATTGCATTATTCCTCTGCTGAGCTCTCTAATTGAAATGCATCACTACTATCAACTTTGAGTCAAACCAAGTAACCACAAAAACCTACTCCACTTCCTCCTGCCTATGCCATGTGGTTTGTACTTGCACTGCATTTCATCTAGTTAGGTAACATTTCTGTCTGTCAGGAAACATTAACAAAGAAATCCTCACAACATTTCAAGTAAATATACTATTAATAGGAAGTTTTGTTTTACAAAGTGTCAGGCTTTCTTACCCATAACACTTGGCATAGGTGTGCTTCATCTAAAACCAGAGAGAATACTTTGACACAGAAAGAAAGGGCTGAGGGACATCTAAAGACTCAGCTCTCGCTTCTGGTGTTACTAAATTTAAGTAAAGGCTTTTGTCCTAGAGAAATTCCAGACCTTGATGTTTCCATTTAACATTTGTCTTAGGCTGCACTGATCAAGCCTGCTTTCATCCCCACGGGACATCAAGTTCTTCCACATTTACTCTTTACATAACTCAGAGGTCTTTTCTAGCTTTTAAGAGCACTGTCAAATTCTGAAATGAGAAAATTTAGAGCTGCTGTGCTGGCTTAAGAACTTGTATGTACTAAGAAGACATGTTTTACTTTTCACACACAAGATAGGAGATGATTTGTAGATCTGTACATCCAATTTCATGATTCAATAGTCCATTTTATCACCATGTAAATGTATTAAATGGATAAGACGTCAAGAGCCTTTATAGCTATGCAGCTTTCTGAAACTTTATAAAGGACTAAATGAAGGGACAATAAACCCATTTCTCTGTAGGCACAGCTGTTAACTTCTTTTCTCCCTCTGCATCTAAAATCTTTATAAGACAACAGCAAAAAACTAAAGATATTAGGAGCTCCAGGAACTGATTCATGCTATATAAATCTAAAAGACTTACGAGCTTGTTTCAGTCATGTAAAAGACACAAACTCTTCCATAGCTCTTTCCAACTATCTCATGGAGTTCACTGTTTGATTGGCTGAAAGCTTTATTTAAAAAGCAGGCTTTCAGAGACCAAGCTTTCAACAAGGTTCTTGATTTCCTGATACTTAAGGAGCTACTTGAACTACCAATATTCATATTTTTTAGTATTAAGCACAAGTTCACTGAAAAGGTGGTACCGGAAATGTGATGTGTTTTAAAACCCTATAATAACAATTATAGTAAGACATATACTTACTGTATACTTACTATATAGAGTAAGACTAAAGAGCCTCTGAGAACTAAAATGGCGTGATTAAAATTAATCCATACTTCAACCATACAATTTTAAATATTATAGCAAAACAATAAATGAGAGAAAAAGTGTAAATACAACTTCATAAGCTATAGCTGACTTAGTAAACAGCATCCTCAGATTCTATTTGTAAAGGCAGTTAGTGAAATGAAGCATTCCCTTTTTCCCAGCTATTTCTTATGCAGTAACCACATTAAATCTGCCTTTCTAAACAGCCTTTTCTGAGGGCTGAGGCAAACAACAGCAGTGCAACCAAGTAACCAAGAGGCAGTTCTGAACAATTAATCAATGTCACGTAGATAGAAAATGACTGATGTTTTTTCACCATTCTGCTGTCCTGCGAGCTGCCTGGAGGAAACTGTCTCTGGGACTCAGCTGCATCACCTTGCTCTTATCACGCTCAGCTGAATGCAAGTAAACCACACAGAGCCATTGCGGTTTGATTAGGACAAAACTGAATCCATTATGATCCTCTTTCTGCATTTTTATTGTCCCCTGGGGAGCCCTGAAATTTGATCCCAAAAAGAAAAAAAAAAACAAAACACCCCAAACAAAAAAATCAGCAGAAATGCTGCACAAGCTTGCTAGCACAGGAAAAGCCACATCCCTAGGTCCATCATGACCCCCTGACAAATAACAGGCATCTGGTGACATGCTCTACAATACACCTACACATGTGCTCTGAACACAAGTTCATTTTGGTTTTAACTTTTGCCATCAGTGAAACTGTAAGCAATCACATCTTTCACTGATGTTTGTGTACCACCAGACATCAGGCAAGCCTGAAAGCTAAGGTACCCCTCAGTGTGAGTGCCCTTATCATTAAGAGTGTTTAGGCTCAATAAACTGTAAATAAACTATTTTTTCAGTCTGTAACTTGAGAAATGTGAAAAAATGAAAAAATTTACTGAACACAAATACTCCATCCAGTCTCCTGTGTATGTATCCATAACATCTACTTAAAGCTCAAAATGACCCATGGCAATGAACATGTAATGTGAAGAACTATCCTGCTTTTCAAGATGACTTGGTGTACACTCTTCCCTCTTTGACTATTAAAAAGACCGAGTTACTGAAGGTAGCCAGCAATCAAGACCTCCCAGGCTTCCTTCTGCTCTTCCTGTGGATGAGTTTTACGAAGCTAACAGTGTAATTAAGACAAGTAAGAACACGGTACTCAAAGCATTCTATATTCTGACCTCTATTAAAATTGCAAAACCTTACAAATGATCTCACTGAAATAATTTCAAAGACAGCTGCTAGAAAACTGCAGTGGATTTGGGCTAAATACATCTGACTACTGAACTGCTGGGGAGAAACAACTTTACAAATCCCCTACGCTGCAACAACCAGGAGCTTCTAAGTAGCAGTCTTCAGAGTTACGTGACAGTAAGCTCTAACACTGCCCTTCACAATAAGGTTGTCCTTGCTTGAGGCCAGCAATTTAAACTTGATCTAGTTTTCCATTCCATTTTAGACTAACTGAACCCACTATCTTATGAAACACTGAGGTCTAGCAGTAACTTTAAAAAAGCAAGTCTCGAAAGCATTAAACTGAAGAGTTGGCTAAGAAGTAGTTTCCACATACCATCTATCTTCTGAAGAACAATGAAGGACAGAAATTATTTGTTGTGGAACCAAGAGCATTCTCCTAAACTCAATAACTTATTCTTAACCTTCCCATTCATTATCTTAAATGGCAGACATCTGCAGCTGTACAGACTGCCACCTTCACATTTGGCCACATCTCTCACTGAATCCCCGACCCAATGAGATCCAATGAGCAGTTTCTGTACTGAGCAGTAATCACTGCCTTTTGGTTATTATCCATCCGATGTGTGACACCCTTCTTCTACCAGCTGGCTGCTTCTGGAAACTATGCAGCTGTTTGCTAACTCCTGTTACACCACTGTTAGCCCTCTTCTGAAACTATGTTGAGGTTCTGTATATCCTCTGAAGAGATTTTGTACCAAATTGGCATGCTTCGATCCCCCGTGACAAACCACAAACCAGCCTGATGCAAGCAAGCCTGAAGAGCCATCTGAGTAAGGTAAGAAAGCCCTATGAAAATGTGCTCAGGTACCAGAAATAGTGCCACAAGCAAGGAAGAAGGCCAGATGCATGGTCCTCCAAAATGTGTAGCTGCAGTAACTAAACTCACTCACCTACAACTTAATTCACTACTTTTTGTAGTAGAGATGCTAAAATGGGCAGCCTTGATGCAGTCTTTCAACAAGATAAAACAGCTGTGGGAAGAGATGATCTCAATTTAGTGCCTGAAATACACACTTAGAAGCATTTCTGACAAGTCAGCAGGATGATTTTGAACTGAAGACTTCAAAAGATACAGTGTAAGAGATGCAAAACTCAGTGTGACCTAAAAATCTCAAGTTTTGACAACTACCAGAGCTTTAAAAGCAAGCATGATTTTTGGAGGTATCACTTGCAAGTAAACAAGTGACAGTTCTATAGATGCCTTGTTGCAGCTGCAGACAGGCAAAACAGGCACTCAAATGTCAATTAAGAACCAAATTGTCCAACTGGGATGCACCATATTGAAGTATTTCAATATAAGATCAAAACATTCAGACAGATTAATTGTACCAGTGTTGTTTTCCTAGTTCTAAGAAAGCTCTCTAGGTAGACAAATTAACATTTTTCACTTTGTATATTTACAAACAGCTATCCAATTATGGAGACTGGGGAGTTAAAGATAATGAAGGATTTTACAGGGGCTTAGTCATGTGAGTTATACTTATTTTTGCCGTGTAGTGTAGGGTTTTAGCACCTCAGAAAAACAAATCAAGGTTTTATTTCCACCGCAAGGCAATATCAAGAACACAAAATGTTGACAATATGCTGTTTTATTGCTAATAGAATCTGCTTGCATACAGATCTGGGTTTTAACTTAATGCACTGTTGCTGAAAAGATCCTGTGGGCCCTTTAAATTAACTTTTCTAAGTATTTATTTAGTAAATGCTTGAGACAACCAAATAAGAAAGCTATTCTGTGTATATGTATTTTTTTAAATGAAACTTAGCAGGAATATTTCAACAAGCAACAAAAGGAAGAGGCTTACATTTGGACTATTAATAAAAAGATACTGCTTTACCACCTCTATTTCCATCTTCAAAGTAAAGACATTTTCAAGCTATTAAAAAGCCTGCTAAGTGAAGCCTTGTGCTCTGTAGGGAGTCTACAATACAATAGTCTTTTGTCTCAAAAAACTCAAGCTTTTATGGCAATAAAATATCATCTGTTTTCTTCTCCAGTTTAATTTTACTACCTGCTAAGCAGTCAAAGCATACTCAACATGCTGATGCTGTTGTGTTTTATTTCACTGTACATCAGCCTCAAGTCTCTCATCACAGCCTGTGAGCAGAAAAGCTAGCTTTTCAGATCACATGAGTAATAAGAGACCATGTCCCACTCACACATCACACGTAAATAAAATCAAAATAAGTTATCCAGTAAAACCATACACAAAGCTGTCTATCATCGTTAGGTATCAAGCTGAAATTCAGTGGCAATTCAGAAGTATTAATTAGGTGTAACTGTTACTGTCTCATTCTCCAAATCTCTGAACCTACATTAAGCTGCTCCCATTTCATCCCAGACAGTTTGCAAACATTGCACACCTAGCACAGGCTGCAGCAGAAATGATAAAGGAAGGAGGATTAGATGCAAGTCCCATCCTTTGTCTTTTAATGGCTTGATTCTGTTATTAAAACAGAGATCAAAACATTCAGTCTTTTCACAGCTGAAGAAAGTAGATCTATTTTTACAACAAGTAAGCTGGCATCAAACAACTGGGAAAAATTAGCTAGTTCACACTGCAGAACAAAACAATTCTGCCATGGCACAGAAGAGCCTTTTGCTGTTAAGATCTGAATCAACAGGTTCAGACAGCTATACGCTCAATCTCTTTTACAGTGCAAATACGCAACCAGAGCTTTAAAACCACTTCAGTATATCCCCCAAAGTTATAACGCATCTGTCAGAGACTTGAAATCAGCCTTATTATTTTACTCAGAAATCTGAAAGAGCTTATTTTTCTTTACTGGGGAAAAAAACCCTATCACCCTTTCTGAGAGATGCTTCGACCCCAGAAAATATCCATGTGTTTATGTCATCCACAAATAACAAATATCACAGAAATTCAAACTGGGATTACAAAGGAAAAGGGAGTTACATCAAGAGTTTCTCTCTGAACCATCTGTAACACTAAAAATAAACAGCAGAGAATCCTAGATAAAAGATAAAATTTTATATAAGATAAAACCAGACAGAATGGGCAAAAGGATGGGAAAGGGGAACTTAAATAATAACAAAGAGAAGGAGACAGGTAGAAAGAAAAGAGAAACACAGCTGTTGCAAGATTTGTTATGGGAATAATTTTAAGGAAGATGAGCTAATAAAGAGAAACGAAGGAGTTATGGCAAAAGTGATCCTGAAGGTCAACTAGGTTGTGCTCACTGCTTCAAAGCACATTGTTTCTGCAGTTGTCTTCAGAAAGTCACCGCACCTAGACTAGAATTCTGGAGCCAGGCACATCTCCCAGTAATGTCACACATTTGGGAAATGTCAAATCATCTATGTAATATTAAATAATGTGCATATTTTAACAAATGTCACTGCACTTAAAATTTCACTTCACACTCTATGACATTGAAATTTAATGAGTTGTGGCAAGGAGATTTTAGCCAGCCTTGTCTAAGAAGAGAAACTGAACAGAACACAAGCCAAATACTAATGCACCAGTGCATATGGGCACTCCAAGAAGTGACAAGACCAAAGAATAGGCAAATAAAAATTATTTAAGAATATACAGTGAAAGCATCAAAGAGAAATGATTTGTCAGATAACATAGACCACAGTGCTTTTAGGAAAGTAGCTCCAGGTAAAATGTTGTCATAGCTGGTAGCTGGAAGATACAACCGTAGAAGCAGTTTGAGCACAGATGCTGCTCTCGCCATTGTACATCCATAATTAAGCCCATTGAGAGAGACAATATCATCCATGTCAATCCTTCTCTATAGCATCTCAGTCTCAGGTTTGTTTGCAGTATCCACACAAGTTTTTGGCACACTTCCCTCCAACATGTCTGATCTATTTATAAACTGTTCATATCAGGGCTGTGTATTACCAAGAGTTTATTAACTGAGCACCAGCAATGAGCCCCTTTCTGAGGTTCCTCTCCTTCACCTGCTAGTCTGTAAAGAAAAATGACCCTCAAAGATGACTCACTAAATACTGGGTAAGAGTTCAACAATGGTAAGTAAATATCCACTGGTTAACTGGACAAAAATAATAATAAAAGAGAGAATAATAACATAACTACTTCATTTCCTTTGATTATAAAAAGTTTATAAAAAGACTGTAAGAGTCTGAAAGAAAGTGCGGTTCTACCGGAATAGAAGGTTGACACTTCCAAAATTCTTGACCATCTTCTTCCATGATTATCTTGTGACAGTTACAGACACATTTCTGTGCCTATAAAGCAAGGAATACTGGACTATTTGAATAGAAATGTATTTTCAAGACATACCAAACAGAACTAACTAAAACCACTAGCTATTATCACTATAGTCTTCAATCCTTACTTCAAAACTTTATCATTTGAATTTGAGTTATCCCTGATGACAACAAAAACCTTTTTACTTGCATCAAATTCAAGATGAAATATGTTACAGTACTTAACCCTATTATAAAACTGACAGTGTATCACGAGAACTTTTTCCATATTTCAATGGATCAAGTTCATGGCTGCAAGTTCTCTGAAACCGTTTTCTACTTAAGAGTAATCCTACCATGCCAGGTACAACTCCCAGACACATATTCATGATTGATTTAACAAATACAGCACAGTTCAGGAGTGCTACAAAAAAATCCTATGCAATCACTTGACAAATATGATACTTAAGAATATTAGTAACATTAAAATCAAAGGAACATTAATAGTAGTGTTCTGGTCTTAATGGTTCTGGTCTTAACATTTTCCTGTCTCAGAAGTGCTTTGATTCATAATTTTTCTCATCAAAATTATGTTATAGAGCCACACCAGTATAGGATGTATGTCTACTTAGAATATAACTATGCAGATATTTGTATGTCTTTTTAACATGAATTTTGTTTAGACAGCTATTTCCCAGTGATATGCTGAAACAAAAAGTTCTTTACAGCAACTGACAGTTTTATATACTAATTATTTTTAATACCTGTCTTTTTTTTAAGTATTTTAAGATTTAGATTTATTAACAGCAGTGTAATGCAACCATTGTTGTACCACAACTGATTTGAAATATACCTGCTTCTACAGGAATTGGTTTATCCAGGAGAAAAACTGTCTGTTTCCAGTGTGTTTTGGTACACTGGGGACCAGATGAAAACAAGACCTGCAATGGAAGAGTTCAAGAGTTTGATTAAAAACAACATTTTTGATACCACACCACATCAATCAATTACCAAACACACAGGCACAAGACGTGTTTGCTACAGCAAAACACACGCACTGCCAAACACCTTGAGGCAGAGTAAAATCCAAAACCGCCCTCACCTCTCCAAGATGTTTTAAAAATACATAAATCCAAATACTCACCTTGCTGTGACAGTTTTTCTCAAAAAATACATCAAAATAACCAGCAATTGCCTATTAAAAAAAAGAGAAAAAGGCAAATATTACCAAAGTGTAATAGTGACACTCAAGCAAAAGTCTATCACTATTAATTTTGAGAGATTTCTACTCCTTTTCAAGACTTTACTAAGAGGAACAAACTTAGATTTAGAAATTTTAAGTAAAAATAAGCTGTCATCACACTTCTCCTTGAGAATATTCAGCCCACTCTAACTGCATCTAATCACATATCAAAATGTAGTTTAAGTTAACAAAATAACCCACATCCTCTAAATGCAACTAGAACACTAAATACAGACATAGCATGAGGGATTCTGCATGATGTGTTCCCTCTTTGAATCACAGAATCTTAAGGGTTGGAAGGGACCTTGAAAGATCACTTAGTCCAACCCACTGCTAGAGCAGAACCACCTTGCGTAGGTCACACAGGAACTCGTCCAGATGGGTTTGAATGGCTCCAGAGAAGGAGACTCCACAACCCATCTGGGCAGCCCCTTCCAGTGCTCCCTCACCTGAACAGTGAACAAGTTTTTCCTTCTGTTTCTTTGGAACCTCTGATGTTCCAGCTTGTACCTGTTGTCCCTTGTCCTATCATTGGGCATCACTGAGAACAGCCTGGCTCCATTCTCCTGACACCCATCCTTTATGTATTTGTCAACATTAATGGGATCACCTCTCAGTCTCCAAGCTGAAGAGCCCCAGCTCCCTCAGCCTTTCATCATAAGGGAGATGCTCCACTCCATCATCTTTGTGGCCCTGCACTGAACTCCCTCAAGTATCTATCCTTCTTGAACTGATGGGGCTACTGTGTGTCTTAATGCTATTTTCCACAAAAGCTCCCTGTGAACCAAGGCAGAGCGTAACTGGGCAGGGAACATTTTATTTCCTCTGCTGCTACACACAGATATGGAAAAAGATTGACCAATGCTTCACTCTGGCCCTTCTAGCAGTGAAGTTTTTATCAGTAACTCTCCATAGGATTCCTCAGAACATTTCTATCCCTCCTGCCATCTCATTCCTGACCTCAAAAAGAGCTTCTCTCTTCACAGCATAACCCATTAGTGGGACTTTTCTTGCAGCTTAAAGAGGAAGATAAGATGTCTGCACACAGAACGGTATATTGACACTATTAGGTACAGAGTCTTTTAACACTGGTCTGGTTTTCTTTTTGTTTTGACAAAGAAAAACCAGCCTTGTTAGAGTCCCAGAAATTCAAAGAACTCAAATACAGTATTGGAAGATAATAAAAGATCATTCAACTCTAGAATTTCACCTCTAAAATACTGCCCACGCTCACCGTTATTTGCTTTTTACTGTCTCCTACAGAAAGGGTAAAGCAAACCAGATCATGGGCCCAAGGCAGCTACGCTTTTCAATTACACATCAGCCTGAAGAAATGACTCAGAACAGAGCTTTTTGAGTAAATCCCAATTCCTGCACTGGAGACTTTCCATCCCCGTAACAGCAGGAAGGGATTTTCCCCACATCAGCTATAGTACATTCAAACACGATAGGTCACAATTCAACAATGGCAAGTCCATTCCAAGAAAACTCACTGCAAACTACTGCTTACAACCTTCCCCTCCCAGAACCAGTGTTTGTCTCCTACTTCAAGTCTAGGAAGCTTGTTGTTCTGAGTAGTTTCAAAGGACAAGTTCTGTTGCACGTCCCTCATATTGATTCAGAAATTGACTGTGACAGAGAAAAGAAGTGCTTACGCAAATAAGGCAACAAACTGTATGGCACAGGGCTTTACCATTACGAAATATGTGATCTGAATGGCAGATAAACCATTCTGGTATTTTTCCTCTGAACTCTGAATCCAAAACAGATTTCATCAACATGCCAGTGACATGGTACCTTAAATCAAGTCAATGTAAATGCATCTCTCAGCTTTTCAACCTAAGGGCATGTCAGGGGAGCCTGAAAAGTTCCAAATTCTGATGTGGGTAAGTATTCTTTAAGAAGTGAACCAAACAAACAGTGAGGGACCTTTGTAACAAATGAGGACCAGATGTCGGAAACGGTGACTCTCCCATTCTTTAAGTGAAGTCCTATCACTCAAAGCTGAGAATCTCATTCCCAAGTGAATTACAGCTCTGTCTCTAACATGCCTTTTGAGTAAAGATTAAGAATGTTTTCACAAAGCTCTATTTACCCATCAGACTACTTTTATTGATGCACAATGTCTTCTGGACATTAGTCAGAGACCTACTAAGTCATAAAACTATTTTTTCAATCATCAGGTCAATATTGTTCATATGCTTACAAATATGACCTCGGCTACGAGTACTGGAGAAAGAAAAGCAAGGTTGTGACAACAAAAACACATTAGGAATTGAGGGGGAAAGAAGATCAGCTTCCAGATAAAATGGACAGTTGAGCTATATTTTGGATTAGAAAGCTAAAAGCTCTAAGCAGACATACCATAGCAGAGGTGGATGCTATTATCTATACACTTGGTAGAAAGATGTAACAGAAACACCCCATGTGCTACCCTGGAAAAACATTCCTAGATTAGTAGTTTTGGGGGGATTAAGCTCAGGATGAAAAGAAACTGCAATTACAAGCAAAGAAACTGTCCTCTGCTATTTTCTGCCTCCTGTGCTCAGGGAAGCAGGATCTGTATACTTTCTGTAAATGACGAGGATAAGGAGTCACCTTATTCCTTTATAGTCTCAATGGTTTCCCTAACTGAAACAATCAAAAACATTGACTTGGACTAAAAATAAAAAAGTAGTAACAGTAATTATTATACATCACAAAGACTTCACATCTTTGGGAAAACAAAAAATCTAACATGAAATCCAGTAGTTACTGACCAGCTGCAAAATTTGTTTAACACCCACAGGGCAGCTATGCTACAAGTCAAATACAGTGGGAGGAAATACAGAAAGTGAAAATAAAAGATTTAATGCATCTCACTGATGCACACAGTCTCTGGCTTACACTATAAACCAATAAACCAATCCAAAAGTTTAAACCTGATATTCAACAGAATCATAGTTACTTGCATGTAGCCAGGTAATAAATGGTAAGGTCAAGTCTATCCTAAAGCCTTCCAGTAACTCCAGCCTAAATGAACTACATTCTTTTGTTCCTCCTCTTGATTCTACATGGGTCATTTCATGTGCTCCCCTGCCAGCAACACACAGCATTTTAAAAGACACTCAATTTATCCAAATTATACATTATTTGCATGAAGTGAATTCAGTTTTATTTATCAACAGATACACTGTAGGAATTATTAAATTCACCAGCTCTTCTCAAATAAAGAGCTGTTCTGTATGGCCCTCAATAGCATATGTACCTTTACATGCTCACCCAAACACTACGCTATGATTACATTTTGAAATGTACTGTTGTCGTCTTGAGATCTTTCTGCTTTTGAGCTGTTTTTTTCGTATCTGATTTCCCAGGCCCAAGGAATCCCAAATCAGCAACAAAAACACCTAAAACAAGCACAGCCAGCCTTCCTAGAAGCTGCCAGACAACATTCTAGAGTAAGAACAGCAACCGAGTAGGGACACTCAAAACATGGTCTCAAGACCTGTATTAAGTTGGAACTACTAAGTAGTTAACTACTGTTTTCTCTGTTTCCTTTAGCAATTGATATCACCCACTCCAAGACATCTATATATAAAAATGATCGTTCAATTAAGTGTTTTATTGAAAGAAACAGGCTGGGCTCCGTCTATGCTAAAATACAGGGAGGGCATGCATCATCTCAGCACAGCCTTAGACATTTTTTGTAGAAGGTAATCAAGTAAGGAAGGAACCCCAGTAAAGGGAAGTCTCAAACTGACAGTTAATCTAGAAAATCTTAGTTCTTCACAAAGTCTCGGCCATCTTTTTGATATTTGGGTAAAGCAGCTTATTTTGTAAACACCTTTTTTCCCTAGGACAAGACATTTGCAAAAACTTCATTTCTGTTCTGTGACTCTGTGGTACCCTTGACTTATAAATCAAGCTGTACACCTGCATTGTATGACTGTCAGAGAGACGGGGATGTGTCAGGTTTTTCTGTTTGGGTTTTTTTTTGGCTTTGTTGTTGTTTTGTTTAGTTTTAAGCATAACTAGCAGTCCATTTTTCTCCACTGCAGTTTTCCCCACCTTTGACAGCTCATTTACAACTTCACCAGTGACTAATCACAACTTAAGCCTTCTCCGTAAGAACCTTCCAAGTACCAGTCTCTTGAATTTCACAAGAAAGCGAAAATAAAAACAATGACTTCCAAACAGGTAATAAATAACTACAACTCTAACTCTTGAAACACGCTCAAACCTCAAAGGATGTTAAATATTAGGAAACACTGCAGAAATATTTTTCTTCCTGTTCTCAAATAAATTGCCAGGAGAAAAGCAGAGGTATGAGGATGAAAACTTCAATCCCAGAACAAAGTTTTCATATTTCCACAGGGAAATAAGGTTGTTAAATATAAAACCCTAAGGAAATATTTAAGAACAGATGCACATTATTGATACTGCAAAGCATCATCCTATAAAGATCAAGGAAGAGTTGACTCAACTAAGAATAAAACACCCCTGAAATTACAACAGCAGTCCCTAACTTCCACATGATTTTGTTTAACCCAGGTTTTGACAAAGAGTTCATGTCTTCAGAGCTTAAGGTCTTCATCTTCCATTGAGGGTTTCTAAGGGTGTTCAAACACATATATGAAAAAAATCTGTAAATAACTATTTTGGATGTATTTTTCTTTCCTCCCAGATAAAGAAACCTTTTTCCCCCCCTCATTTATTCATGTAACATATATCAAATACATCATGATCATGCAAAGCTTTAACATACATAATAGCACATATTATTTATACTCTTCCACTTAGAACCCTTAGGTGAAACGGGAAGAGAAGCCTAAATTTTAATTCAAATTGATCTGAATACTGAGGCTTTTTTTTTTCCTGAAGAAAATGGTTGGCTGTACTTGCAGCATTTTAACAGGATAAAATAAATGAGACTGCCTGACTCCTGATGAGAACTCGTAACTGCAACCTTACCAATCCACTTAGGAACAGGGAAATTAAAAATTATCATCATCGCTATCACCTACAGTGAGTAATTTATCATTCTTGCTCTTCACTAGTATCATGTTCCAGCAGTGAGTGGCTACAACAAATACAATTAGACAGCTGGCCACAGAAGTGGGAGATAATGTGCTTTTGATGGAGTTTATCCAAGCATGGAGATGGAATGTTTGTCATCCATACCACAGAGCTGCTGCGTTTTTATCACAGGGAAAAGAATCCCCTTGTTATTAAAACCCAGCAATTTTGTGGTTTAAAAAGACCAAAGAATCTCGAGATTGCTCGAGAGGAGACTATCAATAACTAAATAGAGGAGAAGGACAAATCCTGCTTTATAGTGTGATAGTTTTTCCTTTTAGGCATTTGAGATGTGTTTAACCGTGGTCTCCAAAGCCAGACTTCCAACTTTTAGCTTAAAAAAAATCAGCTTCTCACTTAGGGTTGGGATTAAAGAATTATTGTTGGCTCCAAAGTGGAAGACTGGACATTAAGAAATAAAATTATCTAACATTTAAGATTTCAACAAGCAAAGCTTTTCCATAGTAAAAAAAAAAAAATCTCCAGTCAACTCCACTTCCCTTTTCCTCCTGAAGGTTTTAATACACCGGTCACGTCCTCTGGTTCATTATCTTTCTTTCACCCCCTTCCTCCCTCCCACTTTTTATACACATCCCCTGCTCTTTGACAAGATCTCCTGGGAGCAATGAAGAGGTACTGTCATTTTCCTCCCAGGGGATATTTTTATTCAGCTAGGAAAGATCAACCTTGATGGACTCACAAGGGAAATGCTCACAAACAGAAAGTTTGTCAATTGATTTCTGCACTGAGGGTAATCGCCATTATATTTTATCTCAGAAGCTCACACAGTGATCAACTTAGAATACAATTAATGGAATATTTTCCTAGCAGCATCTACTGACTGATATTAGCCAGATGTCTCATTAAAATCAGCAGTGACAAACCCTAGCTCTTTACTAGGAAAATGCTTTTTTGCAGGCTAATTAAATTTATTTTTGGCCATTATCTTTGCAAGACTGAAATTAAGTCAACTTGCACTACAAGTGCTTTGAAACAATTTCATAGAATGATTCCACGCAACTGTTTCGTGCTTTGCAATCTTTGAAAGCTAAATAATGATAAACTTAACGCTAAAAGATAGCACTTTGGGGTAAATCACAGGAGAGAGAAACAAAAAAACCAACAGAAAGAATATGTGCTCTGAAAAAAGCCTTTATTCCCTCCCTAACAGCTGACAAACTAAGCACTGCATACAAAGTCACAATTAAAATGTTTATCTTTGCTCAATCTTTCTACATTTCTCAGGTCTATTTGCAATTCTTTAATTGCTTGAACACCTGGAAGAAAAACCTATTTTATTTTTCAGGATATGACTCAATAAATGCATTACAGGTTCATCTGCAATGCTCTTCAGGATTCGCTTACAAAGAGATATCAGGCTCCTTTGTTAAGGGCATGACTTTGTACTCTGATGTGGGGTTTTTTTTGCTCAGACAGAAGTATAATTTTAAGTAATTACAGGTGGAAGGACAGACACACCAGGTGTGTATCAATACTCTAGGTTTTGGGAACTGCATAGTTTTTCAGTTTTACACAAGCTCATCACTAAGTCTGGGTATTTATGTCCTTAATCCATTTATCTAGAAACAGAAAATAGCTTATTGAAATTGCATGGCCTTCAAATTATCATAAAATCCAGATAATTAGCCAAAAGGTCAGCAAGAAAGCATTCTAAGAGCAAGAACAGTGATAATATCTAGAAAGAAGAAAAACACCTGTTTCAGTACTTGCATTATGGAAGGAGAAAAAAAAAAATGAAATGAAATTATGAGAAAGAGGTAGGTGGCAAATCCCAAAGGTAAGTATTTGGCTTGAGAGGCTAATTTTCCCATGCTCCCTCCAGCCAAAGAACAGAAAAAGAGTTTTGCTGCTAACTTGCTCCTAGGTGAAGCCTTCCCACAGGTGAAAATCCTCCAGGTGGTGTTTACCAAAATGATTTACAAGAAAAGAAATCAAGTATGAGGAAATCCAGAAAAGGTCAATTTCTCTGTTCAGACTGAAAATAAATACAGAATTTCAAACAATATTTACTAAAGGGGGGTGGAGGGAGGAGTACAGAAAAACTGAAGAAAAATGAAGGTGAGAAGTGCAGTCTCTTGTGCTTGAGGGATCCTGGGGGTGATCCAAACCCCAATCAAAGTAAACAAGGTAATTAGTTGTTAAAGAAAGTGCATCATGGCTCTGATTCCTGTCAGCTTTTAGTACTTACTGTCCTGTTACCATAGCCATGCAAACAGGTTGATGGGAAGAATCAACAGACTCCAACAGGTCTAATGTCTCCAGAGGTGGCAGCTGAAAGTTTAGCTCTTCAACAATTAACACGTACCATATTCCAACTAGAGGAGGCCACAACAATTTTCTCTGAGTATGTGCTAAATTGCTTCTCATCAGTGCTAAGCTTCTGCAAAAAACAGTCCAGTAACTACAACCAGGCATTCCATGCTGCTGACACATTTCCATGTCTAATGTGTACTTCTCTGCACCCACACAGTGCCTTGGAAAGAAGCTGCATAGAGACGTTCTCCCCACAACCTGATGATACAGTGCAAACTAGTAGCTGATTTGCAATAGGATCCACAGAACAAATAATATATCACCATGTGCCTAAACTTTTCACTTGTTTAGTTTTAACACACAGATCACTTCACAGGGAGCCCTAGTTCTGATGGTAATGCTGGTCTGAGGTTAGCTTTGCTGTTGATGGCAACACAAGGAGTCAAGACAACCAAATCTGTTTTCATACTTCTATGGCACTGAAAGGGCTGAGAAAGAGTTGTTTTGAAACAAACTTTTGGTTATAAGCTAAGCATACAGAATGTGGGGAAATATAAGTAGCTTTTTCCCTTTTTTTGTGGAAAAAAAATAGAAAACCAGTAGAACAACAAAGCACAGATGCAAACAAGAAAAACATCAAATCAAATGTTATTTCCAGAGGACAAACTGCAATCTTAAAGCATCTCCTCAAAAATTCTCAATATAAATAATGGACTTTTATTGTTCATTTACTGCAAGGTTAGGCAGCCTGATATGATGGATGAACTGTCAACCTGCAACTAAACTTACACAATCCATCATAGAAAGAGTGGAAATTTCACTGTAAGTGTCAATAAACCTAAATGATGAGGTGCAAAATATTTTACAGAGTTCTGATCATTTTTTAGAACCTGCATTTACTGCAAAATTTCAGAAACACTGCTCTTCCCCCACTTCTCCCTGGCAGTCATAAAATGCAGGTGTACAACTTGATTTATAAGTCAATGATACCACAGAATCACAGAACAGAAACGAAGCTTTTGTAAATGTCTTGTGCTAGGGAAAAAATATGCTTGAAAAATAAGCTATTTTACTTTATCCAAACAACAAAAAGATGACAAAGATTTAGTCAAGAATTCTGTTCAACTAATCAGTTAAAGGGTTCACATTAAGAAAATTAACCCAGGGCTGCACTGGACCCTGCCCTGAAACAACTGGAGTTATGATTCTATGACAACTGAAAACAGGAGATTTTTTTTCCCTTGGTGAAAGCAAAATAAAATAAACAGATTAATATAAAGATTTCTATTTAATAAAAACAATAATTTGGTGATAACTGCAAAACTGCACACTGTGCACCATTGCTAGTCAAGGCAAAATGGTATCCTCACATACATAAGCCAAATACTTCTGAGTATTCCCATTGGAATACAGGATTTGTTTCACTTTTAAATACATTCATAATCTCTTTATTTCAGAAGTCACTTGCACTCTTACATGAAGTATATTAAATAAAACTATTTAGGTGTCTTCCTTGACTTATACTTCAAAAATGGAACACAAAACACACAGCAATTGTACAAACCCTTGCAGAAAAAAGACAAGAGACAATTTTTTGTGTTAGCTGCAATTAGAACTTCCCTTCAATGAAATTCCACAGTCTTTCTAGAACCTGTGGTTCCTTTGAATATAAACCTATTAATTTATGTCAAGTAAAAAACACTAACTTGCATACAATAAATGTAACAGATGGAGTAATACCTCTGGTTATCAGATTGAAACGCTGTATTTGTTCCTCCTCAATCTTCACGCAAGTTCATGAACTTCCTTGTTTGAAAAACCACATTGTCATACGAGCTTCAGTGTTTATTGCTTGAGCTATTACCTTTCCCCGTATATATTTTGGTTTTTATAACTTAGAAAAGCTCTTCTGAGAACAGTTACTGCCTCATTCTTGAGCAATTGGTAACACGTCTGAACAGAAAACTCTTACCGTAGAAAATGGGCTCAATACTAAATCAGAAGGACCTCAATGCTAAGACTACTTATCTTTCTCTTTCCTGATCTACCTGTATTACACTATAACAATACTACTGAAGTTCTACATCCATCTCTCTTTACAAAAAGGGCTCATTTGCCACCTTTACTACAGAAACAAATGTTTCAAGGCAAGGGTTGATAATAAATGAAGTTTAATTACTGCACTACTAGTCTAATGTGATATTGACCATATATAAAGAAACCAAAGTTGTCTTACCGTACACTTTGTGCTCCTTGTAATGCTCAGGGTGAAATCTGATGAGAATTCCAAGTCTGGGATGGATGCAGTGTTACAGTCAATACACTGTCAAAAGGAAGAACACAATTCTGTCATTAACAGTGATGAATTTAAAGATCCTCCTTTGGATGAAGGTTGTTCAGTTGTTCCCATAGTATGACAAAGTCTCTAGGGCCCATACTAATTCATTTCTCCAAAAATGGAAAGAGACTTAAAAATCACCTAATCCTATCTGCACTCTGATAAAACATGTAAACTTCTTAATGCCAAAATAGACACTTTGAATCCTAGTAGTATGGAACTAGATCCAGTAGCTCACACTATTCAGGAAAGTTGCTCTTGATGACAGTTGCCCATTGAGATAAGTAGCTTTCACAGCCATCTTCATTTTAATCCTTGCTCATGGAGTCACCAAGTGATTAGTATGAATGAAACTGATATGGGTTAAAACTGGGCTTTTTTGATTTGCCAGGTTAGTTTCATATCGATCATAGAACAACTGATGCTAAAAGATATCTGGAGATGTCATAGTCCACATCCCTGCACAAAGCCAGGGTCAACTACCACATGCTGCTAGGAACCATGTCCAATGGCTTTTCAATAGCTCCAAGGATGGAGAACACCATAACCTCTCTGGGCAATCTGGTCACTGTTCTATTGCCCTCACAGTAAAAAGGCATTTTAAAGGCAATTCCCTAGAGTTCAACCTGTGCCTGTTACTTCTTGTCATGCCACTCAGTACCACTGAGAAGAGTCTGCCTCCATCTCCTACACTTCTCACTACCACTACACATTTATATACACTGGTAAGGGCTCCCCTGAGTCTTCCATTCTCCAGAAAAAATCATCCCAGCTCTTTCAGTCTCTCCCTAGATCACAGATGTTCCAGTCCTCTCGCCACTTTTGGCCTTTCACTAGCACATTCATTTCAATCTTGTACTGGAGAATCCTTGCCTGGGCCTAGTACTTCACAAAGTCACCTCCCTGGACTATGAGAGGAAGTGCATCTCTTTTGACCTGCAAGTGACACATCTTCCTCCTAATGCATCCCAGGAGGCTGGCTGGCTGCCTTTACTGGCTCATAGTCATCTTGGTGTTGAACAGGACTCCAAAATTTTTCTCTGCAAAGCTGCCTCCAGCCTCTGCTGATGTGTGGAGTTATTGATCTCTCCTCTCTACAGGATTCTGTAATGCCCCCTGATTGCCCCATGTCCTTTGCACAGGAGCTCATTGGCCACTTGTTGAGCCTACAGAGGTCTGAACAGCAGCACAACCTTGTGATGTATTGATATTTGAAATATCTGAGTGACACAACGGAGAAAAAAAATAGAGAATTGCTTTGCTATTTTGAAATTAACACAAAACAATGGCATCCAGGATAACAATAGCATTGTCAAATCAATTTGCAACTTGCATTTCTTGTAATTTTTTAGAAACCCTCTGATTTTATGCATATTAGAAGAGCAGAAAGCTCCAGTTCTCAGTTCTTAAGAAACCCACCACATCTTTTCACTGCATGAAGTTCTTCAGTTTATGCACTCAGTTACAATGCTTTATCCAAGAAAGCCATATATATTATTCATATTTTTCGATGCTGCTTTGCTTTTCTTTAGGGAACATTTTCCTTCCTGAAATTACATTACCAACTACAAAAAAACCAAGCAGCAGCTAACCTAAGCAAAACACACTAAAACATCTTCTGTAATAATATGATAAATTAGAATATTTTCAAACTTTCTCCCAAAAACCATAATCCATTTCTCCTGTGGAATTGCCACTGATGAAAACAATTTACCTATAATGCCACTGTTGCTCAACTCATTAATTTTCCTACTTTGCACTGTAACTTTAGCAGATGAACACGTGCATTGACTTCAGGTTATTTTAAAATCCATGACTTCTACTGAGAACAAATAAGTATAAAACCATTAAGCAGAACAAGAAGAACAGACACTTGCAAGCCCCAAGTTACACAAGTTGCTGTAAGCATCCTTAGGAATTTTATTTCACTGACTTTGGAGAGAGAGTCAACAAGCTCAGAGAATAAAATCTAAGAGATCTGTAATGACTTCATCTTCTACAAACAAACAATCCTGAAGTTAAAAAAAAAAAAAGTAGAGATGCACAAGAAGAAAGAGGAAATATCAGTCTCGGCACTTAAAAAACTTAGTACTGGTACATCTTAAACAGTAACTTGCATTAGAATATACTTACAACAAAACTGTACTTGACCTGTTATAGTGCTTTTGTGGGCAGGATGAGAACTTATTATAGCAAGCAGTTTCTGTGTTGGAAGAGGACTGGAACTACCCTTATCTATGGTGTCAAATTCAGTGATCAACTATATAAACCCCTTTTTACTTTATATAAAAATAGGATAAGAACGCATTTAAGTAGACATTTCCTCTCTACTAAACAGGCAATCCCCACTGAAGGCCAGTAGTAGCACTGCCTGAAGTGTTTTACAATAAAACAATAACTCTGTGAGCAATGACTAGAGTACTATTGTGACACAAAATAGTTGGTTTGTAATAGTCCTTCTCTGAACTTGATCTGAACTGTTCATATTAACACTAATTTCCAACTAGTCAGTGTTCTGGAATTACCTCTTGCCATGTAGGTGTTCCCTCCTATTAATCTCTGCCAACTTTGTTGCTATTTCCCATCACAAAGCTGCCATAAAAAGACACAGCATGGAAGATTAAATATAAAATTAAATCTGCAGAAATTACTGTTGCTTTTTCAGACATGGCCATTCTATTGCATGAGGCTACAGGTGATAGTGATCCTCCAACAAAAGACCTTTGAAGCCAGCCAGCTTGACACAGAAATGGGTAAGAAGTCCCCAGTGACTCAGTACACTGACTGAGGCGAAGGGGGAAGCCAAGTAAAAGACAAGACTCTATATTCTGGAGTTTTTTTGGTACACATTTCAGTTACTCAGCTTTGGATAGTAGAAAACTTAAAATAGAACAAACTAAATATGGGAAGATTACAAGAACTTAAATTTGGCAGGAAAAAAGCAATTAGTACAAGTCTTACAGTTGTAACACCAAGAACCTTATTGCATTTGGATAATTTTGAAGATATCAAAGTTCATGTGTCTCCTCTCCTCCATAAGAGGAAACTTTTAATCTCACTACTAAAAATTTACGTAATAGGGTACCTTAATGACACTGGCTGTAGATATCAGTGTGTTTGGATCCAGCACCTCCACCACAGCTTCTGGAATTACAGCCTTCTTCATGCAAGACATGTCAAAGCCATACACATCTTCCCAGAAAAGTACCTTGTTCTCATGGTTTTTCATATCCCCAACAGCTACTAGACTAATGGTGCACATGTCAGGATAAACTGTAACAACAGAAATAGATTAGTGAAAATTTATTTCAGACATGCATAAAGAGGATTGTTTTTCTTTTCTCTTTAAGTGACTAACATCTTAAAAGAACAAATAACTTTTTTCAGCTCTTGGACAAGACACTTATTCCTCTATTGTATTTTCAGGAGTCTCATTTTTCCACAGAAAAAACTGGAGATTACAACTTGATTTTCCCACACTACTCTGGTAACAGTATTTCTCTTTCATGACAAAGTATCTTTGTAGTTGAATCTCACTGCCAGAAAATGACCAGAAACTTGATATCTGAAGAAAACTTGGAATACCCTATTTTGGCTTCTATACAGAGACTGACCTAAAATGTATTTAACAACTGTAGGCAGACACCCAAAGGAATAGTCAGGTGACAGCTCTGCAATAACAAGACACCTCTGTGGAAAAACTTTCTTTCCAGAAAAGGCCAAGTGTTCTTAACCAAGAGTTTTATTCCTGTTACTTAGCAGCTCTGGCTGGTACTTGCCTTACCACCTAAAAAAAAAAGTATTTCTAGGTACTGGAAAAGAATAACCACTCTTCTGGCTGCATCTGAGCAGTAGAGAAGCCACCTAATAGACAGAAGAGAACTTCCTCATCGATTCCCCTCCTCGTTTCAGTACAACACTTACCATTCTTATAGCCTTCACAGCTGTGCTTTTCCTTCCCTCAAGAATATCTTCAGAAAAAGTACCTATTTACAGCTTTTCCAAATAGCAGAAAAGGCAAACGTTCTTCTGCAATAGCTGCCTACAGTAAAGCCAGTCAATCCCTTCACAATCTCTATCCACTACTGATCAGAAGAGACACAAAAACCAACTGCTATGAACATGGCTGTCTAGAGCACTGGCAAATACTAAGAGAAGCTCATTTTATATTTAGTTAGGTTTCTCTCCACAAAGAAATTATCATGTTTTGTTTTTAGAGTTTTAAAACCACATACATTGAATACTTGATCTCGCTTCTGAGCAAAATGCCTACTAATAAACACTTTATTTTTATCTTGATACATCAATGTGGCAGCATTAATAAAACAGAAGCTAAGGTTCTCTTTTTCTCCCCAAAATCTGGTCAACTGGAAAATTAATTTCATCTTCATCTCTGCTTGAAATTCTGTCTTATCAAAATGAGTATGGAGAGATCACTTGTATAGCATCTAAGTCACAAAAGCAGTATGTTTGCCTTCTAAAATACTGAAGATTGAAACAGTAAGCTGAAATTAGAGCTTTTATATAGTGAAAAAAAGGTTTAACCTAAAGGAAATATTCACATATATATAACAATAAAGAACACTCTTCTCTAAAGAAGCTATTTAAAAATTCATATGAATACAAAGTAAGCAATCACCTCTACATTTGGAATAACTAGTTTATACAAAACAAACACATTGTCATTTTTCTCACTGACTGTTTAAAGGAGAATAAATAAATAAGTATCATCAAGCTTCAACTGGAATCCCATTGGTAAGCTGTCATCATCTCTACTTTGCAGATCAAAAACTAGAAGCAGAAGGTTTCTCCAGGAACAGACTAAAATAAACTCGAAAGTAAAATAGGCAGTTTGATGAGAATTAAAACAGGAGGGTGTTCAAACTGTCTTGCCTGAAACAAATCATTTGGTTTCAGGATACACAGGAAAAACAATCAATATCTGTTGGTAGGAGTATTTGCAAGTATTTTCTGGAGATATCAATAAGGGATTTCCATTTCTCAAAGCTTTCATACCATTGTTTACTATTGTGACAACTGCATTATATTCAGCTCGACTGTCCAGCATTTCAGCCTTTGAGAGCTACCACCAATGCTCCAAAACTACAAGACAGTATGAAACAGACAGTAAAAGCAAGTGATTACAGCCTTTGAAGCAACATCTTTCAAGGAAATGCTTTTCATATGATGCAAGGGGTACGGCAGGAAGAGGGATGAAAAGTGACTGACAGTCCCTCATTACAGAATAGGCTTGCAGGAGCATGTTAGCAACACTGGAAATGAATGTGGAAACCACACCAAAAAGTGATCAGTTACTTCATGACCTCCATTCCTCAAAGTAGTCTACGTTTCTAGGACATTCCATTAACAGGACAAAGTTTACCACATCTATCAAGTGTGAAACATTTGAGTAAGACCATAATCAATTTTTATTAAATCCCTTTGTCCAGACAGCCAATCCTTAAATCAATCAACAGTCAAACTCATGACTGACTACACCAAGTGCTCAAGAGCAAGTAAGAATGTAAACACTGATGTCTAATCTAATCTGCATTTCTTGTTTAGCCTATCAATGATAATAACAGAAGCAGACAATGCCTGTTCAAACAACACCAGAAGAAATCTGTGTTCCACCGAAAGGGCACAGGCAGAAGACTACAGGGACACATCAACTTACAAATTTACAAATCCACCCATGTCCAGAAGCATATGTGATACTGAAGTTTGACTGGAAATGTAAGCATGTTATCTAAACATCAGCCTAAAATCATCTAAATGCCGGAGAGTTTAGTAAATGTTTAAAGGCATCGGCTTAAAATTGCACTTCCCGTTTGACCCATTAACCTCAATTCCCTGCTCTTTCTACAACCCTCTGACATTTTCCTGTGTAATCCTGACTGACTTGTCATTTGTTTCTGATTAAGCTGATAATTTAATAATTATTCCTTCTCACAGGTGAAATGATCAAAATACTGATTGGACAAGAGCAAATGCTCCTCAATGCTCTCCCAGATTCATCATTCTGACCATCTGTGTCCTTCCCGACTCAGTGCTCAGAAGTCATCTGTCACTAGTAACAGCTCACGTGGTGATCAGAATATGATGGGAAATCCTTTATCCCTTAGCAATGCCTCACAAAATTCAGGATGCTGAAGGGTAAGGTAGCAGTCTTGCAGATATGCAGAAATAATTCCAAGTAAGTATCATAATCCTTTTGACCTGAACAAGCAAACACTGTTATGTTTTCAATGATGCCTCTCTTACCTATGTTACCCCTCATCAATGTGCACTGCACTCAAGTGTATGCAAAAATCTATTCTCAAGCAAGTAACAGCTCTAAAAAACAAACAGATGGATCCTGGGCAGCAAACATTTTATGTTCCCAAATAAAGCTATTATATACTGTACACATTACTCTGGACAGTTTGCCATAATCCACTTCAGCATGCCAATAGGCTAAATTGAAGTTTACGACGATATGACTGACTGAACACAAATCTACCAAATTGGATTCTCTTCCCAGCTCAATCACTGAAAGATCTGGCCAAATCACAGTTGCCTTTTCAGCTTTCAAACAGTCCCTATAACAATGATCTTGGGCTCAATAGTACAAAGTGGCTTGAAACACAATAAAGCTTCATGGCAGATTGAGTAGTTTCTCTGGTAAGATTTCACCTCAGAAATAAGCTCTTCCTTTTGTCTCATCTGATTTTGGATGTGCCCATAGTTCTGCTACTATTCATCTATACTGTAGAAGTGTCTGTCTTGCTAAGCTGATTGCTGAGCAACTCTCATGAATCTCAGGCATAGCCATTTACGTGCTGCACAAGCTGGCAGCACAGCAGCAATTGTAAGCATCTTAAGGATAACGGAGTTCCACTTGACATCCAGCTCTACAATTCAGCAACTGTACAACACTGAATGCTTTCAGAAGAGTCAAACAAGTGCCCAAGACCATTCTCACACCACAAAAGATAAGCATACTGCAGAACCAGCTACCTCATCTCTCAAAGGAAACACTGGGCAACATCAGACACTGGCCAACTTACCAAGTACACAAATAAAGAACAAGATACTATCACAGCTTCAACAGTGGTCAAAAATTTCTGGCCCTTCTCAAAAGGCTTTGGAAGTAGTAGCTAGATGTAAAATCATTCCTTGAAATTTTAGGGGATGTCCTCAAACTTAATTACATTGCAAGGTAAAATTGTCAGCATATATCTCTAAAATAGCACACACATGGTGTCCAGACCTGGACGGAGTATTACTGAAAATAAAAATGCTCTTATTTTGCCACATTAAGTGGTTTCTAAATATATTAAGCATATGACAGTAATCTCTTGCTTGCCTATTCAGGTTTGTGACTAAACATTGAACAATTTTGCATAAACCCTTTCTGCTGCACTCCGTAGCATACAAAAGCTCACTGCAATCAAAGGGAAGCACTGCAGCGAGCACTGTTACATAGTCATTAATCCAATCATTAAGTCAGTGTAGTGAAACTAACTATGTGCATGGTTAGCACAAAAGGGAAAAAAACACCTCAGACTGATGACTATGATTGAAAAGGTCAATATGAAATACAATACTGACAAAGGAATTAAGCTCAAGGAATAAAGCATATACAGAACTTGTGCAGAAAACGGCATCACATGAGGAATAAATATTTACAGGCATTTAAATGCTCCTTAAGATGTCACAATCAAAGCTACTTAAAAGGACAGAAGAGGTCTACTTCAAAATAAAACCTTTTTGTTTTGTCACCTCCCTGCCCTCTAACCATGAAGAAAAAAGGTGTATTCCCACCAGGATAGAATAAATATGCTGAACTGAAACAATATAATTCCAAGAGTTATTTCATGTAGCTTCTTTCGTCTGAAACTAAGTCCTCTGCATGCAACCTCCCTCCTCTAGGAAAATATCCTATCCACTTGTCTTCTAATTCACAGTAGCGTAATTCCTCTCATTTGTAGTACCCAAACAGTATCACATCTTCCAGAAGAGAACTTATTTTCCTCTGTACATAGCTATGCAGCAACTGGGATTTCAAGAATACAAACAAATGACCATGTGTAAGAAGAAGTAGAGAGAAAAAAAATAGAGTGTACTTAAGAATAAATAACCCCCTCTGTTCTTATAAACACCATTAACTTGAGACCTTGATATCCCATCTAATGTTCTTCTATTACCCATACAGTAAATTAGTGCCTTGAAGCTCATACTAATGGAAACATTATTCAATTAGACTGGCAACTTTCTCATCCATGCATAGCTTATTCTAAGTCTCTGAGTTCATTTCGTTTCCCCTCAGAGCTAAATTTATTAAAGGAATTATGTGCACCAACCTGAGCCTCCCTCTGCCAGGTACTTGTCCTTTGCATAGATGACAGAGTCCAGCATTGACTCAAAAAGAAGGAAATAACCCTGTTTACAGAAAAAGGAAAGAATTTGGAAATCATTATGCTTCTCATGTAGCCTATTTGATCAATCTACAGATAGACTTTATCAACTGTTTAAGAACTTTATATGTCCACAAATCTCAGTAAGAGGCAGCACCCAGTGAATTTCTCAATAGCACAGTTGCTTCTATACATCAGTTACAAAAAGTATCTTTATTTTCCTTAACTGTATCTAGGATCTAGTAAATTAATACATTATAGCCATAAATATTCAATCTACAGTAACTACCTGATAGGAGGCCTACAACATAAGAATAAATCTCATTTAACTCAAACCAAGTAAGAAGATGCGTATATTGAATTTTCTTAGTAATAACTCTAAGGCACTATACAAAAAAAACCCCCAACAACCCCAGGAAAATCCCTTCTCGCTTAGAATTACAAGTAACATGAAAATTATTGTCAGAGAAACATCAAATGGAACGCATCTTTGCTACTTCACATTTGCAACCTCGTGATGCCCTGTACCAGCTTGGGCAATGCTCACTAAGACAGGAGAAATAAATCACGTAGTCAAGACATGAGTTCTCTGGATGTTCTACATCATTTAGCAGCACCTGAACTTAGTTTTCCAGCATAAAAACGGTTAGAACTAGAATTGCATAGCTCTTTTGTGTATGTGTTGGGATTAATTTAATAGCAGGTTAATCACACTGCCAAACCTACTGTAAATTTAATCAAGTCAGCCATTTTTTGAAAGATTTTTTCCTTACACATTTTTGAGATATAAAACCCATACAGCAGAATCACATGCAATCAGCATTTTCTACAGAGATAGCTGAGAAATCAGATGTTTTAAGTGTAGATTTTTAAGAGGTATACAGTCCTTTGTTTTCCAACTCATTTACTGATATTACATGCTTCCTACCTTCCAAATTTGAGTATGATCCTTACTCTTACTGAATAATAGAACACATTTTCTATGCATACAGATTCTTAAGACAACAAATCAATTAAGACAAATCACATCAGCATACAGTTTGGATTTTCACTGACTGTACTAATTTTCATTTTGCTCAAAACACAGCTTAGCCTCATAGCTTGATTTACACACCGATTGCCAGGAGAGAAGTACAAAAGAGAGTAGAAGTAAAGAAACAAGAAGTCCAGACTTTGGCCTTGCAGTCTTAGAAAGCCCAGTCAGCAGCAACCAAACAAAGAGAAGCAAAGATGTTTTTCCTTCCTTTCATAGAATCTTAGGGGTTGGAAGGATCCTCAAAAGATCACTTAGTCCATCCTGCCAGAACAGGACCACCTGTAGGTCATACAGGAACTTGTCCTCTTTGCTACACTTAAATATTTCTACAATCATACCTATTTTTGAAGTCATCATGCCACACTACTGCAGATAAGAGTGCGTGGGAATTGCATTGCTAAGACCAAAGAGTTTACCTTCAGTTTATGCCATCTTGGATATTTATTTTGCCTAAGGCTCTTACAACAAAAAAAATGCTACAAGTACAGAATGCTTATAAACCTCACCATCCACACTGCAGCCTTCAGAACTAAAACCAAGAAAACCAGAAACCTGAAGCATGACATATTTGTATTCAACAAGAACGTGGTTTGAAAATAACAGAAATGCCTTTTTTCCAACCTGTTTCTTCTGGCAACAGGACACTGCACTACTGGATGCTTTTCTTTCCCTAACGTTGCCTGTTCTTCCACTTTACTGCCTAACTTTTATGAAGTCCTTAGAATAAGTCCCAGAATGAAGACTACTGCTTTGTGAGCAATACAATTTTTAGTAAGCTTCACAAAATGCATGAAAAGGCCAAAAGCTCCAAATGCATCAGGCTGAGATGATTTTATGCTTACAGCAAGCCAAAAGCATAGAATGGAACCAGAGGGGTTTTTGTTCTTATTCTTACAGTTTTTAAAAATAGGTTGTTTAATTCACACATCTATTTTCAGATGCTTTTAATTGAAAATGTATTGTTTTCATGGACATCTAGGATATACCTTAAAACTAGTTACCAGCACTAACCAGCAAGTTACAAAGTGGCATTCCTACCAATCAGCTCTGGGCTTACTTCTTCCTGCCTAAAACACCCATCCCGTACAAGGCCTGCCAGGCACGCAGGAGCAGTACAGCCGGAAGGCACACCTTCTCATGAGAAATACAGTGAAATTCCAACTGTCCTTTCCTCGACCTTTCCACTCCAGCACCATTGGTTCTCCCTCCTGCTTCCAGTTCAACCTTCCCTCCAATTCATTACAGCACTCCTGTAAGTTACATAAACCGTCAATGGTACTGAATCAAGTCATTTATTACTTAAACCAAAGCATTTTGCTCAGTGTGCTCTGCTCATCTGTAGTGTAATTTAGAATGTAATTTCACAGGCTGCTGCCTCACCTGTAGGGGTGCCATCTGGAAAAAGAATTATACCTGATGTCTCTTCCCATGATGCTTTGGGTCACTCTTGCTTCCACCCCAATAATGTTCAGGGGTTTATTTTGTTTTCTTAAGCAGGTATTACCATCCTCAAAATTAATTACTGCAAAGAGATCTCTAGGATACAAATCTGTGAGTTGCTCACTAATAACTCAATCTTGCTAGTGGCTACACTGAGACACAAAAAGAGGTGACTCTGTTAATGACAAACTGTAGATATAGCATATCTTAAATGTTATGCTGTCACATTATGTGTTTTCTACTGAAAAGATGTCCATTTCTTTCTCAAAATGATAACAAAGTTCCTTATTTTTATATTTTCCAAGCTGAAATGACATAGTTCTCCAGTTAGCAAGAAAAACACTGTATAAAGATATTTGGATGGGAATAGTAAGAATGGAGTTACTCTGTTCAGGTGTATGTCCATCCTACGTAACGCTCATCCAAGAAGTCAGCATGGATGAGTGCAGTGACACACTGGAACTCAGAAGAACATGAATATTGCTACATTTCTTAGATATCCTTTATAACTGTATTTTGTGGTTATAGTGGAACAGACTTTGATGACCTAATATCCCGCATTGTTAAATTTTCCTCCATTATTCAAATGTAGTACAGCACTCTAAAATTTATTTTCATATTAATTCAAAGCTACATAGAAGTATTTTACCAATCAATCAGAAGGTAAGTACAGGAAGCTCTTTTTTAACATTCATGCTTTTGTATTCATCATGTTCTTCAAATTAAAAAAAGAGCTCAAGCTCTTCAAAAGTATCACGACCCAAGAACAACAACGAATTCTGAAGGATACCACATTGTATGGAGAATAATTAAGAAAAGTGGTTTGTGTGAAATACAAATTACTTTAGATTGAAAATGTTTTTTCACGTACATTTCCCTCAACTATTCCTATCAATATCTTGGTTAAACTTTGGGTTTGCCTTCACTTACTGGTGAAAATCAATTTATACTTTAAAAAAAGGAGTATTAGCAGGTTTACAACAGCAAAAATGAGCACAAATTTTAGTACAGGATATACATGTAAGAGTAGAATTGAAAAGAAGTATTCAACTACATGAGTAAGTGTTGCATTTCCCCGCTGCCCGATATCAAAGATGCATTTTATTCTATTCTGTAACATACCTGAACTTGGTCTGGCACTCTAGATTCAGCAAGGCTCAACACTGAATATTTAATGAGATAAAAGGCAGCTATCAAACCACTGGCCCACAGAGTGGATTACTCTTTTTGTATTAAATCCCTATCAGTATTAAAAACAGTACAGAATTTTCTTATACTGAAGTTCCTAATGACAAGGTTTGCATTGGACTATGGAATAAAACAAGTTACAAAGGGTATGTACAACATGCTGATTTTAACCACAAAATGTACTATTGCATTAACAGACACACAGAACTGATGCAGTTCACTCAGTTTTGTGAAAAATTGCTTTTTGCTTGATAAAACTCCCCCCAAACTTGTGGCCTATTTAAACGAAACGCAGCAGCTACATCTAAAGTCTTCTGCATGCTCTGATGCAGCACCATTTCCCTCACACTAAGACAGCTTTCATACTGATCCCTCATGTATGATTTAATTAAAAAAAAGAGAAACAATTCATTAGTGACAGAGCAAGCCCACACATTTCAACAACACAGCTTGACTTTGTTATTATTCACACCCTGTTGTGTCCTTACATAAATACAAGAACAGCAAATGGGAAGATCTGAAAAGTAGAAAAGTGATACTCATTACTGGCATTGGCAAAAGGAAAGTCTGTGTATTTTCATTCAAGGAAGTGCAATGCCTTTATAGAAAATCACTGTTGTAAAGCAATTGAAGCATTTAGCTACCTAATGTGCTCTTTACACAGCATCGTGAAAACCCTCAAAAGCCCATACAATGATTATCACTATTTCATAGAACACTTTTATCAATCCACTTCTAAATCTTAACAGAAGCAATAGAAAATACTACCACTAATGAAAGACTAGTACTTGTTAAAAAAGCACAATCACTGTATATTCATCAAAGAAAAGGAGAGAAGGAAGGAGAGAAAAGATGATTTCCAGTGTTTCAGACATGCTTGCTGCCTAGTACTTCTCCCTAGATCTTGCATACCTCATCCACAGCCCCTCTTGATAGCACTTCAAAATCATCTAAAACACAAAAACACCAGGAAGGGGAAAAAACATATTGGCTACGTGAGCAATGATTAAAGAATACTGGATCCTCTCTTTGTTTTGAGAGACTATCTCTTTCCCAGGTTTTCCTTGTGTAAAACTCCATTGCATATTCAGTATCACGAAGCACTGCGTAAAACAGCAATTTATGAGAACACATTGTACTCTAACACTGTATTTGAGACAAACATCTCAGACAATTGTCTCAGTAAAACCTCTTCCAAACAAGAAATGCAGACATTTTTCAAATGAATAAAACTCTCAACCTCTAGCTTTACAGTCTTGGCTAGAGAAAGGAAGTAAAAGCATACCAAGAGGAAAAAAATCTGCACACAGATGCAGCTGGGTAAGAATATTGCAGAAAAACATTACAAACGTTTTATATCCTTCTGCACTCATCCTTTCAAATAAGCAGCCTATGAAATTTATGATTACATCACCAAAATCCATATGTGCAATAACACAGCCACCTTTGGATGTTGACAGTTAATCTTTCCCTGCCCAACATTCAATTTAATCAAAAACTAGCTTCAGCGTTTTGCACAGCAGCTCCCATTTTGAACTCATATACTCTATGTAAAATTACTCTGATCACAGCAATACATCGCTCCTTCTTAAAAATTCAGTCTCTGTAGAGAACACATAAATGTGACCCTGACTGACAGTAAGTCTATGGTGTACAAAACTCATAAGTACTTTCCCACAACTTGTACAAACAGCAGCACATTCAAGTAAAAAAATAAATCTAAACTTCTCAATGAAATTTAAGCATTTGCAAATCCTTTTCAAGTCAAGTCACTAACTGACAAGGGTTTTCATTCATTACACCAAGGTGTAAATAAATCACTAGCGTGTGTTCAGAAATTACTTGTATTACACTTCCACCAGGCAGTGTATAGAAACACTCCATTAGTTGTACTTTTGCCTAGAAATATGTCACGTAAGTCAATAGTTTGAACAAAAAGAGATTTGCTTGTAGGTGCCCTAATGTACAAAGACAGATACATAACCTGTAGCCAAGGTAGTATATCACACAGTCCTGGACAGGGAAACCTCTACAAAAACAAGGCTGACAGCAAGATCTTATACAAAATTCACCTATTCTTACTTTCAAATGACCTTTCTCAAGAACTGGAAGGCCTTCTCCTTATAGAACCAGTTTCTTTAGCAGAACAGGCTCTTATTTGACCACTCTTGTGTTCTTTCTTAAGACAATGTAGTTTATTGGGTGAAGACGCTTCAGCTCACTTGCTCTCCCTTACGCTCCTCATTCACAGCACACAAGAAGTCCTTGCGCCAGGCTTGGAGATGCTCATTATGCAACACTGTACCTTTTATGATACCTGGTTCTATGTGACATCTTTCTCAGAAAGACTGTTCGAGAAACATTCCTGTGGGATGCAGTATTTTTTCTTCTCTGTTGTCTTTATTCTGTTGCTTCACACCTGCTTTTCATTTTCTGATGCTCCAGACAGAGCTCTAAATAAGCTTATAGCGTACTGGTCTTAAGCACTGCTTGTACCAAGCCAAAAAAAGCTATTACTCCTCAAAATGGTTTCATGTTTATAACTCTATAAGCAATTTGTTTTCTAAACAGAACAACAACTTTTCATATTTTTGTTATAGAGAGAAAACACTGTTCCCATTAGAATTTTCCTGCTAGTCCATACAGATTCTGTAAATAAAGAGCTTAAATCCAACTTATATTGAATTATTTTTGCTCTCATACTTTGCATTGCCAACATTTTCAGCACTTACATTCACATATTCACAAAAGATTTCACACTGGTCAGAATCACGTAGGGAAAAGAAAAAGCAAATTCACACAAGAAAGCCAGACAAAGAGGAATCATCATTTGCATCTAGGCAACATAATGTTCCTTTCTGGACAATGTTGGAACAGTGTGTACACTGTCCAGCTATCAATCTTACTTGGATGGCATTGTCCTCTTTATCTCTGTATTGCAGCAACCTATAAAAATGCTATCATTCCTAAATATTTAAAACACCTATAATTAAGGGAAATGCACGTGGCTATATAATTACAACATTAAAAGGTAAATTAGCACACAAATGGGAAACACAGAAATTAAGTATTGAATGTTCCAAGAAGAGTTGCTTTTCCAAATCCTTTACTTCACCTTAGAGGCACGGATTTACAACGACTTGAACTCCAGAGTGAGAAATGTGGTTTGGGGAACAATTACTCTTGATGCACATACTAGGAAACTGATCAGAAGTTCCTCTGAAAGAGCTATAATTACATTTCTAGTGAAGTCACTATACTGTCAGAAATCACCAACCATAACACACTATTTTTAAACCACTAGTTTAAGCCAATTTCTTAAATCTTCCTTGAAATTAATGACCACAACACTAAATTAAGCTCATGCTTCAAATAATTTTCATTTAGCAATGGAAGAAATTTTTTTTGCAGATTTCCAGAACACTGGGATATGTACTATGAAAAAAAAACCCAACAGAAAAACCCAAACAATTTATTCCCACCTTTACTTAGACAGTAGTTAGATACAAGATCCATGGTGAAAATATGACCTCTTTCCTATTGACCATCATCTTTATTATGTACTTTTCAAATGAGTTATTTTATTCTTACAGTAAAAAATCTGCAATGAACAGTAAGACCCTTTTTAAGCTCTAGATGTATTTGCAGATTTCCCAACCCATATGCTTCTTGCCTTATCACCTTTCCCACAGCCAGGACAGTCTTTAGCTGTTTTTGTGGCCTAGAGGTATTTTACTCACCAGAATAATCTAGCTAGATGACTACTATAGTATTTCTTCATTTCTTTCACCTGAGTAGCTGCAACAGTATTACTGAGGAATAGAGTACTTCTGTAGATTTGCATATTAACTACATAATAGAAACATATTGCTGTACTCAAAACAGCTCAACTGTATTTAGAAAATCTTGACTTGAAAGCTTGTGAACAAGAGGGAACGGGAATTGTACCAAAGTACCACATAATCAGGACCATCACACCACCTCAGAGTGTTAAAGACACTATTGCAGGCATGATAGACTTTTTTGGTTAAAAACAGCATCATCACAGGAATCAAAACAACACTTTTTTTTTCCTAGAAATAACTATTTCTTTAAAAGACTATTCATGCACCTTACCATCCATTCAGATATAATTACATCCACTTTTTCCAAAGGTAGATTTACTTCTTCAATTCTTCCTTTGATTAATGTAATGATATTTTCAAGTTTATTTAATCTGCAAGTCACAACACAAACAAATCAGTTTATATTTACAATTCACGCTGCCAGGAGATATACTGAAGTCTACATTTTGCATTTCTCCACCCAATAACTTCTTCAATCAAGAAAGCACTAAAATGTAATATTCCTTTTCTCAGTTATATTTCAGAGCAAATACTTCTGAGCAGCCAAAAATTGCAGAGGATTAAGTGCCAGGTAAAGATAGTAGCCAGTAGATCTGTATATCTCCAACGTGCTGAGCATGCAAATAGGTAAGACTTGAAACTAGGCAAATAGACAAGAGTATGATTTAAAATTATGCTTCCCCCCTCCCCCCCCACCCAGTTCTCCTTCTCTGACCCCTGTAGCATAAGTCTCTCGTGATTAGAGCCTACTCATCACACTAGGATAGCAATGGAAATTAAGCTCCTTGCAAAGCTGTTTTGCACGACTTGGTTTTTTATTTAACAGACCTAGCTGCAAAGTCACTGAGAACAAACATTCCCTCTAGATCAGTATTACAGTTATTCCACAATAAAGGCATCCTCCCTACTGTGATTTTGGCCAAAGCCATCTACAATGCTTAGCAACTGCAATAATCCAGGATCACCTCATATTCAAGTAACGGTACAACCACCCTGTATAAGAGGGAATGTTCTGTGATATGACTACAGTCTTTGAAACAAAATCTCCATGACAGCTAAGTGCTCAAAATGTACTATTTTTCTTCTCAGCAAACCACATTACTCTTTCTTGCACATACTATTATTATGATAGCTGTTCTTACAGAGGTCAGAAAAGCATTCCCACCAAAGAAATTGATCTTTTCACTGCAGTTCTTATCTCTGCTCCTTCCCTCCCTATCCTGATATCTTACTCTTACATTCTATCTGGCTTCCAATGCAGACAACTAATCACATTAAAATTCAACCTAAAAGACAACAGGAGAATGATCAGAATGAAAGGAGGGAACAGAAAGGGTCAAAGGTCTACTTGAACATGTGGGCTGTTGCAAAGACCAATTAAATACTCTACATATGGCAGTGTTCTGTCAGAAGAGTAGCAGTTCATCCCTAATATCGTACTTAATGCCATAGATCCAGAAGTTCAACGTGAGAAATAAAATGCTGAAGAGCTATCACCCACAACAATATTTTTAGAGGGACAAAGAGAGCTAAGGATAACTTCCTAAATGACCACATATCACTTATAACAGGAGAGGAAAAAGACTAATTCATTACCCACTTCTGTTCAATTGTGAGGCATAAAAAACCCAAACAAACCAATGTAGCTTACATATTGTAGGAAAAATTGCTGAGATGATATTTACAAAGCACATCTGAGTTAGTTGTTTGAAATCTATCTGCCAAAGAAAGCCACATGTCTCCCAATGTGCTAAAGTTGGTAAAAAATAACTAATTCATGACAAACTTTAAATGATTCCAACATGTTCTAATATATATATACACATTTAGATGAAACAAACTATAGTTGTTAAATTTTAAACAACATAGAAAAATAAGGCTTCTATTTAAAATGTCTATACTTCTAATTACTATGCTTCTAGAAAGTGCTTTCTATAAACTACTTCTCTGTAACAAAAAGAAATTCTAGGAATTGTATCATTATTTAAAATTCCTATATAGAAATAAAAAAACTACATGACACACACACTCAAACAACTTTTACTGGGTTTACCTACATTAGAACTGTTTCTTTCACTCAAAGTAGTACAATCAGGAAAAGTTTCTCACAGTCTTTTGAAATATATTTCAACTCCAATGTTTGCTTAGGTTTTATCAGCAGCAACATTTAAAATGTAAGAATTGCAAATAGTCTGGCGGGTGTCAGGTGGAGTCTCTGCAGCAAAGCAACACAGGCCCTGTGCTATCATTAGGAGAAAGGTCTGGAAACATGCTGCCTTAACTACAACTGTGTTTTAATTATCCCTACTAGAGGAGAAAACGACACTACTGACCATCAAAACCTGTGTTAATTCTGAGGACAAAGAAGGACTTCAATAAAATGCATACTAAGTGGTAGGGGATAATTTAAGTAGAAACAGCATTTTATTAACTTTTTACAGCATACTTTTTCCCATACTTTTCTTGGAACTTTCCCTACCTGATGATGTCCATGGCCTGATAGATGATTTCAGACTGGTCAACTCCAATCACTTTCTTTGCACCTGCTTTGGCAGCAAACATAGAGAGTATTCCAGTTCCACAGCCAACATCCAAAACCACCTGAAATGAATGAACAGAGGTAAAAATGAACGTCTTATTTCCTTTGCTATGATTCTTCTACATGTCTTTTTACATCAGTGAAATACTATATTCTAATAGAAGGAACAAACAGTAGCATCAAGTCTTACTGTTACAAAGATATTCAAGTCAAACTGCCATTCTAACTACACACTATCTACCATCTTTCACAAACAATGAAGCAGACTAGCTGCAGATGAACTTAGCCACATGGGAAACAATCACAAGCAATTTTTCAGGTAACAACTAAAAAGTTGCATGAACAAGAAAAACCAAGAAATTAAAACCTGAGTAATTTTCATCAGTGAATCACTAAAAGTGGAATTTATCACTGGCACAGAAAAAAACATATTCTAACTGCTGTTACTCAATAAGAGTCTATTCCAAAAACTGGAATCCACTGCTAGATATGGCCACAATGATTCAAAACACTTAATGGTTAACTATGATTACCTTCAAAATAGTAACTCACACAGTTTTAACAACTAGAAATATTTTCTAACAGTATTTATAATCAAAATAAGGCTAAAAAAAATCCAAGAAGATGGGATTCATAAGTTCTCATGAAAGAAGAATAAACTTAATCACTACACTTGAGAAAAAGAACACTCAACATAACCAAATACAGCAACCATAGTACCGAATATATTAATTAGCAGAGTTGAGCTGCCAGCACTGTTGAACTTCATAAAGTAGAGATTTTCCCAAATAGCCTTGTTCAGGCTTCAGCATAACAACACAACTCTTCTAACTGCTGGAAACTTCTCAACCACTTAAAAAGTAACACTTTGAATGCTGAATGTGTTACAGTACTTTTTTAAGTTAGGAGTTTCACATCTGATGTTTTCACAGAAACACAGAATTGCTGAGGTTGAAAGGGACCTCTGGAGATGTCATAGTCCACCACCCTGCTCAAAGCAGGATCAACTACTACAGGTTGCTAGGGATCATGTCTAATTGGCTTTGCAGAATCTCCAAGGATGGAGAATTCCACAACCTCTCTGGGCAACCTGGACCACTGCTCTCTTACCCTCACAGTAAAAAGATGTCCCAATCTTTAAAAGCAACTTCCTAGAGTGACACACACTCTTCCTAACGTAGCCCAGGAGGCTGGCTGGCTGCCTTTGCCACAACAGTCTGTGTTGCTGGCTCATAGTCATCTTGGTGTTGATCAGGATCCTCAAAGTTTTTCTCTGCAAAGCTGCTTTCCCAGACAGTGGCCCTCCAGCCTCTGCTGACGTATGGGGTTATTGATCTCTCTCCTCTACAGGGTTCTATATTGCCTCCCAATTGCCCCAGGACCCCACTGGCCACTTCTACAGCCTACAGAGGTCCTTCTGAATGGCAGCACAACCATATGATGTATCAAGCACTCCTCCTGGTTCTGCACCATCTGCAGATCTGCTAAGGGTGCAGTGTGTTGCATTGGCCTGATGCACAGTGGTCTTTATCAGACTTCTACTTAATATCGTTAAACTTTTATGAATCGTGTTAAAAAATTCCCAGCACAAAACCACAAAAATGTTCCAAAACCTGAAAAAAAAAAGTTTTCCTAAACATAATGTGCAGGCATTCCCATTATGCATAGCACTTAAGCATTAACAGAATCAGAACTGTAAAGACAGATTTCCTTTCCCATACAAGAGATCTAAACAATGGAGTACAAACAACTTGCTAAAACACTTCTAAACCAAGACCAGAGTCAGAATTACTAGTCATAAAAATAACTCATGAGAAAGGAAAACTTATTTCACCATCCTTAGCACAGCATTCAGTGTTGTAAAAACCATCCTCGTAGCTTTCATGGCACATTTTTTACCCAAAGAAGGCATCACATCATTGAATCATTTGTTGGAAAAGACCTTTCAGATCACAGAGTTCAACCATTAATACTGCCAAGTCCACTACCAAGAGCTCTAAGAGCCACAACTACATTTGAGAATTATAACCTCATTTTACCAAGTATTTCAAAGCAATAAAGCACCCTACTGACAAATTTCCTAGCTTATGAGCTATTGAGCATTCTTGCTTTGGCACAAGAGAAACTTGCATGTCTGCTTTCAAATTTTCCCTGATAAACAGCATCAAAGTAAATACTTGAATGCTCTGCACATTATGTCTGCTTGCCTTCCCTTTCATACAATTCCATATGTTCTGATGATGGACAGAGAACAACAATTCTGAAGGCAGTATGAATAAAAATAGCCGTTTATCCTTAGCAGCATAATTTAAGTGAGCTTCTGCTGTGGTGTACTGGGGAAACCATGACTGAAGAGCTGCCTGCCACCTGTCTGGATAGAGCAAATTACAACGTGGAATTAGGCTAAAAAAACCCATCAGCATGACAAATTTTTTACAGCATCTTGTGTACAGGCTGGCTACAGAAGTTGGACAAAGTTACTTGTTCCACTTGCAACTTCCAATAGAAGTCAATTCTACAACTCATTCATGAGACACGAGTATGCAATGGCTACAACAATCCCTAGGCTGAAGTCTTCTGGAGACAGGAATAGAGAGTAAAAAAAAAATCAGTGTTCTTGCAGTTTGTTGAAATCTCATGCCCCCTAACATCATCTATTCTAATGCTTTACCCATAGTGGCTAGCAAAATTGCTGAGCCATGAAAGCTAGAAGTCAGAGCCAAAAATAAACCTCTGTGAAAGAATGATCTTGATGTACAGCTGCATGAAAGAGAGCAATCACCACAAATTGGAAAGAAATCAAAACAGACACCACTTTGGACAGCTGCCCTGGTCACTTAAAAACCCAGATGGAACTCATGTATCCTTAGGCAGGGTACGGGGGTGGAGAAAAAGGCATGGGAGAGAAAATATACAAGCTGGAACACATCTGAGGAATGAAAGACAAGCAGAATGATCACCATTTAGCCTAAGGACAAGGGTCTACAGCTAACGCATTCTTGTGGTGATTACATATGGCCTCTCAGCAGAGATCTGGAGCAGCTGGACTGGCCATTTGGCTATATGATAATACACTGCAGCATAACATCCCTCTCCGCAGTCAAATCAAAACTGATACTCCATTTCTAGTGACCAAGCAAGTTACTTCAAATTCACAAAGACAGGAAGACGGGTAATTTGGCCAATTAAATTAATTCTATCTATGAACTTTTAGTAGGAACAAAGTTTAAAACCTCATTTTTTTTTTCTCTCAATATACAACAACAAAACTCAGCAGTACTGCTTCTCTAACCAATTTTTTTTCCACTAAAAAAAGACTCTTGCTGTAAAACGGTTGAGGCTTCTTTTTACTGAGCAAGGTCAACTGAACTACTCCTGTCAGGTAACCTAAATTGTCCTTTTCTCATCTCAGGTACATCAAAGAGGTTGAAAACAAAGGCAGCAAGCAGGATTAATTCAAGTTTTAATAATTTCTTCTGAAAGCTGTGGAAGAACAAACAAATTGACTGGTTCTGAATTTAGTATGCATAATGAACAAACCTAGACACTCTGTTATCTCTGTGATAATCTGCAATCACATCTCTTTGGGATACTACAGATTTGCCTCAAAAGCTAGTAGGACTAATCACAGAGTGGTAGGGGTTGGAAGGGACCTTTAGAGATCATCTAGTCCAATCCCCCTGCAGAAGCAGGGTCACTTAGATCAGGTTGCATAGGAACATGTCCAGGTGGATCTTGAAGACCTCCAAGGAAGGAGCCTCCACAACCCCTCTGGGCAGCCTGTGCCAGGGCTCCCTCACCTGAACAGGGAAATAGTTTTCTTATATTTAAGTGGAACTTTTTGTGTTCCAGCTTCATCCCATTACCCCTTGCCCTGTTGCTAGCTGCAAAAGAAAAAAGGGATGTCCCAATCTCCTGACACCCACCCTTTAGATATTTGTAAGTGTTAACAAGATCTCCCCTCAATGTCTTCTTCTCCAGACTAAACAGCCCCAAAGTTCTTTGAACAAGTTCCTCCCAATCCACCTCACAGATGTCCTTTCAGAAACAACAAGCATCACTATGTATTTTCTAAGAAGGAATACCATATAGGAGTTATAGGAAATATAATTTGAGACCTACTCTTCTTTTCTTTTAAATTGTAATAAAACTTTAAGAGGAATCAGCCTGTTTCTTCAAGTCACAAGTTTCACTCATTTTGTTCTGAGAGCATTACATTAAGCATAAAAACTTAACAGTTCCTTCAGTAGAAATCTGTAACAGATGGAACTTCAAAGCTAGATCTCTGGAAAAAACTCCCATATATTCTCCATAAGAGCATAACAAGCGAAAGCTGCACCAATATTTTGTCAGAGACAGAAGTTAAACAGGGCACTGATCACCTGAATGGAAGCTGTCAGGAAATAAAAGCAATTGAGAGTCTTGCTTTCCATTCAACATCACCACACTGTGATGGGTTTGGATACACTATGAATGTGAGGTAACCTTCATCAAAAAAACTGCTGCAAAACACTCAGTTCAGAAATCAGTTTGTAAATGTTGCAAGAATACAGTTCTCTTTAGTAGTTGTTTTCATGTGAAGTAAAAATGGAGTAAGCACACACATTTTCTACTGTTTTCTGAGGAAGGGCATCTGAAGCTGGTGCTGATGCAACTTTGTCTATAAGAGTTCATGAACATTTTTTCATGTTACCAATGAATCCACGTAGCAGAGGAGAAATACAACCTATTCTGAAAAATTACTGTTCCACTCGTGTAACTTCCACATTTAAGTAGCTGGCATCACAACGTTTTCATGTATTTGCTTGTTCTCTTACTATAAATAGCTCAGAAATATTTAGTAGAAACGGGTTCGTGACATGGATTGAAGCAAAAAAGGAAGAAAACTCTTTCCCTCTTATTTTTCTGATGTAATTACCAACAGAAAAACAAGTAGTATGTGCTATGTACTTTGAAAAACTTCTCACCTAAGACAAAACCATATCTAGCACAATTTCCAAGTAAGGAATCATCAGATGGGTGCACTTGTATTACTTCCACAATTTAAACCTTGTATTATCACTTATTAACAAAGTCTTACTCAAAACCAAAATAGAAATCAACAGTGATTGACTTACAAAACCTAGTCATCCTGGTTTCACATTAAGAAATATCCATATACAGCTTAAGAACGGCAAGCATCAAGTAAAAGAATGCTAATCCAGAACAGAAAATGGCACAGTGTCGCTCAGAACACAACAAGTTTATCACTAATAGCCAGGAGAAATACAGGAGACAAGAAGATCATAACTACATTAAGATCATAAAAGTCAGTGCAATCTCTCCTCACTGCAAGTGAAATACTAGTTCCTGGCTCCAAGTCCCTTAATAATCACCTTGTCTGGAGAAACTAAACACCACCAATTGAATAAATCAGTTGCATATGAATTCCTCCCCAGTTATAATTACACAGTGCCTCTAGGACCATATCAGGCACAAATTGAAATTCTCTTAAATTCTGGTAAAGAGGCCCTCTAAGATAGATTACACTTAATATACTGGACAAGAAAGGCTCAACTTAACCCCGCCAACATAATTAATGAACATCCCGACATGGCACATAAAACAATGACAATAGCCATCAGCACTTCTGTTATCAGCACTTTGCACCCTCCAGCAGCTGAATAGCACTCGACCACCTAATAACACCTGAGTACATTAAATCAAATCTTGTCAGTGCAATATTCCATCCGCAAAGCTACAAAGTAGCCATCCTGAAAGATTCCTACCACTTGAGAAAAAAATATAGCGCAGGAATTACTGTGTTTTCTGAGCTCTTTTACCTACTTTGTCCTTGAAGATATGCGAGTTTTGATAGATGAAGTCACGATAGCTTCCTGTACGCACTTCATCCTATAAAAAATAACAAAAAGTGTTCACTTTTTCTTCTTAGGTACAGCAATATTGAAAAATCTTTCCTTTTAATATGGCCTAAGATATTTTGTGGCTACTGTACTTTTAAAGGCTCTGCAATCCTGATGCCTTCCCATGTAATAGTCTCTCAGAATTGATTGTCTTTGCAAATAAAACTAGCTGAACCTCTGAGCAAAAATCCCAAATTAGCTTACAGTTTTCTGACCTCCTGCATTAGGTTTCAGATGTTTCAAAAGTTTTTAACACCTCTTCAACACTTTCCAGAAACAACAGTAATAGAGTGGCAATACTGCATCAACTCAACATAATAACCTACTATACAATGATAAAAATTGGAGTCATGAGCTCATCAAGTATTTCATATCATTTTATTCTCTCACAGCCCTGTGACGCACAGATTTCTTAAAAAAAACCCAGTTATGTATCATTTTAACCTTTCCTATTTCTGAACAAACTGCAAATTTACAAGCTTGACAATAAGCTGGTAACTGAAGCTGTACAGCCTATTCTATAAACAAACTTAATACAACATGTAATACAACAGGACCTGAGAAGCTGGAATGTTTTCAAGCCTACAACTAAACATGTAAAGTGTCGTAGTATAGAAAGGCTAACAGCAGAGTTCAATGTACCACCAAAGTAATCTATTGAAACATCGATTCTCTTAATATGCATCAGCAGGTACACAAATTGACAGCCAAGTATAGGTTTTGCAACTGCTGATGTAGTTCAAGTGTTAGAGTAAAAGAAGAATTTTAAGCATTTATCTTGTAAAGAGAAATCTTTAAATAATACTTAAGTATAAAAGTCAACTGCTTATATTATATATTTTTCCACTATAGTAGGTAAAATTTTTTAGAAACAGTACAGAAATGAATTTTTCGCTAATGATAAAGAATAAAGTCTATTTGATAAGAAAACAAGACCAAAACCAGACTGGAAACAAAAGATACGTTCCTAAAAATTCTGTGGATGAAAGTTCTTCTGAGGCTTGAAAATCCTAAAATCCAGTTCTAAGTTTAAGAGGTTTATCGCACAGACAGAGCTCAAAGAAACAGGGATGATTTTAGAAAATCATACCTTAAAGTTATAAGCAATTAACATGAATAAAAGGAACTGTGATCCTTGATAATCATACTGATTTCCTATGACGTTCTATTAAGATCAACTATTTTTAGTACTTCAACTCTACTGCAGTATATAATAATAGGATTTGCTGAAACAACCAAGAAAGTTAAAAAGAAAAAAATATATCTGAATGTTCAGCATCAATCGTGAAAGCAGCCAGCTGGAAAGCTTTCAGCCTTACACTCTGCCCACTCACATTGCCTCAGCAACTTAATCAATACAATTCTAGCTGCTCTTTCTACTACATGCACTGCTGCTCGAGCACACCACAGTCATTCACTTCAAGTCTCTCTATTTGTCAGTTCCATTCTCTCGCTGTTTCCATGTTTTGTTTTATTTTGAAATACAAAAGTAAAGAAATTTATTAAGATGATAGTCAAGATGTTCTTGAGCAAAAAAATAGGGGAAGGAAAAACTAGTAATTTAGCCACTGTAAAGTAACAATATTCTTCCTCATCTCTGAAGTATTCAGAGAAAAAACTCCAACAAATTGAAAATTCACCTTACCACTGCCAGGTGCAGGAAAAAGACAAGCTTTCAAAACCAAAGTGTCAGAAATAGACTTAAAATTCAGACAGCAAGTCTCCTTTCATAAAAATTTCAGTGTAGAAAGCCATTATATTTACATAAATAAGGAAGATATAAAGAAATCTAAGTGAATGTCTAGCATACAGGAAAAAAAATCAGTGCGGGCCTGACAAAGAGCTATTGTTTTCCTATGGTTAAGAATGTTTAAAAAGTCTTCTTGAAAGAATTCTGACAAACCTTCCTTGAAACCATAAAATCCAATTTTGTACCGATCTTCTTGTGCACACGTAGAATCATTATAAACCTTATTATCAAACAGAAAAGTTTCCATATCCTACAGCCTATAAATCTCAAACACCACCTATGTACAGCTGCAAAACCAGACCTGTCATTTTCATTTATCTTCAAGACTTAAATAACATTTATGTAGACTACACATTTTTTAAAACATTCTTCTTCTGCAGCCATCTCTGTGCTTCTGTAAAATCCCTCCCTTAAAAATTAACTTAATGCTTATACTATTTTTAGCACAATTCAGGTGTGTTTCTGCATTGAAGCCACTGAAATGATTTACAAAGCAGAAAACTTTATATGCTACCTGTATGGACAATGTCACTTCGTAACTTGACATTCTATCACCACATTAGGTAAGAATTTTGTTTATTTTTGGCTTAAAATGCAAAACCTGTTTATGACTTTAACAACTAAGATACTTTTTTAACAGTAAGCATTAAGAGATTTTTATATACATGTCAATTATAAGTCGGTTTAAGTCAAAAGGGCATTTATCACCTTTGAAGAGTTTTAAACATTAATTTACCTTCATCACATAAAAGAAGCATACAATTTTTCCAGTTGTTCCATACCATGTTATCAGTGCACTTAACTGTGCACAAATACCAAGAATTTCTGTTTACACAGTACAACAGGAAACAATATTTGACAAGTGGTTTTGCCTAATAAGTGTTAATTGTTAGGAAAATATCAACTAAAGAAAAACCTTCACTGTCTGTACATGGTTTATCCTTATATCTTTCAAACACTCAGGAAAAAGCTGGTTTTGGCAATCTAAAGTTATGGTACAGACATTGTAAAATATCTTCAATAATCTCTGTATGTAAATTAATTTAATGTTCCTAATGCTTCTGTAAACAGAAATTATATAATGGAAATAAAACTGAAGACAGATATCTAAACCAAACTCCTAGTAAAAACTGTCATGTATAGAAAGGGTTAAAAATGCAGCTGCTCTGCAGTACATTATGGGCACACGGCCCACTTCATTCCATCTTTCCTCTTTAGTCCTACTACGATGCAGTTGAGATGACTTTCTAACCTTTAGCATCTTTTCGTGTATCCCATAATGCCCATAGGAGCTGAAGTAAACATCATCCTCATCCTCATGAAGGTCTGCAATGGCGCTGGATGACGAGTTGCTCCTGACATCTACGTTCATCACAAAATCCTGTGCAATCTGTCTGTAATCAATTTGAAATACACCCTTGAGACACGTTTATGGAGTCATGACAAGGAAGCAGGGGTGGGGCGGGGAGGGGAGAAGGGGTTTGAAAGAGGTGAGGAAGACAGCCTGCAGAGGGGCTTTGCCATGCTGGGTCCCGCTGGAAGCACACACAATCTCCCTCTGCCGGCTCCTCCACTCTACTGCATCTCTGCTCTCCCCTCCAGCATCCTCCCACAACGACACTTTGTACTTGCAAATATCAGCAGTGAAAGGTTCAGACACAGTTTCTATTTTTAAAGGAGAAATTACCGATCCTGCACCCACTAGCACAAAATGTAGTACCACAGTGGGCAAGATGACGTGTGTTTTAGGCTGCGTAATGCAGATACTCAATGCAACAACCAGCGTAAGAACTACAAACTGTGCAACGCTGCACGACTAGTGGGAAGTAGAAGAAAGTACTTTAAAGCATTTGGGTGGAAGCAAAGCAGAATTTCAAGTTTAATTTGTTATGAATGTATTACTATTGCTGGAGCACCCGATTAGGAAAGGCTGTGAGATCTGGAGCTGATTAGAAAAGAAGACTGAGGGGGGACCTTATCAATGCTGACAAATACCTAAAGCACAGCTGTTGAGAGGATGGGGCCAGTCTTTTCATTGTGAGGGCCAGTGACAAGACAAAGGGCAACAGACATGAGCTGGAACATAGGAAGTTTCACTAGAACACGAAGAAAAACTTCTCTCCTCCAAGGGTGAGGGAGCCTTGGCACAGGCTGCCCGGAGAGGTTGTGGCGTCTCCTCCTCTGTAGGTTTCCAAGCCCACCTGGATGCACCCCTGTGCCCCCTGATTGAGAGGGAACCTGCTTTAACAGGGGGTTGGAGTGGATGACCTCTAGAGGCCCCTTCCAATCCTCATCCTTCTAGAATACTTAAATTTTATGCTGCTTATTCTTCCTCCTCCATGGCCTTGCATATGTAACACAAGTGTTCTCGCTTCTTAAAGTGGTTTTGATGACAACATACACAAATCAAGGGTGTTATGAAAATAAAATTGAAAGTTGACAAGCAAGCAGTCATATAATACCCACAATAAAATGAAAAGGCAAATGTGCTTCAGCCAGACAATATTCCTCTAGGCTCTACAGTCTAACAAGTTTACATCCCAGACCTCTCCAGAGCTATATGCTTATTTAGTCTAAGAACACTTTGCTTTTGCAATTTGTGCAGATTTTGTGCAGTTTTTACTGATCATCTACAAGACATAACTCACACCTACAGTCCCAACACATAGATACATGCTACCACTTCTCTGAATTTCCATTGGTCTTTAAAACTCAAAAAACTCATTTCACCCAAAATACAAATAAAGAATCCCAAAACTTCAGTTCAAACACTTACTTCATTTTCTGAAGATCATCTTGTGCTGTAGCCAAGGCTGCTTCTGCAAGTCTTGCTCTGTGTTCTGCGTGTTTCAATTGCTCACGGAGCACCATGATATCAGTTAAACCATTGGAAGGCAAAACATTTGCAGGTTCACAAAGATCTTCTATATCTGATGAAACGGGGAGAAAAATGCCACACGTTAGTCACATGTTGCTTCACAGCAGCTCATAAACACATGATGTCTTCAGTGTTGCTATTTCTCCCTTTAGCATCACTAAATTTGATAGAACTTAACCACAGAACACAATACTATTCAGTAAAAACAAATATGCCAGAAACATGCTCTAAGTTAACAAAGCAAATAAAACTAGAATTCAGGCTTCTTTAAATACCAGTGTTTGATTCACAATAAGAGACATTAAATTTAGACTGTAATTAAGTTCATTACAGTCCCATCCTTTGTTTTTCCAGTTTTGTTATTCAGAAATCAAAAAGGCTGGCAGTGGTAAAAGAGGGTATATAAACTTACTGTCTAATTATTAAGAACATTTAAGTTTAAATTTTCAAACCAATTCTTGGGCTTTTATAAAGCTTATGAAGACAAAAAAACCTCAAAAGAGCAGAAGCAGAATGAATCTAGATGAAAGACTGCTTTTTAACTATTCAAACCCCAAACTCAGTACTAGGTCCATCTACCTCTTGCTAAATTCACCTGATGATTTCAACAAATACCAGTGGGGAAAAAAAAAAAACAGGTGCTACTGTATTTTTTGACATAATAAGAAATTCCTATCAGCTTATTGGAAAAAAAGTTCATTAAAAAAACCCCATCTATCTATTCCTTTTAATCATGGAACACTTATCATTTGACCCATGGGACTGAAACAAAGCAGATACTTAAAAAAAGATTCCAGAGGTTCAGATCAGCCCCATAACCCATTAGCAACTGCAGCAGCACCACAAAGCATCTCAAAAGTTTACAGAGCTTGGGTAAAGCATACACATTATGTAGGAGGTGATACAGGGAAATGTGAAATCCTTGAAGTAACCAACTCATGTCTTCCCATCATGCATTATCTCTGCTGTCATGCAGGAGAGCTTGCTTAAAACAGGACAAAATTGCATTCCAGACTGTACAGAGAAGAAAAAAAATCCACAAGCCCTAAATGCCTTATAGTTTAGATGAAAGAAAGATATACATTCAAGTACAAAATATGAAGAGAGTGATCACAGCCAACAAAAATAAGCTCAATCTTAGTTCTCTCAGATCATTTGATAAACTGCCATGAGAGAAAACCTGAGGCCGCTTGTACCACTAAAGCAGCAGATCCCTTCTATGCAACTGTCTTATCTCACACTGGGCTGGTCCAAAACAGAATCTGCATAAAATATGTTTTTCAACTTGCTTCTTACTTATAGCACACATTTTTGAATAAACTCATGGTTTTAAATAGGAACTAAAAGCTTCATCAATCTTCTATGAAGTCTGAGTGTCGTGCCTCTTTGTCCTGCTTGATTATTACAATACAGCATTTCTGCTATGAATATCAACAGTAAGTGAATGCAAATAATAAAACAGGGCTATGGAAAGCGCAGTCACCAACCAAACACTTCTGAGTGTGACTCAATGTCATGACTTCAGCTAGTATGTAGACTTCCTCATGTATGCAGTTCAACTGTACAATAGTGATGATGCTTCATATGACATCAACTCTGCCAATATCACGTTTACCCCACAACAAGGTATTGTCATACTGAAGTGTATTTATTTACCAAACTGAAGTAGGAGGTCATCTTCTAGCTGTGGTTTCAAATATTCCTCTTCCTCCCAAGGCAGTGGGCTGTTGATAGAACTCAAATATGCTGCTGCTGGTTTCTAGACAGAAAGGGAAAAGGACATAAGTTTCTTTGAAAACACCGGTCCTTCAATTTCATTCAAGAAAGTAAGACAAAGAGCTGTTCTTCCACTCATCAAAACAAATAGTGTTAAAGTAGTTTTGTAGGAAAGGCTGAGAAAAGTACTACTATAAAGCATGACTAGTAACAACAGGTGAAGAAATAAACTTTTGTCATCACTCAGGGATACTCTCACACCATGATTCTACCGAGTGTGGGCTTTTTACAAGCCTGAACGTCCTATTCTAGAAACAATAAGGCCTCACAACAACTAGATATATTTTAAATGAAGACAACTTCACATCTAAATCAACTGTTCAATACCTATTTTAACTCCCATGATTTCTTATTTTTATAACACAAAATTTCACACAGTGTAAAAAAAGGGCAAATTGAAAGCACAGCATCTGAGTTTCCCATACTCCAGAGACAGATTACAGCAGCAGTAAGTAGCTCACCTACCTTTAATCTAACAAAGTTTATTAGTTTAATGTATCCATAAAAATCAAGTCCTGAAAAGAAAGAAAAGACGGGAAAAATAAAAGAGAGAGTTTACATTATGGAAAAACACACTTATTTTACAACTGTATGAGTAACAACTACTTATTCAATTGGACAGCTTCCTCTTGGGCTGTACTTGATAACCTACTGCAGCCTTCTCATCCTAAATTTGCCATCTATGCTTCTTCTTAAGACTAAACCAGGAAATTCTCACCCTCTGGAGAAACACATCTACCTCAAATTTAAAATAGAACACATTCAAATGTGGATTAGGAGCAGTGATTTCATTCATTTGGCAAGCAACAACATCTGGACAACCACATTTATCTCCTACTAGCTACCTTGGTGATATTTTAGGCTGTTGTGATCTTTTGTTCATATTTTTAGCTTTCAGCCTAATAAATGTAAGTTAATCCTACTTGATTGAGGAGTGATCTTATTAACATTTACAAATATGTAAAGGGTGGGTGTCAGGAGGTTGGGACATCCCTTTTTTCTTTTGCAGCTAGCAACAGGACAAGGGGTAATGGGATGAAGCTGGAACACAAAAAGTTCCACTTAAACATAAGAAAAAACTATTTCACCGTGAGGGTGAGGGAGCCCTGGCACAGGCTGCCCAGAGGGGTTGTGGAGTCTCCTTCCTTGGAGGTCTTCAAGACCTGCCTGGACATGTTCCTATGTGACCTGATCTAGCTGACCCTGCTTCTGCAGGGGGGTTGGACTAGATGATCTCTTAAAGTTCCTTCCAACTCTACCATTCTATGACTCTATAATCAAGAATAACACCAACAGTGACTTAAAATCATCATCCCAGAAATAACAGTAGCTTAATTATGTACTTATGTCAAGAACCTTGAAGATACCGGGTAAACTAAAATCCGATCAAAAGTATTTGGAAATAGAAAATATACTTGATCTTGCCATTTTATGTGATGCACATTTCTAAATGTTTCATGTAGTTCTCATGCTCTTATCTCTCACTCTTTTTGGTACACACTCTTGCATTTCTCCAGTGCTGCTTCTCTTCCCCTGCTTTCCACTATATGCAGTAAGATACAGATTTCAGGCTCAGTAATCCTACAGTTACCTAACTATTTTAAAGTATGTCCCTTACCCTCACCTCCCTTCACATACATCTTCCCTATATATACCTTCCTTCAGTCACCATGTTAACCTAAATGTACAACAGCCAGTATAAATATAACATGGAAGTATTTTGTCTGTAATAAGTTACCTTATTCAATCTTGTAATCTTCAGTAAAACCAAGAAATCAGTTAGAAACAAGTTGATAATTGCAACTGATTTTAAACAATACACTGATGTGCAAAAGGAATCAAAAAGTCGTGAAAAAGACTTACCATGTTTCTTGATCACATCCCAAAGACTAAACTGATGCTCTGTTTTGCAGTGGGAGAACACATCTTCAGCAGAATTAAACAATCTGTAAGTAATACATTGTTAAATATGTAGTATTACTAAGTCTAGAAATTGTAACACTCCTGAGTTCCATGTGCTCTGTTCTGACTTGTTAGACAATACGCTCAGAGTACACATTTTTTGCCTGAGAATGGATGAAGAAGCACTTGCTTACTTGCATATCTCACAAAGCAGCTTTTACCTTGTTTGCAAGGCATTTTGCAAGTGCAACAAATGCAAAAATTCCATTCACCAAAACCATGAACCCCGTTTAAAAACTCCTTGAGCGTAAATACAGCACTAAATCTGAGATCTAAAGACTGCACATAGGTGAGGCAAGCGGGCCAGTTAGATTTGCTGCATCAAAAAAAAATCTCACCTATTCACTGACAATGAGAAAGAAAAAAATCTCACATAATTGGAAACGATAACAGAGGGAATTCCAGAGAGAAGCTTCTATACTGCTTCAGTGTGAGGTGAGACATGACCTCCTTTCCCCATTACTTTCTTCCTTACTCTCGATTTAACAGACCTTTGGCTCTAGAGAGACCGTATCCAAGATCAACATGCCCCAGAACGCTGTTACAAACCACGTATTACTGATTTTCCCGTGGCGGCTGCCTGCCGCAGCCCCTGTGGGCTCCTCTTCCCCCGGAGACCGCGCCTCAAAAAGCCCCTCAGTCAAGCAGGGGGAGCGCTGGGACGACGAAAGCCCACCATGGCCCTCAGGGTTGTCCCCGCTACCACACCTGTCGCAGAAGAGGCAGCGAGTCTGCGGGCCCTCAGAGGCGCCTTCCTCCTCCTCCGCCTCTTCCCAGGCCTCCTCGTCATCGGACAGCTCCGGCATTTCCTCCTCAGCTACCGGCTCGGCGGCCCCTGTGGGGAATACAACAAAGAGCTGTCACTGAGAAGCAGCGGAGTGGACGAAAAAGTAATGCAGAAAGAAGGAAAGAAAAGGAAGAAGGGGAAGGGGAGGAGGAAGGGGAGGAGGAAGGAGGGCAGCGCACCGGCCGGTACCCACCTGCGTGAGCTGCGCCCGCCGCCCGGGAGCCCATGGCCGCCGCCACCGCCCCACGTGCGCCGCTTCCGGGTGCCCGCCCCGCCTCGCCCCTGATGTCACACGGAGGGGCGGGTCCGAGAGGGTGAGAGCGCCCCCTGGCGTGGATCCGCCGGTCACCGGGAGCAGGCGGCGCCGACCGTTAAATTTCAAACGCGCGGGAGCGGGAGGCGCGCGGGCGCCCGCCGCCGTGAGGGGCGGCGCCATCTTGTGGGGGCCGAAGGGGGCGATGACCCATCGCCTCTCGCAGCCATTCCTCCAGCCGCACCCCCTCACACCAGCAGACCGCAGCCCTGCCTCCTGCCGCACCCGTTGACAGAAACGGAAACCAGGCAGCTGGATACAGGGTCCCTGTCTCAGCAAGTCTAGACTATAACACATTATTTCTCCCTAGCCTTGGTAGCACTGTTTGTGCGTTTGACAGGTGGCTGGCAGACAGGTTTGTGTTTTTCAACACAGGAGAGTTAAAGGAAATAACACAGGTGAATTGGCTTTATACAAAGTTTAGCAACAGACTGATAATGGAAAGTGGCATTAAAAGATTATACAGAGAAATAAAGCTTGAGGGTCATCAGCTGAAGAAGACATTTTAGGTAGTCTACCAAATCTCCGTTGTTTTCCCTCTTCATTTTGTCTGAACATTTTCATCAGGATTTTAGAACAAGAGGAAATGGCCTCAAGTCGCACTAGGGGAGGTTTAGATTGGCTGTTGGGAAGAACTTTTTCACTGAAAGGGTGGTTAAATTCCCCAGTGAGGTGGTGGAATTGCCATCCCTGCAGATACTTAAAAGATGCATAGATGAGGTACTGAGGGACACAGTTCGGTGGTGGTCTTGGCAGTGTTAGGTTAGTGGTTGGACTTGATCTTAAAGTTCTTTTCCAACCAAAATGATGTTATGATTCAGAACCAAATGGTGCCACCTTTCCACTGACTCACATAGTGCTCCTAAGGAGGGTATGATGGAGAAAATGTCCAAGCTAGAATTTTTCCAACTTATACCCTCAAAGTGTATAAATTAACATCAGTGCAACTACCAATATTTCAAAAAATAATGGAGTTACTGTTCTGCCTTGAACCTGACTACCTTATACATAATTGCAAGAACAGAGGTATGCTGTGCATCTGGTCTGAATACAGCTAAATGCTGTATTTGTGTGGCATCTCATAATGAACAAAGGTACAGCCTGTTTCCTAATATAACATACTTAAGAAACCTCCCACTGCTGTTAGACAGCACCTCCTTAGGCATCATACATGGATTTATATATGTCAAATTAATAAAACAAATGATCCAGCCTTGTAAAGAGTTCTAGTAATTAAGTAACATCTTCTGCTTCTTCAGCAAATCCGGTATCTGTGAATAGGTTAAAAATAAAACTTTTTCTTCACTGATTCAGTTAGCAAACTTAGGGAGCCTCTGCCTTGGCCCTTCAGGAGATTCAGTGTGTCCTTTAACAGCCATTTTGCCAAACTCCCCCACTTCCCACGCTTTGGCCCACATTTTAGTGTGGTCTCACAACGCATCAAATGGATTCCTTCTTGAGATGAAACTACCAGATTTCTCCAGGATTACAATTTACAGGACCAAAATACAACTTCTAGCCCAAAGTTAAAATACAGAAACATCCAGGTGCTGGGTGTTTTTCAGCACCAAATGTTTTGCTACACTTGCAATACCATACTTTGCCAAGGCAGACAAGGCAGTAGTCTCCTATCTTGTTTTTCATAAGAAGCTATTCTATACTATACTTAATTTACAATGGTTTAATCTGCAACAGCACCTAATCTTGATATGCAGCACTCAGCGTAAGTTGAGGTACCAAGTACTGAGTAGTACCTGATATTTAATTGTTGCTCAACAGAGGGGCCACCAGCATTGTCACTGCAGTTTCTGATTATTTCTAAAAGGGTGGAACCAAGGGTCCAATTCTAGTCTGTTTTTCAGAGTGCAAACTGAGTGGTCTTTGCTGAATATAAAAATGCAGAGCTATTAATTGATTGGTAAGAAAAGAAAAAGTAAATGGATGTAGAATTCAAGAAGAAAATCTGACACTGAAATTATTTTTCTGGATTACAGTCTCTGATTTCTAATCTATACTTGTAAATCTGTCCCGTGTAGCTTAATTTCCCCTTTCACTTATCCTCCTATCTCTTAGTGCTAACAAAGAAGACTCTTAAATATAGTACTAATTAAACAGATTAGGTTTGCCTAATAGGCAAATCCAAAGGGACATGAAAAATCTAAATACATAAACTGGTTTTAGATGAGAATGACAGGCTTGAAAAAGGGTATAAGAGCTCCCTCATAAAGTCTGGCTTATGTTTTGCTTTTAAATTCCATATCCACTCAGATTTACTTCTGTAGGTGCCACAAGATAACACCAGTTTTACAAATGCTGCTTAGTGGTGGCAACCAAAGCTTCTCATGGGATTTTTTTTTTTTTTGTTACAGAGCAACTCAGTACTCGTCATTGAATTAGAATTGCTGCAAAATGCTGACAGGATGCTGCGTGCCCTTAGTGTACAGAAGAAATCTAGGCAAGTCAGATGCTTCTATCTTATTCTCCCAAAGTCAAGTCTGATCCCATGAAATAAACAGAAGTGACATAGAATGATGAAACATACTTTTCCTCCACTCTCACTCAAGCAGCTAATCACAAAAATAGATTTAATAACCACTGCTCTGTCAGTAGTGCCTGGACTGATAGCAGCAAAAGCAGAAACAGCAGCTTCTTTGTGTTTTACTGAAATTCTCCCCCACTGAAGGGGCGAGGGGTCACTGATTGCATAGTCTTTGCTCCACTGCACACCCTCGGCTATTGTCGCATCCACTCAGAGAGCAACAGACCAAATGTGCTCCACAGCCTTGGAACTGAATCTTCTTTTCTGTATTATTGTGTGAATTAAGATTCTCAATAAATGCAAAGCACCTGTTCATTTGGGTCAGCGTGTACAATGTTGTCTGAAGACTAAATGAAATCCTGCAGCACAAGTGTATAACTCACATCGGTACCTCTTGAAATATGATCATCTTTGTTACAATCTCCTAATCCTTGTAAAGGGATTTGCATGGTACAGGAAGATTTACAATGTCATGGATTACTATTTCATAATCCAGGCCAAGGAGAAGAAACTTCAAATATTTACAATTTTTTTTACTGCAGTTCAAGCTATTTTACAGGTCTGGAAACACAGCACTGGGGAGGCTGTTAGAGGGTGTTCACACACAAAATATGGTGTCAGTGTACCACTTGGGGCCTTTATTTCATCTGGATTTCCAGGCATGTGTAACTTTATTCTCTACCTGCATCACTCTTGTGACCACAGTGTTTGTCGTTACTCAAAAGCAAAGAAAGTAAACAGAAACTGTGAAACAAGTGAAACGTTTTGAACAAATTATTGTTAAATGTCTATGACTTTATTCTGTGTATATTAGCAAAAGAAAATGTTTAATGTTAATAAATTAAATGACTTCTTAGCCAGCTGGGTCAGTCAGAGCTATGTTTTTTTTCAATTTCAGCTGCTCGAGGTCCCCAAGAAGTTGCTCAAGACAAAATGATTTTTCAAAAGCATTTTCTATGTAGAAAGTCCAAACCATCTGAAATTTTACTCTACACTCTTTGAATACTAAACCCAGCCTGCTACATCTAAGTGCCAAGAATGACACTCCTAAAAGCATAAGTTTTGGTCCTCAATCCTCTCACGCTCTCAGTTCTCTCATCTCAATTTGTTGCATTTTTTGTTCATGATGCACTCAGTATAGCACTCAGTGTTACACTGATAATTTCTTTACCATTAGAGCAGCATTTCTCAACCTGTCAGAAAAGCAAAGGAAATACGAATATCACATTCTACCACACTTTCTTGCATCAGATCAGCAAACTGATTAGATAAGCTGTTTTCTTTCTTGTGATGTTTAGTCCCTTATCAGACAGGCTGGTTAAACCTGTGCACTTCAGCTCTACTCTGTCAGCAGCTCTGAGGAATGGCTAACAGCAGGGAAGTACAACCAGAAAAGAAGCACTGTTGGGGAAAATGCTGAGAGTGACCATGAAAGATTGAGCAAAACCAGTTTCTGCAATTAGGGCAAATCTCCAGTGTAGAAAAAGGAGCGTTACTGCCCTGTGATACTCTGTATTTGTGCACCTACAGAAGTGCCTCCATAAAATGTACATTGAGCAGCACAGGATGATTTCAGGTGCTACAGACCATAGGAATCCAACTGAGATAATTCCCATCAGATAATAATTAAAAAAAACCCCCAATATTTAGAGGCTTAGAAAATAACTGGTCTCCAGAGTTATTTTCTCTGTTGATATCCAAGAGGGAAAATCTTAAGGGTAAACTAGTGTTCAGAAATGAAACATCCATAAGTAATTCAGACTTCTCTGTCCATATCTGTGTGTCTACAGAAAAAAAATACCCAGACATAGAGTAAGTGATTGCAAAGATAAACAGAACAGATCATATGCCCATTTGAAGCAAAATAGTGTTTACCTTAGACCATCTTAGTCTCTATCATGAAAATATGTGATCTTTATTAATTCACAGTAAGAAAAGTGAGAACTGGTGGCATTCAGATCAGCTAACACATCAAACTAGTGGAACTATGAAAACTGTCCATTAAAACCAAACCCTCAAAAGCAACTGTTTTGCACAGGACGTTTTTAAATGTCTATAAGATATTTAGTGTCAGGAGATGCTAAGCATTTAGCAAACTCTGCATGCGAATACCTAGATGAGTTACTTGGAAACAAAAGCCCTTCTTGTAAGGGGCTGAGCATGTGAGAACTTTACATCCATCAGAACCACCTGTGGTCTGTGTTCATGAGGAGTAACAGACCAAAGACAGTGGGAATTTGAAGTGTGCCAGAACACAAGATAAAGGATCAAATTGTTTGAGCTTGAAGAGCAATATCATAGGTGAAGAAAAATTTAGAAATCAGAAGTGAGAAGAGTGTTAGGGCAGGTTTTTGTAACTATTTAAGGAATCCAATGCTTAGTGCCTAGATTTCCAAAGCATTCTTGAAAGTCTTTAAGAGCAGGACTGAAATGCAAGCAGAGGAAGAATGTTAAATCTGGTATATTACAGGATAATAAGGACCAAAGAGAAGACAGTCTTACCTCTCATGGCTGTTATGTATGCAGTGTAAATAATATACCTTAGTGTGCATTATATCACAGCCTAGACCAGTCTCTAAATTTCAGTGGTTGTAACAAAAATACAACTAACTCTTTGTTCAGCTTCACTTTCTCTAAGTTGTGACTGCTTCAGCAGAAAGAGGAGCAGTATCAATGATCATGAACAGATAAAAACAGCTTAGAAGTCAGAGAAAGAGACACAAATCTTAAAGCAGAATCAGGCACAGGACTACATCCACTGACACTGCTTTTCTTGCAAAATCATTGTTACTTTTCCAACAAGGATGGAAGGGAATATCCATCATGTTGTATCTTTTTAAAATTGATTTCATAGTTATGGGATGAACTCAGTTAGTTGCTTGCAGCAAAGGATGTACTCTTGTTTCTATATATATAAAACTGGAGAGATTTAGACAGTGATTTTGACAACAGACAGATAAGGAATATTTCAGGAGTTTGAGGTTTCAGAAGATTTACTGCAACAGTTACGTTAAATATTTATAGGGGATCTATAAACAAGGGATTTCCTTATGTTGTTATTATAGAAAAGACAGTTACAACTATCTTTACCTGCTGTAAACTTCTAATGAAAACATTTTCGGAGGAGAAGATACCAGACATAGCTTGGGAAAAGTATTTTCTTTGAGACAATTTATCTACCCCAAAGGCTTCTCCCAGAGGTCTACAGAATGTAGGCAGGAGGAAAAAGAATTACTTACCCTGCAAACTAAGGTAAGTAAACAATAGCAAAAGGTAATATACAAGCAAACAATTTTAAAAGCACGTAAACTAAACAAACTATTGTGATTCAAACAAGAAGTCATTAAGTAGCATTAGGCTAGTGTCTCAATTTTTGTGCCACCTTGTTACAAGATCTATCCCTTCAGCATTTTTGTTGACAGATTTTTTGCTTCACGTTTAGTTCATTTTGCTGAACAAAACTAAAGTAAACTGGAAATATCCTTCAGTCAAACTGCAAGGTCTCCTGATAAATATTAATTCCAGCTTCTTTAAAAGGTGCTTGTTTGAGGTATTATGAGTAGTAGCTATGTGTGTTAAATCTCCCATTCTTTGTACCAGCTTCTTGGGAAAAAAAAAAATCCAAATCAGCCAATGAGAAGTGGCTAGACCGACGCTGTCTCCCTCGGTTAATCCAAGGCCAGAAGACGGATAATTTGATTAAACTGAGACCCTAATTTATTTAGCTTTAGTTCTGGATCAACCTCTTCTTAATAGAGTGCTGTCGTCTCCGATTGTTTGATGAAAATTAAAGTGACATAAATACCATGGGACTTTTTCAATCTGATTAGTCAGCTAACTTGCATCAATACTACCCCAGCCATCAGGCGCTGGCGTCCTTCCTTTCACCCGCCTTACTAACAACTGACAAGTTCTCCTTGAAGACCGGGCACCCACGCTGCCACTCAGACCCCCACACTTAACCCATCATCCCTCCTCAATGGGTCTTGTTTGACAAGGTGCCCACACCTTTTTCCATTGCTGTTCATCAGACAAAGCTAAATATTGTTTTATTAGCAATCAATAGCCTGTTAATCCCAAACGATTTCACAAATCCACTGAGCTCTCAAGCTGATTATAAACGTTTGGGGTTTGGTTTGGAGGGTTTTTTTTAAGCTGCTAAATTTCAGATGGATTTTCTCCTCTCCTCCCAACCCTCCCGCTCTGATATGGGACATTATAGCTGGTAAGCAAAGCCACAAAAGCAAAAGAACTCTGTTGTCTTCAACGTTGCCTTTAACTGGACATTTACAAATGTCAAAGTTTTGCAGTTTAAACATGATCAATCCTATGGCACTGAATGCACAGGAGACTGGCTGTCTGCTCTGCTTGCAGCCCTTCAGTTTGAAACTTAAGAGAGCTGCTGAGCCTTCCCTTTACTTTTTACAGCAATATAGTAAATGCTTGCTTAGTCTGTGGGCTGAGGAACTAAGGAGGGAAAGAAAGAGAAGTAAGCTTCTTTGTTTTACAATATATACAGAATATTACAAACATACTTCCTCTTGAGTTTACGCATCCTCACTCACACCTGCTGTCTCTGCCTGCCTTTGCCCTCGAGACACCGTTTGATGTGATAGCTGGTAATATAATGATAATTCACTTACGTGGTGTCATACATGTCACCAAGCCAAGGTAGACAGGCACATACTGAGCCTATGAAGCTCCCAGAAACAAGCTGCTGAGTTTCAAGGCCTGGTGAGCTGACTTTGCAAGTGTGGGTTGCTCTCTGCACGTCCCTGCTGAATTGTTGTCCTGTAGAACATTCTCCCTCTGCAACAACAGGGAAAGAAGGGTGGTTGGCAAGTTGATGCCTCAGCAGTGGTGCACATACCCTCCCTGAAACAGATCTTGAAATGAATGGCCTTGGCTCCTCAGTAGAAGACAATTAACTCCAGTAAAAATTCTTGTTGACATTGAAGGTGTTAACTAGAAACCTAAATGGACTAAATGCGCACTTTGTGCTTTCTGTATGGGGACTTAACATACCCAAATTGTGTGTTAAGGGGAAGAGTTATGTCAGCTGATACAATCCTTTGGGATGTCTGTTGAAACAAAATGTAGGTTTCCTAAGTCATCAGCCTTGACAACAGAGTGACAGTTCTGAAGCAGACTGTAAATGTAAAATATCGGAGGCAACACTTCAAATTAGTAACTTCCGAAAGTTACTGTGAATGTAATTGGAGTGTAATGTTAAAATAGATCTAAATTTGACTGTTCAGTATCTGTTTTAAATATCTCTTTCATAGAAGCTCAGGACTTTTATAGGCTTAACTCAAACTTTTCACTCAAGAAATTTATCCTACAAAAAAATGCTTCAAAATGACAGAAAATACACCTACTCAGAATCTGCAAAGAAGGTTGACATTTCAAATCTCAGACATTTTAAATGGAACATGTAAGTTTCTGCCAAGCCAAACAAAGCAGCAACTTTTTGTTACTCTTTCTTTAGCGACTGTGCATGACCCTGTTGCATTTGCCAGTGGTTAAAATAGGCCTAGAATGTTGAAGAATGTTTTTCAGTTTTGTATTTTTAACAATAAGAATTACCATACTCATTCACTCTAGTACTTATTGTAGTTTACAACTCCTCTCTAAAACCTATATTTCTAAGGCCAATGACTGTAACTTTAGAACATGATTGCTGATTTAAGATTTGAACAACTCTCTACTACTCTTGAATTCTAGAATGAAGGAATATGTATTCTCTGTCAAACCTTTGTCATGGTTTCAGTGTATTCTCAAGCTGGTTATTTTGCACAGCAATAATCATGTAGTTCTTGAAAAAAAACCCATAATTAAATCTGCAGATGTGTTGTGCAATAGTCTGCACTGTTTGAAGCAGAAGAAGAGTTTTCTGGCTTTTCATAAAATTCTTTTTTTGTTTATTAATGAGGGGAAAAAAATGCCAGAGGTATCTTGATCTTCATCTAGCCATTCTGAGAGGAATGTTTTAACATCTAAAACCACAGGGAATAAAACCTGAAAGACTATATTTAACAGCGTAGTAAGCAAGATACCATCATAATAAAGAGAGTGCTAAAAACTGAAATAAAAGAGTTCATGCTGCACTATGAGATCTGGGGATGTCCAGACTGCAGCAGTATCTACAGGCAGCTCAGGTATTGAAAAGGTCTACCCAGAGCATCACATCATAGACGTCTACACTTTTTAATTTATCTTAATACACCATGGGGAGGCAGCTTTTCAGTTCTGGCTCAGAATATTTATCTTAGAAGTTCTTTAATGTCTTGATTTTCATATCATGTTTTCTACAGGAAAAAGTAATAAGTTATTACTTTATTATAAATTATTAATTTATTCAGGAAAACAGAAGATACAAATTTGCAAATACTGTTTCTGTCTCACCTATTTTAATGCTGGGGTACAGTCTCCACTATCTATCAAGACTGCAGTGGCTGCATCTACCAAAGCATTTTGGTTTGTGTTGGAGTACCATTATTCTTTTGAAGTGATTCCCATTCTGATTTGCCATTTGGATCTGCAGACCACATCTGATGGACACATACAAAATTATTTTCAGAAGATGCTAAACCAGAACCTCCACTCCTGGTGCACACTTAATATACTGCACAGCAGAGCTGAGGGTCTGAACCAATGGTTGCTTGGTCAGACAGCTCCAAACCACAAGTGTGGGGCAGATAGTGAATCCGGGGGACCAGACTAAATCTGATCTGGCAAATAAACTTCTCAAACTTAGAATCACAGAATGGTTTAGGTAGGAAAATCCCTCCAAAAATCATCTAGCCCAACCCCTCTGCCATGAGCAGGGATGTCGTCAAAAAGATCAGGTTGCTCAGAGCCCCATCCAATCTGACCTTGAATGTTGCCAGGGATGGAGCATCTGTTACCTCTCTGGGCAACTTACTCCAGTGTGTCACCACCCTTATCATAGTAAATGTCTTCCTTCTATCTAGTCTGACTCTACCTTCTTTCAATTTAAAACCATCACCCTCTATCCTGTCACTACACACCCTATTAAAAAGTCTGTCCCTATCTTCCTTGTAAGCCCTCTTTAAGTTTTGAAAGGCCAAACTGAATGTGGTGCAGATGCAAGAGCTTCTGCATCTCTTGCTTCTGTTTATTAATCTGCTTCTAAGAAACCACTGACTAATGTAAAGATAACGTGTTTTGCTGTCAGGCTGAGCACGCTATTACTCCAGAGTTCTTCCCCAAAGGAATAATCCCTGTGAATCACTTCAAATTGTCCACAATTTAGAGTAATTCCTCTAGTGTTTCACTTGCTGCTAGAGGTCACCTGCCTCTGCAGACTGAGCATTCATATTCATTGGTGCTGACGCACAAGTTAGGTCACTCCACTTGTTTACTGGAGCTCTTTGACTGGTAGCCAAATCATACAGCTGTAAGCTGAGGCAGATGCTCAACAGCTGTTGTTTAAGACACATGAGCAGGAAAGATTTACTGCTTTGTTCAAGTTCTCCAAGCCACTGGTTCATTTCTTTGGCAACATTCAGAATACACTGGAGACAGCACTTTTGCAGTCTTCCTATTAATTGATCAGGCATTTTTGTTTCTTAACCACGCCTTTGGGTAGATATGACTTAATTTCTTTAATGATCATATCATTTGTATGCTAAAGTTTTGTTTTCCTGACTTTGAAACTCCAGAAATGAATAACATGACATTCAGAGAAGCTCCAGATCAAATCTAGACCCAAAGCCAGGGTAGAATTTGAGCCAACAAAGAAATGTAATTCCCAAGCAGATGAATCTGGATCAATCAAACTGAAATTGAGTCTCAGTGGCTTTAAAGGTAGTGCCTTATTTTGCTTTGAAATATGTGACAATGAAGAATTATTCTAGTAGCATTATTCTCACTTTTGTCCCCCTAGAAGAAACTTGTGATAGCAACAGCATGAAAGATTCAGTCTTCAAAGAAAACTTTAAAAAAAGGGGGAATTACCACTTTTATATTACCACTACAGTCAATGTGGGAACTTTTGAACTATTTTGCTATTTTATCCCCAATTAGTCCTCCCCAGCAGCTGTTCTTTTTATCCCTTCTCAACAACACTGGACAAAGTTTTATCTTCAGTCTCTTGCTTCTTGCTTTTGATGCCTGCCTGCTTGATTTCTGTTCTGTTAGGTACAGGTCCCTGTCTGTGCCTTCTAAGAACCATCTCATTTTGAAGACTGACTACCAAAATACACTGGCATAATACAGAGAGGAGAACCATATTCAAGATTTCTCTTGAACTGCTTAAGTGAGCAAGTGCAGTGACCTCCCAGTTTGTACACAGCACCAGAGGGCACTCCGTAACAAGCAACAACATCATGTTGATTTCCCCATACTTTCTCTTGCAGACTGCTATGTGTCCTTTCGAGCACAACAACTCTTGCTTTAAAAGGATTTGCTCTTTTTATTCCTAGCATTTCATGAAAAGATAGCTTTAGACCTCATGTTTTTGCAGTGCTCAGAAACCATTTCACTTCTAAACTAGCAGGTGGGTGGAGCTGCTGTGCAAGTACTGAGGCGGAGGGCAGAACAGTCACAGCCAGGGCTGAAAGTAGGACAGGCAGGCCAGCCCACCCAGCCCTGAGCCAGGACACACTCTACTATCCAGCATTTTATGTCAAGCCTTTGAATTAGCCTCTGCTTGTAGCTGTACCCAGCACAGCCAACGCTACTGGAGTCAATTGGCTGTGGGCTGTCCCTGCCAGCTCTGGCCGTGGTCACATGAAGGCTGCACAGACATCTCTCATACATATTCCAGTTTTTGAAGGTTTCAGCTCAAGCTCTTCCTTTCTGACTTCCAGAATTTGCTGAACCCAGCCTTTAGAGGAGGGATAGGGGTGAGAAGAAACAACTGGGCAACATCACATCTCTGTTAGGAGCTTTCTACCACTGAATGTATCATCAGTGATGGCTTTGGAATCCAAACACCTATAAAACAGCCAGGATCCCTTAAATCATTACACTGGAGCCTGAACTGGCTGTCTGTGAAGCAGAGTATTTTGCAAAACTTCCAAAACGGTGAGGCAATGGATGCATAGTTGTGAAAAAACACTGAACAATTCGAACTATCCACTTTTTCTGTATGTTTTGCTGAAGCTGAGAGCAGAATCTGCCCTGAGCAGGTAAAATTAATTTGGTTGTATGGTCCAGTCTAAGCAGCAGGGCGCAGGAAACTTTTTGTTCTTTTTGTTTCACATTCACAGTGTAAAATGAGATGCTTCCTCTGTACTGGGGATGTGTCCCCTGAAACCGTTTCCTTTTCTGCTATGGACGCAAGAGGGCAGTGCAGTTCTAATTTGGGTTCAAACATCGTAAGAAGCAGATGGTCTTAGACATAAAGCAAGCTCAGCCCAAGTCCGAGCAAAGCCTCCATTCCAGTTAAAGGATAGTTTCTATTCTTTCCTTCATCATTACGCTTGGCAATCCACCTTTAATTATACTTTAAAAAATGAATATATGGTCCTTAACCTCTGCATGAGCAGCAAGTATCGATATTGCCAATGGGAAAAAAACCCAAAAGGGAGAAAAAAAGGGGGGAAAAAGTGTTAATGGGGGGGAAGGAAAGGAGGGAGGGGAAGAAGATGGGGGAGAAAAGGATGAAAAAGATGGGGGAAGGGGGGGAAAAGGGGAAACAAAAACACTGGGGAAAAGAGGTGGCAAATATTCCCTAAGTGTAAGGAAGTGGATCTGTCACTGCTCCTGGGGACCAAACCCTGGAAGGTGCTGATCACCCATCATCACTCTGGAGCCCTGTGCTCAGACTTCCCTGGGCTGAACTCAAAAGCAGACCAAGCACGTCTGAAATGGTTCTTTCCAAAGGCACAGTTAGCAGCTCTGAGACAAAACTCCTCAAACTGCAGTTGGTGTTCATGTGTAACAAATATGCTGAATTGCAATTTAAACAAGGCAGAAGCTAGTGCAGTGGCCTCTCACCTCTAGTAAAGAGAGCTCATCCTGGGTTTGAGTTTCAATAAAATGGAATTAATTGCTTACTGGAAAGGAAAACTAAAAATGCTGCCAACAATTTCACAGCATCTTCAACAGGGAATTAAAAAATCGAAAAGCCAAAACTGCAATTTGTAAACTGAACTGAAAAAGGGGCAAATTTGCACTGGTTCCACAGATTTTATTTCTCCCATCAGCAAAGGCATTTGGTTTCTCTCAGTAATGCTGTCCTCAAGTTTTGTTGATCTGAATGTGCTATCAGATACCTTTGTGAAAAGGCATTTTGCAAAGTAAAAGACTAATAATATCCAGGGAAAAAAGAAAATCACTGTAGTAAATCAGTGGTTTGGGGCAATACAAATTGCAGTTTGGTGCAATAATTTAGTGCATTTGAAGCACTGTTTTTGGGTGGGGTTTTTTTTTGTGTGGGGCTTTTTTTTTCCCAGCACATTGAGGCAAAGTCAACTATTTACTGTGAACAAAAGTCTGTTGTTAGCAGCATAGTGACTTTAACCAGGCTCCTACAGTTCTGCAGAACCTGAGGAACGGGGTGGTTTTTAACTCTCCTCCAATGCTGCTCAGGATCTGGATCCTGTCACATACCACAGTGTTGTTAAACCTTCAGAGCATGTGACTACACAAAGTGGGTGATGTTTTACTAAAGGTACCACACAGCACGCACAGCATATAGCGGCATTACACCAGATCTTACAGAATCTGTTGTAGTCACATCAACAGAGAAGTTTTTGTATAGAAATAGTTCTTAATATGTTTTCATTAAATTCTGTAGGTCATCCATTTGTGGCACTTCCTACTCTTTTTCTGCTTGAGCCTTTTCATGGGTGGTTTTGTTCACTGGGAACAGATGGTGCTCATAGGGAGCTATACAGCAATTTTACAAATTACTGATGATATCTGTGGCCACTACTTTATGCTGTTGTTTTATGACTGTTTCTAGATATTATTTTAGTGAGATGCATTATATCTTAATATATATTCCTGTATTTACTTTTCCTGTATTTCAAACTTCAGCTTATTAAGTACCAAAGTTTGAAGTGTTGTCAGGAAATCCTGTGATCATGTAGCACATTTCATTCTGGCTCCTTGGTTCATCTCTGTCATGAAGTAACATGATGATTCATTAAAGACAGATAAAAACCTGAATTGAGTAGTTTCAAGTAGTTATTCTAATCAGGTAAAACTAAAATAAGCAGCAGACACAGTAGCAGAATAATCATCTTTACACACACTTCATAAGATCGAAAATATAAGTATTATTAATAACCATAAACAATTATTAATGATTATTATACTATTAAGATAATGTAGCCTGCTTCTGTTTCTGGTTTCACATTGCTGCTACACCCTAAAATATTCCCATATGAAGGAAAACCTAATTAATCTGAAAACTAAACCTGCAAAAAAATAATTGGTCAGGTTGGTCTCTGCACTGGCTAAAAACGTAAAGGAGAAGAGGTGGGATGGTGCTGCTGAGGGCAGGGAGGGAGGGAGCGACTGTAGTTACAAGCAGTTTCAGTTTGAACTGAGGTAGACCTGAGGCCATAACCTGACACCAGCCTCCGCTGAATTCAAGTGAGTCACAGCACCCTGAGGGCCTTTCACTGAGGCTTCTTTCTTACAAAGTCCTTCAAAAAACCCCCAACCTAGATCCAGTCTTTAAAATCCATTTTGAAAATATCAAGGTAATAACACAGTGTATAGATCTTCCTCTGATGGCATAAGTTTCCAGTGAAGCTGTATGCAACGTGAAAATGAGAAATAACTGCTAAAAGCTGAGTGGTAAAAGAAAAATTCACAGCAAAATCAAGAACTACAAAAAAAGAGTCTGAAATTGAGACAATGAGCTTCAAAAAGAAATACTTCAGAAACCAACTAAAAAGCATTTAGGGAGCCAGTATATAAATATGAAGCAGTTCCCTCAGCTTTTCATTCTCCAACAGGTTTGTCATGTGCAAAGCTAACAAAGTAATCAAAGTAGGTACTGGAATGCTGCAAGTAAATTTTACAAAGGAAGGACCCCCAGAATATTAGTAGTTTAAATGACTGACTTTCCTCAGTGGGATGATAGATTTTCTCAACCTCCATTCCTATCAATATATGTGTTGTCACTGCAATATATGCTGCTAATCACTGTAATCTATTTCTGTAGCTAATACCACTGCAATTAAGAACTACTAACCTATAAAATCTGGAATTCCTTTTGAATTTTAAATAAAGCCATCTTGTCCAAGACAAAAAGAGAACAAGGACTTAAACACAGTAAAAGCATTCAGCTAAACATTTGAATTTCAGTTACCTCAGCATTGTGTTTTTTCAGCAAATGAAGTTCTTGTATTTTCTCAGACAGAAAACTAATGATGCTTCTGAACTTCCTCCCCCCCTCAAATAGCAAGCATAAAAGCAATGGAAATTTGATCAAGTTTACACAGAATCTTCATTAACCTTGGTTTCAGATGCAGTTATCTACTGAAGGATTTTCTTTCCTGGTAATGCAGCTGACTGTGAATAAATGTTTTCACTATTACTGGGTTGGTTTTGGAAAACTTTTAAAGATTACAGGATGTCAGGACTGGATTTTGGGCTACATCACCCTGATGAAGTATCTCTACTTTTATTGGGACAATTTTTTTTTAATAGGAAAAAAACCCCCACACTTATCTGTGGAATGAAATAGCAGAAATCTTCATCAGGATGTGATGAGCAACCAGTTATTGCAAATGATAGTCCCCAGCAGGGTTCCTGAATGGTACATTCATAAAATAAAGTAGTTGTAAGCTATAGGAAATTATTTGAGGTTTTCAGAGAGGCTGTGTTAAGTCATACTTGTGGCTTTTGTCATTCTGTTATGGCAATCATAACAAGACATTAAATTCTGAGCCAAATTTAGAGAGTTCCTTTGGGGATTTTTGTAAAAAGAAACGTGAAAATTAACCTTTTGCTCTTTCCCTATTTCACTGCCTAATTGTGCTTTCAATTGCAGTCTCTGTGAAACCCCTCCTGATGCACAGGAACACGTCAGGAAAAAACAAACTCTTAGAACCTTTTTAAAAATCATTTCTCTAAGACATTATTCCAAATGACTGTGTTTTCATCTTTTATTTCAGGCAGAGCATTCCTGAAACATCCATCTTCAGGAAGCTGGTTGGATGGTTGTGAGGTTTAGCAAATAATAAATGTCAAGAATATCAAAATCATGAGATCACTGCAGGGCAAACAAACTGTTTTGAAAACTAAGATCCAAGATAGTTGTCCTGCACAGCCAGAGGATATGAGTGTGATAAAGGGATGACCGTACAGAAATATACCCCAAAATCCTGTAATCCATTCCTCCATAACTATTTCCAGCCATCAGAACCAAGAGCAAACAAACAAAGCAATCTGACCTCAGTAGAAAAGATAAAGTGAACTGCAAACAAATCTCAGCTTCCCTCTCCCTCATCAACATGCTCCAAATGCCCTCTGCAGCCGGCACCGGGGAGGAGCGGGCTTGTCCAGCCAGCCAGTTAGCTCTGCAAAAACACCCTTGGGACCCAAAATAATCTCAACAGCGAGATGAAAGAAAGTGCCATATCAATTTCATTTCCATTCATCATTGTTAAGCTTCAAGTTTAAGAAAGTTTCATTGCCCATAAATGCTCAGATCATAAGCAGCTGCACATGATATCATTTAGAGCTCGGTTGCATAACACGTATTTCCCCCGAGCTTTGTCCCTAAGCTGCAGCCTGACAGGCATCAGTGAGATCCAGCTTGCTTGTTTAAAAAAGCCTGCCCAGCGTTTTCACATTTAGCAGCTGAACCAAACTTCACAAAAGCAGCCGAAAAGAATTGGTAAAAGGTTAGGATAGACTGACTGTTTCCAAATTGGAATACTAATGATGATCTTTAATGAAGCCTGACAGTACAATCTGTTTCTTATTGTTCCCTAAGTGCTGGCTACTGATCATATTCACTGGCTTTAGGTGATGGGGACAGACAGGGACAAATAGGCCCCACTGGTGAGCAGGACTGTGCACAGCTGATCTTTCAACAAGGATTAAATTAATTAAAATTATTCTTCTATCAGAAGAATCAATCTTTTGATGTGTTATCATCATAGTGGTTATTAATTTTGAATTATGTCTAATTGGTGGCACTGCTGTTTGGGTCAGCTGGCTTAGTAATCTTCTTAGAAAGGAGTAAGGAATACATAATTTTAGTAGTCCTGGCAGGGAGCAGGGGAGCTGAGGAAAGAAAAAAGAAATCCCCACCTTCATTTAATACATCTCATAACGTCAAAGACAAATGGAGAAAATACACAAACTACCTGCAAGACCCAATCAGTAAAAAATGACTTTGCCTTATTAATTCCACCTCTTTTACTACAAAATAAAGATGCTTTCTCTTAAGGATAGCCTTGAAGAAATGTTTTATTCTAGTGTTGATAATAAGCATGTTTGGAAATACTTCATTTTCAAGGCAAAACCAATATGGTCAGGGCTGGACAGGACTCAAGGGGAAGCCCAGGTGGATCAAGGAGGTCATCACTTAGAATTCAGAGACAGAATTAACACAGGTTGCTTGGTATCTGACCCAACCATTCCAGGATATGGCCCTAGCTCCATAAACAATGTCTCCCATTGATTTGCACAACAAGCCTTTTGAAAACAATATCAATGACCACAAGGTTATGACTGGGAGGATCTGATCTCCTACTCAAATTTTTAAGGTATTTAAGCACTTTAAAACATCAAGAGCAGTTTAGGAGAAATTACAGAAACACCTGCATGTCGAGCAAGGCTGTCCATCTGTGCAGTTTTGAAGTTTGGGCTGGATATGTTATCTCTACAGCTATATACTTCAACAGTGCCTAGATCACCCCTGCACGTTGCTGTGGGGCTGCTTGTTTGTAGTTTAGATTGAGGTGACAAAGTAAGAGAAAGGCTACTTTCTGTGCCTATAACAACAGGCATCTTAATGAAGTGAGGACTACTGCTCCTGATAGAGCTGATATGCTACTACAGAGTTTTTCCTCCTGTTCACTTTTTAGAGATAAAGAGATGATCTGAAGGAGAAATATAATCCTGAGTCTTGAGTGATATTTACACAAAAGAAAGCCCCAGATATTTCTATTGAAATGAGGAATGTCTGAATCTCACTCAAATGAGAACAGGGACATAATTCTTTCTTCTTGTTAGTCTGTCATCTAGACATATGGAATTGTTTCTATCTTACCTATGATCATAGATATACAACAACAGCATTAGTTTATGAAAAGAGCAGGTCATCTGGGCAGGGATTTGTTTCATCAGTGGACTAGGGGTTTAGATGTTACATATTCATATAATCTAACACATTTGGGGGCTGAAACTGTTATCTCCCTCTTCCCTGCAACTGGCAACAGGAGGTATCTCTCTCCTTACAAATACAGTTTTGATATTCCTTTCTCCAGCTCCACAACTAGCTGTCTCATAGGAAAAAGCAGCACACTGCCAGACAAACAAGAGTGGTGCAATTCTGATTTCTCTGGGAGTGACCTGTTCTTCTCTGGGAGGAAGGCACAACGGTTGCAATTCACATGTTTGTCTAAAAGCTCAATTGGGCTGGAATAATAACACTTCAATAAAATTATTTTGTGCATGTTAGCTCTTTGAACTAACAGCAAAACCATCAGCCCAGGAGAATCTGTCCACTACATTAGATGAAGAACAGATCTTTTACAATCTTAGCTACATTCTGTAGAAATTCTGTTGAACTTGATCTTGTCAAGCTTACTATAGGCCACAATTCCTACCAAACCAGCTTCATAACTCAAGTAATAGAGATTAAGATCTCCTATTTCTAATTCCTCATCCTCTAGATGGTCATCCTTCAGCTACAAGAAAGCAAGACAGTGCTCAATCAAACTACAGGCCATTATAAGAGAACAAATAGAAACCTTTTGTATAATCAAAGCCAAATCTTCATCCAAGTTTGGGGAGCTGAAATAGCCAGACCTGGGCCCTATTTAATAGATTTAAAGCATTTATACTGGTTAGATGAAGTTTCTTTTTATAATTTCTCCACTTAGATTCTCCCTACTTGTTCTGCTATATTTGGTTAAACCAGGCACACAGGCCTTATTCAACACTGTTAATAACTGTTTAGACAAGGAGCAAGTTACAATTGCAAAATAACTATTGTTCCTGGCACCAGCACTGATTTGAGATATATATGTGTGTGTGTGTATATATATATATATATATAAATAGGAGCTTAGGTAAATTACATCTCTGCCTATTCCTTCATTTTAATGCCTGTTCTGCAAAATACTTCTAAGCCAATGAAGCTAAATATCATTACTAGTGCTCCCACAAATGCTTTTTTTAAAACAGTAGGGCTTTTTGCATTACTCTTTTAAAAATGGATAGCATGTATTTCAAAATGGGATGGAACCAAAGGCTACTGATTAATCTCCAGTGGGACAGTACCAGTCCTAAATACCGTATCAAGACTGGTATTCTATCAGTTTTTTCACATCTGTAGTCAGAAGAGATTAAACAGGTTAAAAGAGTCTCATTGAAATGCATATTGAAAATTTGATTGCCACAGTGAGAAATGTCTGAGGCAAAAAAAGGTACTAAAATATTTTGAAAGCTACACAAAACTGTGATCAATTAGTCTTTGAATCATGCTTGAGCTCAAGTCTTCTTGTGTTCTGTCTAGAGACACAGCTGTTTTGTTTCAAAACTCTTCTGAGTACAAAATGTATGTGTTACATTGCTATCTAGTATTGCTCTCTGTCCAAACATATCTAAATGCAACACTTACTATTCATTACAAACATGATGCTTTAAATATAAGCCTCATAATTGCCCTGTTGCTACAAGCTGGTTTACACACCTTTGTGTATGCTCACCTTTATGCACACACAGTTTTAGTCCTGAGAACTATATTAGTCCTTAAGGCTGTGTAGGTCCTTGCTATTTCTTCTCTAGATCCTTCTCGAAACCAGTGTGGATATTTTGATGTCATCAAATGAAGAAGATAGCTGCATTGTCTGTAACAGCAAAGCACTCTGAAACCCAGAAGAACCAGGAACACAAAAAAATGAAGTCAAAAAGAAACCCTGCAACTGCTTAAACAATATGAGTATTGCTAGCCATCTACATTATAAACTCTTCAAAGTAGGACCATATAATCTGGAGAGTTTTTACTATTTGAGGATTCCATCCCTAAAAAATTCCAGTCCCTGATAACTGCTTTGAACTGAGCGAGATCAGTAGGCTCCAACAGCCTTTTCCTTTCAGATCTGACTGCAAAAATTACCACTCACTTTGCAAGCTCTGAAAAAGAAGTCAGATCTTGAGAGGCATAACTGCATCAAAACAAAGTAACATGGGAAGAGAGAACTCATGTGTACATGGAAAACAGAGCTTAAGTAGAGGCATGGTAAAGCATTTGTGGAGAATGCTCTCCTCTCTTTCTAGCAACCATGATCTCTACACAACTTATTTGGGTACTGTCAGATTTTTGTAAAGAAAACTCCACTTCTAATGGTGGTTTTTAGTTTATATGGTGACAGGCTTTCTGGAATTTCCCATCTCTGCACTCTTTTTGTTCCTCTAAATACTTTCCCTGCTGGAAAATGCACTGATTCCAAACAGCTATAATAGCTAAGTCCTCTAGCAAATGTCTTAAGTACCTGATTTTGAATAACACCTTGTCTAAGGAATTGGTCAGTTGTTAACCTTTAACCCTAAGTACTGCCTTGCAGGAGGAATCCGCTTAAAATTCTCATTGTAAAGATACACAAGGAGTAGCATTAAGGCTGTTTGGCTTCAGGATTTTCTGAAGGTAACTTTTGGATGTAATTTTCTCACATCTTTTTCCATTTGCAACAATCCAAACAAACTTACTTTTCACAGAGCATTTTTCCTTCCATTTTGTGACCCTGTTTAGCAGTGAGGGAGCTGAGAATTCTTTCCAGAAAAAAATATTGCAAACCACTGAGGATTCAGAAGTGCCTAAGAAAGAAGCCGTGTTTACTTTCCCTGGGATGGGGGACATAAGCTGTCTTTGACAACTGGTCTCTCTGATAACAGAATTATCCCAAAGGACAAGAAATCTTTGACTGGGAAAGATGAAAAGATGGGCATAGACCTGCCTTATGCATGCAACTAAAAAGAAACTTGTATAATGCAGGCAGAAGTTAGAATGTTTTTATGTAATAGAAAATGACCATCTAGAACAAATAGAATACAACTATAGCAGAAAGATTTGCTTGAAAAAGAAGCAATTGTAAATCTATGTATCACATGAAATTGTCTTCAAATAGAAAGTCAGACTTAGTTATCTTAGGTCTAGATTGCGAGAGCGAAGGTGAGGAGCTGTGAAACATATAAACTAGATTACCATGTAGGATGCATGTATTTCCAACCACTCTGTTGAAACCACAACATGGAATGAGGCCAAAGCAGAAGGGGTAGCTGGAAGATCCCAGCACAGGTAAGCTGTTCCTCAGAACCTCATCTACCACCTGCTTACAGGCTGCATAGTGAGACACAGGTCAGGATGAAACTCAGTTGGCTCAGGCTGGACTTGTAATCTGCATCTCTAATGTTATCTTAACCTCATCTTTGGAATATCTCTTCTTGTCAGAGATATTTTACTATGTTAGTGAGCAGAACATAGGATTCCTTTAAGCAACGTACAGTTGCTTGCTTATGATCCTACAAAGCAGAAGCCTTTAAAGATATTGGCCTAGTGGCCAAGAAGGCCAATGGCATCCTGGGATGCATCAAGAAGAGTGTGGCCAGCAGGTCAAGGGAGGTTCTTCTCCCTCTCTACTCTGCCCTGGTGAGGCCTCATCTGGAGTCCTGTGTCCAGTTCTGGGTTCCTCAACTCAAGAGGGACAGGGAAGTGCCGGAGAGAGTCCAGCGCAGGGTCACCAAGATGATCAGGGGACTGGAACATCTTTCATATGAGGAAAGGCTGTGGAACTGGGGCTGTTTAGTCTGGAGAAGAGGAGACTGAGGAGGGATCTTATTAACATTTATAAATATCTAAAGGGTGGGTGTCAGGAGGTTGGGACATCCCTTTTTCTATAGTAGCTAGCAACAGGACAAGGGGTAATGGGATGAAGCGGAAACATAAAAAGTTCCACTTAAATATAAGAAAAAACTATTTGACTGTTTCAGTGAGGGAGCCCTGGCACAGGCTGCCCAGAGGGGTTGTGGAGTCTCCTTCCTTGGAGGTCTTCAAGACCCGCCTGGACATGTTCCTATGCGACCTGATCTAGGTGAACCTGCTTCTGCAGGGGGTTTGGACTAGATGATCTCTAGAAATCCATTCCAACCTCTACCATTCTATGATTCTATGATATTCTGGTAGCCTGGGAATAATACAGATGTATGATTCATCTAACCCCCAACTCCTGTTAACAACAAATATTACTTCAAGGGTAACTAAGGATCTATTATCTAAAGCACAAGTAAAACATCAGGCTGAAAAGACTTATTTTCCTGAAATCTACAAGAGGATGTTGTGTAAACCAAACATGCTCTGAACCTGGCAATATCATTGTGCTGTTTCCATTTTAGAGCCAAAGCAGCAGATTTGAAAGAGCATATTCAATAAAGCAGGGTAACATAGAATTCTTGAAGTTGCAATTTCACTGGTCCTGTAACTACAACATATGTTGAAGTAAGGCTGCTTAGCATTTGAAGTGTTCATTTCCAAGAGACAAATGAATATTACCTGGCAAATTAAACTGCTGCTAGGCTGATGAGCATCCTCAGATACTCCTTTCTCTTCCAGCCTCCAAGACTTACTCTTGCTGTGCAAGACTGGCAGCTGCCTAAATTCCTGGTACTGGGTTTGTTTTTAAAATATGGTTGCTAACTTATTTACCCCCAAGTGATCACTGTGTGTTGGATCATGAAAGTGATATGATGAGTCTAATTGTAGGGAAAGCCCAAAGGGCTGAGTTGCAGTGGAAAACAGACCCTGGCAGCACATATAGAGCAGCAAGCTGGAGTTCAGTCACAACTTGTATAACCCAGTGTCTCAGTCTCCCATATGAATAGACCTATACATATGCAGTAAACAAGAACACTACATGGAAGTAATTATTTTGTCCTTTAAGGATTTTGAGTGAAGTTCTGATCCCAGCAAAGTTAATAAGCCTTTTCTGCAGAATACTTTGACAGAGGTCAGCTCCCATCTTACATGCCTGGTGGCCCTTTTGCTTGTACGGTTCTCAGAACCTCACAAACTCAGATTGACCATCTTTGCCAATCATGCACTGCTGACAGCACATCACCTGGTAGATGACTTATCATCCAGTAGAAATCAGCATGGGTTGGTTCTTAATTTCTTTTTAATTGAATATTTACTGACACAGTTTCATCTCAACCTCTACACATTGTTACAGCCCACGTGTTTCTCTACTGGAGCACAGACACTTTTTCACACACCCATTTTTGAACTTTACATTGAGATACTTCCTTGACCAAATCAAGAAGCAATCTTTTTCTTGGATGCAGTTTGCACTCTCCTCAAAGTACTAGATGTAATCATCCTTGTACTAAAAAGGGAAAAAAAAGAAATAAAGAAGAAACACACAAAAGATATTGTGTAACTGCACTCATAGAAACTATTCTTTTGCTCCTACTTGTAACAGCTATTACCAATGCTGCTGTCTGTTCTCAAAATTCAAAGCAACAGCATACAAGTGTAAATCATAAGAATAAATAAACAGTGGTTCCTTTGTAATCTATGAGTAGCACAACATTCTACCAGTAGGACTCCACTGGGCTGCAATCAATGTGACTGAAATTCTCCTTATCATTTCCTCCAGGTTATTTTACAGGTGAGCGAAGAGCAGGATAACAGAATGATAAATAAAAATACATGCTGCATTTAAACCATTTCCCTATGTATGTCTTTCCCTCCCTCCTGTAGTCAGTGCTTTTTAGCTTATACAAGATCCAGGGTATCATCTGCAAATTCATTTATCCCCAGGTTATCCCAAGCACAACCTGAACAAGACAGTGTCCATGGTTCCAACTTACAGACCAGGAGAGCAAGGCAACCTTAATATAAGTGCCACATAAGCAGATGAGCCAGTGTCATTTATCCAGAATCCTGAGGTTCAAGAGATTGATCATTGATCTGAATTTGCAAACTTTGGACCCATGTTTGATTTTTCAAAGGCCTTAAAATGAAAAGGCACAAGAAAAGTTCAGATGCAAAACCTTCCTCTAAAGATACACGTTTAGTTAGGGTCAGTCAGAACAAACACATGAACAAAAGACATGTAAGCATTAAATCTAAGAGGCTTTCTGTATTTGCATTGTGGACCCACTTTCAAACACTTTACCCTTTAAACCTTTGTCTCAATCTCCCCACGTACCATGATGACAATTCCAACTGAGTCGTTTTGAAGATTAAATCAAAGCTTTGAACACATTAAAGGCTACCTGGGCCCCTGAATTTCTGGCTTCTCCTAAGACAGCTCAGCACTCTAGGGAGGTCCTTGAATTTTGAGTAATATATAAATGCAGGAGAGAGGAATTGGAGTTATTACTGTGGTAATGGAAAACAAAACCCTACCCCATCACATCATTTTTGGCAAAGTCCTCAGATGGGCCTCAAACTAAGATTTCTTTTTAAATACCCCCTTTCCTTTACTGGATGGAGAAGAAGCTGTAATTCATTGGACATCTATTTAATTTTGTCACTTCTGTATAATCTGAGTCCCTCATACATGGATACAGTTATGCTTCTATCTCTTGTTCATGATCTTTTAAATTATGTGATACTCCTATCTTAATTTTGACTGTAGGCTTGTATAAGCTGGCACCAAACTTCTTCAGGAAATACTGAAAATTAGCATAGACCATATGGAATATTTGTTATTTATGCAATGAGTGTACATAAGGATGTTTTAGACAACCACATAACAGAGGTATCGGCTAACAGGTTGTTCCCATCACATGCTCTGGTCTGTGAGAATGCACCTTACTGATGTCACTCCACTTTTCTCCACCCACACATCAGGTAACTGCACTGCAATGTGGAACAGTTTGCATGGTGAAGGACTGTTTTAAAGGAATATCACCAAATAGGAAAAATTAAAAAGGAGGAAGTTGTACTGAACCACTGAACCAGCCAAAGCTTCAGAGAGATCACTCATCCCCACAGCCATCTAGTTTGTTCTCACCACATACTTTTAGGCTGCATGGTCTTTCAAGGAAGAGAGAGTTGGGTAGTTGTAACCAAGAAAAAATATAGATTCATCATACTGCTGTGCCTTCCATGTTACCCAAAGGTATGTGGAAAGTTCATATAAATGTTAAGTAACTGTTAATTCAAGTCCCCCTTTGCTCTCCTGTGTCAATTTCCCAGGCTGCTGGAGCAGAGGGAGAAATCCCCATGTCAGGGCTGGGTTGTTGTGTGCAGCTAAAGACCAAACCAACGAGATTTATTATCTTCATATCTAGCAGGGAGGAGTTTGTGTCAGACCCACCACAGCCCTAATAGATCTCCTACTGGGCCACAAACACCAGTACAAATGGCAGGGCTGCCAGCACAATCCCAGCATGAATGGGCCTAAATAAGCCAGTGCCTAATAACCAGTTTACTAACACCTGTATTAGTACTGTATCACTGCGAGGAGGACTGCTGTTAGACAAGGCATAATCCCATAAGCTTGTCATTTGCATATCCCTCATTAGCTGATTAAAACCTGAAGGAGGCAGGTTTTTGCAGCCGGTGGGTCCATTCCGAAGCTCCGGCTGCCTGGGTGGCTCCATAATGAAGTAACGCTGGTGAATGTGAGGTTTATATGTATGGAAGGGATTAAGAGTATTAGAGTTTGTGTGAACCGATGTTGCCATATTCTCTCTACTGGATCACAGTAATTGGATGGGAGGAGCAAGAGTGGATCCATTAGTTTTGTCTGTTTGCCCAGGAGCTGGGTGCTAGAGATTCAATTTTGCTTCCTTTTGCTCCTTTGCTTTTGTGAAGCATGGCTGCTTTGTCTGGGCGAGCCCTTAGCACCTCTGTACACTACCCACGCTAAGGCGATTCAGCCACAAAGAAGAAACCTCGGTGACAGCCAGCATAAAATGCAGCCTAGACTCAAGTACTACTTGAGGGCAGCACAATCCTGCCTAGCCCAATCCTGGGAGATAAAGCAAGAGATAATTGAAATCTATAAACACCTCTGGAGCCTTTTTATTATTTTATTAGTTCTCCACATTTGGGCTTAACAAACCTCCTCATCAAAGAAGCCGTGAGCCCTTTACAAGAAAACTGAATGGCTTGAAATTTCACTGACTTAAGGAGCAATTGTTGAGAGTATTTGCTGGGCTTGCATAATTCTAATGCAAAAAAAAAATCCATTTCCTACATTATTTGTACAGCTGGAGTAATCACTCTGTGTGTGACTGATGAAACCCCAAACTTGCGAGATTGTCTCTCCCATAGTGCCAACAATGCACCTTCAGTGACAGCAAGAAGAAAACATACTAAACAGTTCAGGAAAGCCTGATGCCAAAGACAGGCTGGCCAGGATGCAAAGGCACAATAGACATTGATTAGAGGCACAATGATTTCTGGGGAGGGGAATATTTTAAACATTCTAACAGAGCCACATCATTTCAGCAACAATGTGGAGAATGTTTTCTTCTGTGGGAGATAGCTTAACATGTGAAAAATGGCTACATAGATGAAGCTGTGGGGCACAGAGAAGGTGAGACAATTCAAATATAGTAACAACAGAAGCAACACCCCCAGGTAGCATAACTTTTCCTGATTTTTAAAAAATACTGTTTTATCTCCAAAGTTTAGCACCATCATTGTATTAATTACTAAAATATTAATCATTTCCCTGAGTTTTGGTAGTAAAGACTTCCATTTGGTTTATTTCACCTTTTTATTTTGTAGGGTCTTTCTTTCCCTAAAGAATGGCAGCTGCTTGTGAAGTAAAAGAAGCTGAAAGGTTCTTTAGAGATGTGAGAAAACTGAAAGTATTCTGGTCTTTATGACTAAATGGATTTTAGAACAACCAAATGCACAGCAGCAGCGCAGCATTAAGGAGCAATGTGTGATTTGTCCTTGTATTAGTCCTGATTTTCCTCAGTGGAACAGTTTTATCAGCATGGAACTGTAGTGACTCTGTTAATTAAGCAGTGACTGAATGACTCTATATTACCAATTCCATGTAGAGTCAATATAGTTACATGTATTTCACCGATGCTACAATCATTTATTGCCTTTCACCTGAATTTTGCAAAGCAAGAAGGCTCTGCTGTGTTTCTAATTGGATGAAAAGGGAAATGTTTAAATTAAAAGTAGCCCAGCATTTACTCCTTAATTCTATTGCTGAATTATATAGGCTTGGTTGTTGCCTGCAAAGGGCTATGAGCTAACATGGTGAGGCAGCTGGAGGGCGTGAGAAGATAGACATCACAAGTAGCTTTGCAATGTCTTTCTCTCAGGCCACTAGAAGATGAGTGCAGGCACAACCAACCTGCCTGGCTGCTGGAGCTTCTGAAATCCAGCTACAGTGTTTGTCCTCAGGAACATCCCCAGCCCTCAGCACTGGAAGAGTTCTCTGGAAGGTGACAAAATGGGAGCACGTTGCCTCTGTCACCTTTGGGTGACAGCACAACACAGAGCGTGAAGCCTCAGATTCCTACAGCTGAGTCTAATGCTTGGATTCAAGCACTGTTAAACTGGATGGTGTGAGATACATGGCTGACAGCTGAAGAGTCCTGGGATCCAAGGAGCTGAGTTTCTGCACTCACTGACTTCCACTTGCCATCTACTTACCTCCAGTGGGTGACAAACATGTCATGTACAATATCCCTTCTCTACATGTACTTGAATGAGGACTCATGCTCTGCCCAGTTCTCATTTAATCCAGCACCAACAGCAGCCAAAGACCAAATAAAAAACTCCTTTCCTATTTTCCCCACAAATATTTAAGTTTAGAATTACACAGCTTAATAAGTGTTTGCACCTAGATATCTCTAGAAAGTGCCCTGTCTACTCTCTGGTTTAAGTAAACCCTATCTGCCATTAGAAGCAAGAAATTCCCCACGCCTTCCCTGCCACGAATGGAGAATTCAAGCAGACTACATTTGACTTTGTAGGACTTTCAGGGAGCTATGCAAGGTACCACCAGCTTGTGGAAGCAACCACTCTTCTATCTTTTTTCTTCTTTTTCTCCTTCTTGCAGGAACTGAGCCCTCTGTGGTGGCTCTCACATTGGTTTTGTCTGCAAGGTAGTGCTCCTGTAACACCCAACTCAACCTCAGGGCTATGAGAAATCAGGTCCCTGCCATGCTGTATGGATGATTAATGAACAGCAATGGCTGCCAAACTACTGCTGAAAGAACAACACAGATTTGTCTGAACATTATGTTTCCAGAAACTCAGGTTCAGCCAGGACTAGTGACAAAGAGAAATGAGGCTGTCTTGGGGTGAGCTGTAGGTGTTTCAATGGCTCTTTATGTACTCTGCTCTATGTCTTTTCTGTTGAAATCCCTTAAGGTTCCAGCTTCAAAAGGGAAAGGGAAGAGGACATCAGAAGTTCCCATGCTACCTCTTGTTCCCTCAAGGAAAGTGTATTTTCCATGCAGATTATTTTCATGCTTGGATTTATAACACAGATCCAAAACCCAGATTTGCTGCCAGGACAGAACAAATACTGAAAAGGAAAATATTTCCTGAGTCAGTTGGGCTATGAGTGCTGGTCCTTGCAGTGTTGGAGAGTCAGACACACCGTGTGTCTGCTCCAAAGCCAGGAGAGCTACAAAACAGGGTTTCCTACAACAGAGTCTGTGCTTCAAGTTAGCCCTTCCAGACTGATGTTCCTCTATTGAAGTAGAAAATAATTTAGGAATTCACAGAAGTCATTTGAGGCTTCTGAATAAAAACATCCATCTCATTTATTCATATAAGAACAAATACTCAGGTACGTTTTCACCATGTACTACAACTTACTGTCTAAATGTCTCAAGAGAAGTGACGTAGCAAACAGGCCAGTCAGAGCCTTAACTTCTTACTATGTCTTATTGAATTAGACAAAAGATAAGCATGAAATAAGCACTCTTGTTTTCAGAAAGTGTTGCCTGCAAACTCATACCTGGTATTATTTTATAGCTCTTGGTAATGTAATATAGCTTCTTAAATTTTAACTGGTTGTACAGTAGAATATAAAGCATCAGGTAAATATACCACGGCCTCAGTTCCCGTGGTCTCACAGCTGCCAGTCCCCCATTCTCCCACTCTCTGGCCTCTGGTCTCATGTTCTCCACTCCTGTGGAATTCAATCCTATGGCCTTCACTCCCAGTACCTCACATGTTCTTCATGGATTTAGATTCCATGGCCTCTGGTCCCTAAGCTTCAACTCGTCCTGGTTCCAACTAACAACATAATAGTGCTAGTGCTCTCTTCACAAACAGCCACATCAAAAAGACAAGGGGCAAGAGGAACAAGTGGTACTGAGACAGATTTCATCTCAACAAAGACATTTTTTACATTATGAACAATCATTCACTGGAACAATCTCCCTGAGGACGCAGTTGAGTGCCCATTGATGGAGGTTTTCAAGATGCATTTGGACAGGGTGCTAGATCGTCTTATCTAGGCTCCCTTCCCCATGAAAGGCTGGACCTGAGAATCTTTTAAGTTTTGTTCCAACCTGGGCTATTCTGTGAAACTACATTAGGTATTAGACAGTAAGAGATATAAATCAGCAGGCTCTGAAAGGTGTAAAGAGATTGATACAGAAAGTACATAACTTCAGAAATAGCTTAAGGAAGAGAACACTGTTTGCAGAGGAAAAACAGCAAGGGGTCCCATAGTCCTCTCACTGGAAGATAACTCTGAGGTCCACCTACAGCTGTGCCTTTCCAGAAGACAAAAACTGAAATCCAGAATACACACTTCATGGAGTTCAAGAAAGCAAACTAGTTCTATTAATTAAATTACTTTAGGAGAAACAAGATGTTCTTTGTGTCCTAAAGTGAAGGAACTTTCAGCCCCTCTTCAACATTTTTTGTTAAGAACTCACAATGACTTTGGAGTAGCTTCTCATTATTAAGGATCACACACTTTATTTGTGGGATATATCTTACCATCAAGTTGATTTTCTGGGGACAAAGACCAATGGTCTTTTAAAATGACTGCAATAAGCTGTAGGAGAAGAGTGCCAAATGAATCATGCTGTGGCTGTACTGTAGTAAATTCCAGAGAGCATAATAATGCTCCCAGTTGTTTGTTTGAATCATCTTATGATGCTGCATGCACATTTAGCTGATGTACCAACACTAATGTACCGTGCCATTCTTGGAGTTGGAATTATATCTCATAAAAATAAGCAGCTTTATTGCTGGGCTCATGAATGATAATCCCACAGATGCAAATCATTAATCACAGAATGTATCAAGGTAGTCATGAAACCAGGGAGCTGTTTTATGGACTTTGTGGGTATGTGGTTAGATTATGTTCTTTTTGCACAAAGCAGACAGCAGTTGCCTGTTGCTCAAATCCCTCTGTACCCACAAGGATCAGATCCTAATAAAACAGTGTTCAGCCAACCCACGTTCATTACAGCACTGTCAATGTCCCGCCTGCACAGAACATTTTTCAGTCAGTTTTACTGAGCAGACATGCAGATATCTCAACATTGCTGCTGATATGAAAGAGAAGCAAAAAAAAACCCTCATCACAGGCTTATATTTCAGAAGGCTGAATTCTGAAATCAAGAGGAGACCCCGACTCGAGCTGAGCTGTCATCCATTTGTCCATTTTGTTCCTTGTGAATGACAGAATAAAGTACAGAAAGAAGGGATTGTGTTGTATTTCTCCTCACTTCAAACATTTGTGTGTGAAGACTAAAATCACTTCAAAAAATAGAAACATTTTGCATTAAGTTATTTGCTTGGATTTTCAATTGACAATTTATTTTGTTTCTAGCTAGCATCACTGTCCCAGTTTCAAGCACTACTGTGACATGGTCCTGGCTTTTAACATCACTGCAAGAAGCCAGTCATATCCCTCAGTCCCACTCTATTTCATACCTTTTTCTCCCTTTCCAACCACCCAAAAAAGCCCCTGTTAAACATACAAGTGGGGAAATATTGTTAAAGTCCAACCTAGGCAGGTCTCCAAAGCACAGCTGAGCTCCAGGATCCTGGACAGCCAAGAAACACATATTGGAAGAAAGCTCCACTGTCTCATTAAGCAAAAAAAAAAAAAGGTTTAGTTGCTTAAGGACAAAGGACTGACACCCAGAATTATTATTTCCCACAGCACTGGAGAAATTCCAAGCATTTATCCAGCTTTCCATTACTATTTCCTATAGCCAGGTACCCCTACAGTGGCCTGTGGCTCACATCTAAAATGGACAGAGGGCTCATTCTCCAGGTTACCTTCATTTTCTATCCTTATTCTGGAATTCTCACAGGCACTAAACCTGTTGTATGGTGAAAATAAGGGGATTGTGCACTGTGTGGAGCCTTTGAACTGCAAGCTCTCATTGCAGCCTATGCTACCTGATGTGGCCATCAGAGAAAAGCTGCAATAGCATTACCTGGAGCATGGGAAACTTCCCAATCTGAGCTACCATCACCACAGGCTTGTGGGTTTTTTCATGGATGGTTTGCTGTGGAACAGGCAGAGTGGCTGGAGGCATATGTTGCAACCTGAAATGCTGAGATGGTTTGTGGGGGACAGCTCTGGCTTCACAGTGGTGAGAACCATCCAACCCTGACAGCTGTCTCCATGCAGCTGTGCTGGCCTCTCTCCACACAGGAAACATTCCCACTGCCCAAGTCCTCACAGCTGTGCAGGATCAGCTGTGGAGGACACTCACTGTGAATCATTTCAGCTCTAACAGGAAAATCAAAGTATCAGTTCAGGATGACACTGGAGAGAATAGCTGAGGCTCAGCTGCACTTACAAGCCACCACAGCTCATTAGATTCTTCTTTTTGAGTCAAATGTTGCTCCTTGTTTCTTTTAGTCTACCTGATAGTGACTTCTAGGGAGTCTGCCTTTTCTTCTGCCTAATGAAAAGGAACAGGCTTTTTTATACCTTTGTAACATGGAATAGATATTGTGCCCCATTGCACCACTATAATTCAGTTTTCACATCCTGAGACATTTTGGTGATTGACACCTTAAAAACTCACAGCACTTTACAATCTATTGTACAGCATCATTGTTTTAGCATTGCACAACAAATACACTAATAAAATATGGAAAGGATGAGAGCTGTGGCCACAGGATCTATATGATCTAAATGATATGCAATCAGAAAAGCCTATTTAATATGGTCTCACAATTACCTGTTTAAATAGAATTACATTATCTTTAGGCATATTGGGACAACAAGCAGCAGAAGAGTAATTAGCTTAATGGACTGGAACAGGTGAGTATTTTTATTCTTTGGGGTTTGAGCCATAATGTTAGAGCCAAGAACACCACGAGGTCCTAGCCCTTTGAACATGTTGCTTGCTGACACTAATGCAGTTGGACTACGTGACTGCTGGAGGTCCCTTCCTACTGAACTATTCAATTCTAAGATCAGTAGTAGTTTAAGTGCAATTTCCCAAATAAGTGGGTGATACTACTGGCCTAAACACAAGAGGAAGGTGTCTATCCAAAGTTACAAACCTACAATGCATCACATCACCTTTCTCTATGCCTACATGTACTCCAGAGTTCCCCCTTGCTGAACACCAGGCAGCTACTTCCTTGTGTGCTGCTACCACACAGTAGTTGAGGCACAGTAAGACACATCATCAGTAGTAATGGGCTTAATTGCCTCAACCATGAATCTTCCAGAGAGAAAAGCACATCCTTTTGGGGGCATTAGAGGAGAGAAAGAGACAAACTCACATTAAAAAACAACTCTCATTTGGGCTGAGTACAACTGTTTACATCAGTAGCTTCTTTTGTAACTGTCAAAGGTGGAAGAACCTTCTTCTATGGATGTGCAAAACTGCACAGGTTTTCTGGAGCTGCTCAACTGTGAGATTTTGAGCAGAAACTGAAGGAAGACTGTAGGTTGATTTTTGCATCTTGTTATTAAACTACAGTAGGGTTAGAAGTCTAATCCTGAAGTCTAGACCTTTGCTATGCTAGGCAGGATAGAACAAGAAGAGTGTCCTTGTAATGAAGAGTATGCTAGCCAGTTCAAGTAAGCCCATGGTTTTGGAGCACTGAAATGTCAATCAGCTGTCAAAGCACTGTTGCTTACAATCTACCAGAACTTTGCTGCTCTTTACCATTCTTTGCCTTATATCACAAAGGTGGGAGGTGCAAATAGGTCACTGACTCAACCACAGACATGGGCCCCTTCCTCTTCCCTTTCCTTGGACTCCAGCCAAGTACCCAGCAGTACAACTGACTCTGAAGAGACTTATCCCGAGGAGCCCGTATGTGCCTACAGACACTCCACGTCTACCTAAAACACAATTAACCAACACTGGGGAGAAAAAAGGCTTTTTGGGGAACAATATGTGGGTTTGAAAAGTTTGAGTTTAGCTGAACACAGGCTTGCATTATTTAACACACGTTCACCTCTTGTTCTGTCTGCTCTGTCCCCACCATTTACTGCTAAACAGGTCTCTTATCTTTATTGATCACTTAATTTATCTTTTCTTAACTCCCCTTGCTCCGTCTGGTGCTGTGTGTCCAAGGTATTGAGGCTAAACATCCGTCTGTTCATACTGTCATGACTGGTTTGCCTTTGAAAGAATAGGGGGAGCAGGTGGTGTGACTAAGTAGACCCTCGACAGAATAGGGGCACCATTGCTGTGTCCTGTCCCAACCTGCCAGCGATTCCCCACCCTCCCAACTGTTCCACATTAAAGCAGTCAACTGTGGCTTTACAGTCCAAGTTTTACACAACTGTTTTACAAACCAGGAAGAATTTCTTTTGTTGAAAATCTTTTGTTAGGCAGCACAGAACGGGGAGGGGGGAGAGAGAGTGGAGAAAGCCCGTTCTGAGACCAAGTGCATTTTAATGTGTATGTAGATATACACTACACGATGTGCCAAGCTGCTGAGTTCACTCGCTCTGTATTTCTGTCCTGCTTTTAAGCTCTCTTTGAAAGCAGTTGCACAACATGTCTTTCCAATACATCCATCTTTTTCTTGGGGTCTTAGAGTAATTTTCCTTTACTGTTCTTTATGGTACCTTTCTGGTTTATTACAGCAAGCAAGACTGAAAACAATCAAATAAACTAAATTCTTATATGATAACAATAGAATATCCATTTTGGAGTGTTGCAAAATTATAATAAATCCATCTAACTGGATGGACATCCACAAAGAAAAGTCCAGATGATGCTTCAACCACATTCCAGTTTCCAAGCAATCCTACCTTTAGGCACCATACTACTTCTGATCTCATACACTGTTTCCTCAGAGGATTCAGTGGTGGGTATTTCAACCCAGATGTGGGAAAGCACTTGTACACATGGGTTCTCTGAGCTAACATACTCTGAATTGGTCTGGAACATAAGAGATGGAACATTCAGGAACCCACAAAATGGAATCCAGAAAGGGCAAGGATTTGTTATAGCTGTGAGCCCAATCTGGTGTGAACACCAGAGTACTACAAAGAGTTGTATGCAAAACCAGAACCTACTGAGTGTTTCCCCTTTGTTTTTTTTCTCTCCCTTGGAGAGTTCACAAGCTACATAATTAACACATTTTTCAACCCCAAACACAAGATTTGGGTATTTTCAATGGAAAATGATAGGTTTATGCATATTCACATCTCAGCTTTTTTTTCCCTGCAGGCAAAAAATGTATTGCAAGTTCTATTTCTTGTCCCTTTTGTATAGACAGTGCACTCAACTCAAATCCTGTAACTGTACAGAAATACTCCCCCCCCTAAAAAAAAGTTGCCTTCTCTTTCCTTTCCTTTAGAGACCTGTCTGTCTTCCTACCCTCCCCCTCCTCATCAGATTGCATTGGAAAGACAAAAGCTGAGACCTTGGTCCTGTAGTATTCAATGGCAAACCTTCTATGAGGCCAGCTCCTGCAGCAACTGCAGAAGTCAGTGACCATTGCCTAAAGAACGAAGGATGCACATTTATAACTGGATCATTGGGAACGTACTGAAAATTAATCCAACTAAAAACACACTTTTCTGTTAGGAGTCTGATCCTCTAAAATAGGCAAGCTATTGACTTTTCAGTTCAACTGATATGAAAAGTACAGCTCAGATTCATGGGGGGTTTACCTTCCTAACAAAAATAAAGCATAAAAATATCAAAAAGCATTCAGAGCTAAAATTCAATGCTTTGGAAGGAAGCATATGTTTAAAAAAGTAAAAAATGGAGAACAGAAAAGCTGAAGTGTATGTTCCAAGCATCCTGACTGATATTTGTCCACAGCTCCTTCAGGAGCCTAAGAGTTAGGCCACTCAGAAGACTTGGCTTCATTCCTCCCCTTTCTTAAAAGGACTTGAAGGGCTTCTACAGAGAGAACTAAATCCACCAAGCTATATGATGGCATGGATGCTATATGATTACCAGTCTCATGGAACTGCAATTCCATCATGCGTAGACTCAATGATGTTTTTCTCTGAGACCAGCATCTTAATCATGAAGTTCTTTAAGAATTATTTTACATTTCCTACCTCACTTCCTACCTTCACTGTGTATTAAATGTTTATTTAATACATAGTGAAGCACCACTTGTAAGAAACAAGGGAAGGTCCCTTCAGTGTCTCCATTGCAGTCTCTATGCAGGAGGAAGACAAAGATTGTAAATTTTCCCAGCTTGAGATTCTCATTCCAAAACCAGCACTGCAGAAATATTAACTAAAATGCTATTACTACAGTACTGGATCCAGAGAATCCTCAAATGCACCAAGAATTTAAACTATTTTCTTGACAACCAAGACTATTTTACAGCAAAACTGGTAGAGAGAAATACATCTCCAAATGTTTAGCCAGACCAAGAAGTGATCATCAACGAGGTGAGGATCAGCATCATCAAGAAAGAAACGTTCTCAGTGTTTCCCCCTCAAAATTAGGTGACACTGTCACAGCAGAAAACAGAGACCAATATTTTACTATTATAACTACGCAGAGAAAGAGGATATCTAATGTATCTATACAGAGGATGTCTACAGAGATCTATAAATAAATATATGTATATTAATACAGCTTGTAGGGAAGAAAATGCTTTGTATCTCTGTTCATTTCAAAGGTATTACAATTACATACCTAGTTCAGAACTTTGTCACAAATACAGCACCACCTGCAAATTACCAGGCTGCCTTCCAATTGTAAAATCCCCAAATCTACTCATAGATTAGAAAATCCTTCCAGATTGTTTACTTTGAATATTGTGTATTATCTCTCTGCTACCATGTTTAACAATATCATTTGGGTTCTTCTAACTCCTTAAATACTGCCTAACTTTTCTCAAGCTTGCACATGAAACATCAATTCATTTGAATGCAAGACATTTGAATCATTTGTATGATAAGCATAAAAACCAAGTGGGACATCCACAGTTATTCTGTTTTATCTATCTGTGCAGCTTAGTTTGTGTGTCTATAATCTCTTTATCTACAGATATACTTAGAGAATTACCAAATCAGTTGTAAATTTATCCTTATATCATACTCAGGACAGACAGAGAGGAGAACCAAATAGATAGAAGAAAAGTGAAACTAGACAGGGGATGACATGGTGCTCTTAATGACCTGCAATGCAAACCAGAATTAAGTCACAAATGATCTAATTAGGTCCAAAAGTAGCTCTGTGGTCTTTCCAATCCTTGATGGATCACCTACATCACAAAAGCCACCATACAGTTTGGCACAATTTCACAGAACTGACATTTTCAGAGAGGCTGGTTGCTGGCAAGGCACAGATATTGTAGGTCAGATATGTCATGTTGGTTGGTGTGCTGTAGACAAGTTTACATGGCAACTGCCAAAAGCTGTCTAGAATCAACAGTGCTTCCTTTCCAAGAAAAAAATGAATTAATGAAACATCCCAGCATGTGGATAAAAGAAACAGTTTTACAGGGCACTCAGCTACATGCACTTGCTCATTTTAAAACAAGAACATGTTTCCTGCACTGGCATTCAACAACTCTCAAAATATTTCGTATGGATTTTGCTGCTTCTGTCAAACAATGTTGCCACTGGCTGCACACATCAAACTCTGTTTAAATTACCTAAAAGTCACATACTGGTATCCTTAATAGACATAATGCCTTCATTTGGCTTTCCAAATGGATGAACAAAATTAAAAGATTAAGAGGAAAAAAATCATATTGGCTTCAGCTTATATGGTTGTGAAAGCAATATTTGTGTAATTGTGTATAATCATTTAAAGTATAATTTAATACATCCCTTTAACAACCCACAAATTATCACTTGACAACTAGAAATAATAGGTCTTTTTGTTAAAAACAGAAAGCATGTGAAGACTAAAGGTTAAACAGGTCTTTTCATCATGATAAATCACTGGTTAATGAGCCTGGTATTGTTGGGTATTATACTTGCTCACTTTAATGCCATTACCTTCTGGTTGTAAAGCTGACACTACTAATGATCTTCATTCTTTGAACTTTTCCACAATATTGACTGGTTGCATAGAGCAGATGTTACTTGGATTTGACTGCAAAAGTGGCAATTCTTCTAAGGCTTGGAGCAGCACTGAAAAGAATGATACTGAACACAATGTATTTTGATATCTCTAAGGCAAAAGACATTCTTCTCTAAGCGTCAACTGACAACTCTCTTGCAGTTTCTTGGTATTACACAAGAATCAGCTTCAGATAAGAGATAAATATTCATTTTTTTTCCAAGTTGTAATAAGCTCATAAACCAGTAAAAGAAAATTTGGATCTAGTCTCTATCGTTGTACCATAGCTTCTCCTGCAATACAGCATACACAAGTGAAAAAAAGCACCATTCACTTCTACAGCTTTCCTTGGTCTTGACTGTAGGATGTGGAGGTCACCAGGAGCTGTATTAGTGAGCCAAGTGCTGACAAAGCAGGATGCAGAAGCCCTGTACCCATATGTTTGAGTGCCCACATCCATCACTTGTTATTCCAGAGGGAAGCCCGACCTTGGCTAGTAGGCAGTTAGGAGAAGCAAGTAGTTACTTGACACCTCTTTAACATTTGTGGGCTGCCTTAAGGAACTAGGTTCAAATAAACTCGCAGGGTCTTCGGAGGGAGATGCAAGACTTAAGGGTAAGAAAGCAGAGATTGCTAGGTTTAATTTAAAACTGAATCCACGTGGAAGCTTTTTGTTTATCCATCTTCCTTTCTCTTCCTGACCTTGCTTTCTTCTTACACCTCTTTTTGCTCTGTTTCTGTCACTACTCGACTCTTAAATGTGTGCACCATAGGGCAAAATTCAAACCTTAGGAAGGCAGAGGTAGTTTTATCTCAATTTAAGTCAAAATCCTGGGCCAGAAAGATTTTGCTGGACAGAAATGGGGACAAGTGAATTCACCATCCCAGACGCCAAACTTCAGACCGTTACACCCTTCACACTCACATTCTTTGTATACTTCTCTGCAATAGAAAGCACAAAAGCTGCATAGTTTGGCTTATATAAAGGTCATATTCTACCCTCTCTGCAACACTATGTTATGTCTAGTAGACTTCAAGGGCTTTTAGATTCTTTTCTGCGTTGGGAAGTAAGAGTTTTCTTCTATTTTCTTTCAGGAAGTTTGGGGAGAATGGAGACTGAGGATGTGATGTTATAAATATTCTAGTTATGGAGTTAAGTTTCATAAGTGAAAAAAAGAGAGCAATTTCTCTAAATAAAAGCAATAAATCCTAAAATATCCATACTAAAAATAATCCCAGCTCCAAAAGGCATATTGCATCTACTGCTAACATCTTCCTGGTGAGTAAAACATTACTGTGGTTTTTTTAAGTGATTCGTGCAAAGTTTAATCCTGAAGGTTTCATCCTTAACCTAGATGGGAAGCTAAAGAAACTTTTCCAATATTATTAAATGCATAAGATAAAAATGTAAGCATGAACCTACTTCTTGACTGTCACCTCTGATTCTGCTAAACTTGGATTGAGAGAAATAGTTTCCATAGAGTATGTCTATCACACCAGCACCTGAGGCTCTCTGAGCTGCAAAGAGGGTCTCTCACTTAGGGCTGCTCAAATACAGGATGAAATTCTGAAAACAAGTCAACCAAAGCAACAACAAAATAAAGATTTTTATTTTAGAAGATTAAGTAGACATAATTCATTTATTTAATGAGGGGGTGCCTTTTAATGACTTCACAGGTAGCAACCTCAGTATTTCTCATCTCCAACAGCATATGATACTTGTGTGCCTAGTATGGGCTTTGTCCTAGTGTCAGAGAAAAACTATCGCTTGTCCTAGCTTGCAGTTAGGAGAAAGATTTTAAAAATCATTACCAAAGCTGCTGCTGGATATATCTAAATATCTATTTTCCCACAGCCAGAACTACAGTCCTGCAAAACTCAAGTTTGTTTACACTATAGAGATGAAAATCCTCTCTTGGAGTTTATCAAAAGCAAAAAACAAGAATTTTTACATGTAAAGGATATTTACTTGTTATTGGAACCAAGTGATTTCTATTCTAGTGTCTGCAAAGGATATTTTTCGTCTCTTACAAATTAGTCAAAAGTACTTTGGAAGGCATGTTTTTGACAAAATGTCCTTTCAAATGAAATAATTCTTACTATGGGTAGTATCAACTTCATTTTCCCCTTTATTGATTTCAGCATTTCCCATTTTACTGATGTAGCAATATAAAGAATAGTGACTACTGCTACGAAAAAAGCCCTTTGGATCTTGTGGATCTTACACAAATCCTCTGTGTATTTTAAGATTGTTTTTTAACCAATTCCACTAATATTCTTCAATGCAGGTATTGGAAACTGCTCTTTGGACAGCCTTTCTTTTTTTCCTTAAAAAGCTTTCATTTTCAGGAGCTATTTCTGAATTTTTCCTTGGGTGAGATGAAAGACTAGTGGCTGAACATCTGTATTCTTTTGAACATTAAGAAATAGTTTATTTCTGTGTAAGCAGAGCACTTCTACAGTATTTGAGCAGCTAAACATCACTAGTAGTAAACAGTCAGCACAAGCTAATGCAAATTATCCAAGAGAGGCTTTGTTAGACAGACCATATTTACTACAGAGACAGACCCATTTGGAGTATCAGTTTCACAAAGGTGGGTAATTTTAATCAAAGATATTTACTCACTCCATAGTTCTTTCTTTACATCCTAAATAAATCCAGCCCATGGTTTAATTTATATGTCTTGATATTGGAAAGCAGAATTGTGCATCAAGTAATTTCCCCCAAGCAGTCTATCTTGGCTTCAGGATCTACTCTCTCATGGCAAAACCTCTCTTTCACATTTTCTACCAGCAGATTTGTGATTTAAACAGCAATATCCGACTTTGTTCATGTTCCCATTCCAATGCCTTGAGCCTGTGATTCCTTTTACCTTGCCTCCCAAAAGTATGAATCCTAGTTAAAGTAATACACTTATAAAAATGGTAACAAGCCATACCTTAACTTACTTGCTTTACTATTTCTTTAAGTAAAAGTTTTATTGTCAAGAAAATTAGTCCCTATAATGTTATATGTGTATGTTTCTACAACATTCAACGTGGCATTATGTGTAATATTCATTTAACACACTTTCACATGTGTTTTCCTGGGGTTATCTATAGAAGTCCAGGAACAGCTCTGGTCTGGCAGCAGAACCGACTGAAAAGTCTTTCAGGCGATCCAACAGAAAGTTTTCCCCAGAATACCTCCCTACACATTCACCCAGCCTCCTCTGCCTATCACCCCCTGTTACTTGACCACATTCACCCCCACTGGCCCTTTGCCTTTGACCTTTCTCTGCCACTGCCTCTGATTTTGTATTTGTTTTCTGAGGACCTGTTATCAATCACTTTTAAGTACCCTTAAAGCAGGACATTTAACCAAGGCATGTGAAAGTAGTAAGTCCTTCCATCCAAAGAAGAAATAAGTTATTGTAAGCAAGACAGAGGGGTTTTTTTCCCCTGGAAATACTGAAGTCAGAAAGAAAAAGAATAAGGAAAATAAGGAGGTTGCACATGTTCTAGTTGACAAATAATAAACAGGGAAAAGACAGAAGCTGCACATGTTCCAATTGCCAGAACTTGCGTTATGTTTGAAGTGCCTCACCACGTTATCCACTTTGATAAGTCACAAACCAAGACTTCTGCTTAGAAAAGTTCAAGTGCTGGTGTCAGCTAATTTCTCTTGTACCAAAATGTTGCATTTTATTTCCGCTGATTAGCATAAAATTGTTCCCATTGTCTCAGCCACAGAGGCACACAATGGTGCCAAAGATCCCTGCAGTGGGGAGTTTCTGCGTATTTCCAGTTCCTGGCATTACTTTAGAATTCATTAGTCACAGGAACACCACATGCTCTGTGTTGGATTTCCATATATACATCAAGCAAAATACCACTTTTTTAGCAGGACTTCTGTGAAAATTTTCACCATGGAATGATGTGGCTGAAGCCATAATGTGTCTGTGTAACAGATCGCTTTTCTGTTTATCCTTTTATCTGCCAACATCTACTTATACCTACCAATGTAGCATATACACTGCTTTCTATAACATGTCTATCACTGAATTCTCTCAGGCATTGTACAGACATGCAAGAAGCCAAAATAAAGCACCAAATTTCTCCTAAAAATTACTCTGAAGTATCCAAAAGTGTTTTTAAAAAAGTACTGCCAATTGCTATCATTTCACTCCCCCTCCTCTCCTTCTTCTCTTCCATTTTCCTCCTCCTATGTTTCCTTCTACCTACTTTTATTCTTGCTTTTATTATAACAGAAAAGTTGAAAAGGCAAAGAGAGAGAAGAGAGAAAGAAGAGGAGCTTTCACTTCTGTCTCAGTGTGATGAGCTCTGCAGCCAGTCCTGTATCCCTCAAGGGAGACAGGGAGAAGGAGGAGCTCTTTGCCTGGGATTAGCAGCTGAGAAGTCCTGTTTTTCAGCCCTAACAAACCTTGTTCTTGTCTCTGTTCTCTCCTGCTGGCTGCAGCTGTCCTGGCAGGTCACCCTCATAGAGGCTTCAATATGGTCAGAGGAGACAAGGAGAAATGCATAGAGGAAAGGAAATCTCTGTAAGTAACTGTAGAGAAATAAGCAGTGCAATGAAATAAATACTCCAGCCCAACTTACTGTGTTTTATAGCTCTCTCTGTTACTTAGCACTAGGCTTTTTGATATTGTTTCTGCTGCATTAACAAGACAACATGCATTACAGAAGTTTTACAGATTGTACAGCCCACCCATCAAAAAAACCCTCAAAATCAAATTTGAAGGCAGTTCATCTTAAAGTGGAGGAATAAGGGGCTCACATTATTAAAAGGCTCCCATTCTGTCTCTCAGTTCTCAGTATAGCACCAGTGTGCCTGCAGCGCTCTCACCAAAATTCTCCCAATATACCCTGGACAACACGAGATCAGAACACTTTCCCAGTGTTCCCACAGCACATATGGCAATTTCAATTATTAAAACAATTAGCCAAGCAACTATATGGACCAAATTTTCTTTCAACAACAAACTATTTTCAGTAGAGTTCCCTAGAGAATCGATGCTTTTCATTTTCCCCCCTTCTGATGCAAATCAAAATAGCCTGGCTTGGTAGTTACCTTTTTTTACCTAGCAAAGTCACTCAA